>NC_044278.2:12748819-13097638 GCF_004027225.2 Strigops habroptila
GCTTCTGGCGGCTTCTAGCCGTAAGCATTACTATATTCACACTGTTATTGTTTTCCTACTTTTAAATAGGCTAAAAATTAAAAAAGGAAGTCAGTAACAATGGCAATATTCTAACATCTCCCCCCTTTCCTGTTTTCAGACACATTCCATTAATTTCATTATTTGCTTTGAACAATTCATTAATTCAGTCACAGTGAACATTGGTAGTAGAGCAGGAGAGCTTAGAGGAAAGGTTTCCAGTTGCTAACCTTCTAGTTACTGTACAATTACTGGCCTTCTGGATTACAGTTCTCAAGCCAAGTTTTACTACCTTCATGTTCATAAATTCCTCAGGTGCAAGCCATCATGATTAAGCCAAATAGCATTGCAGTATGCACACCCTGAGATTTAATAGAATAAATAACTGATCAAGCCAGTCCTGTGATTCACCTATTTGGCCAACCACAGGAAACAATCACCCACATTGCAGGAGTCAGTTTCCCCAAATACCTTGCAAGAGGAGAGTCCATAGCAGCCCCTATGTTAATATTGTGATGTTTTTTGTCCTGACAAAAGGGGTTTTTTTCCTCTTGCTGAATTCTGACTGCCCAGCAATAGAGCAGCAGCTCATCTTGATCATCCCCTCCTTCTCCTATATATCATTTAAGTAACACTGATGCTACGGCCCTTATACTATGAATCCTGAAAGTGGGTAACAATGGTGTTTGTTACAGGCAGCCCCCTGCAAGGATAAGATACTTCTCAGGTAGCTAAAACTCAGAGGAATTAGTTTGCTACCCATTCACTGAGCACACTTCAGTGCTGAAGTGGTAGTCCTTTTTCCAGCCTAATTTCAGACAATTTGGCCATCTCCCACCTCACTGGACATCACTGGTAGAAGTGGAGGATGTCATAAGCATGGCAGCAGAGCAAGGAGTATCAACAGTTGGCAAGATGTGTCTTGGGTTGCAGCTGCAAAACTACTGGAGGTCAGGGGCTCAGCCTCATCCTTGTTCCTGCCCATGGTGTGCATTCTCCCATAAGTCTTTGTGCCTGGGTTAATTCTTGTTCAGTTCACCATGTATCAAGAACCAATCCAGATGAAAACAAATCTTTTTCTCAGATTTCTAGTCTGCAGCAAGCTCAGTTCTCTGCTCCAGCTCATACCACAGCCACATTAGCGCTAGTGCTGGCACAAGAAGGTGATAAAGTAGATGTAGAATGTTTTAGACACAAGGAGAAGATTTCTGCTTTCAGTAGCAGCCAAAGCACATAACATCAGCTTACTGTGACAACATAAATTCAGTTCCACTGAAGAGGCTGTGGAGTTTCTGGTTGTATTTCTTCCCCTAGGACTTTGCATGTGGATAGTGGAAGATTCCTGTATCTCTGTTTTATTCTTCTCCACAGTCACACAATTTTAGAATGCTTTACAAATTTGTCCCCGTCCACAAACATTTCAGCAGAAAAGAAGCATATCAGAGAGGATATGTAATAATCATGGGTGTGATCAAGTTTCTGGTTGCAATTGGGCCAAAGGTCAGAGTACAGCTCCCTCAAAACCACAAACCAATGATGGCAAAAGATTCCTATAATCTTTTGTGCTTTCTCTGACAATTTGGAGCTGCTGACTTCTCAGTTGCCAAATCAGATCTGACATTGTTTTTTAGTTTGTTCTTAGCATCTTTGGAATACCGATTTCTTAAAACCTGATGATATAGAAAGGAAGAATTGTTTCCAAGCTGCCTGGAGACAGCAGTTAGTCTCAGAAAACAGGTAAATACCAGGTGGGGAAGGAGACAATAAAAACAAAAACAAAACAAAAAACCCCAAAAAACCAACAACCAAAAAAAAAAAAAAAGGAAAGAAAAAAACCCCAAAAAACCTCAAGCCCCACCAAACCCAACCAACCAACCAAAAAAAAATTTCCGAAGCAAAAGGCAGAAAGTAACAGAAAGACTTGGACGTACCTTTTTTACTGTAGCAGGTTAATTTCATGCAGACACCTAGCCTGAGTTCTTCCACAATGTAAGATGTGCAAAAAAGAGTTCCAAAGCCAGAGGAAGAACCCATGATACTGAGGCAGGACCATCCACCATGGTTCTGTGCCCTTCTCAGCTGAGCTGAAGCAGTAATCTCAATCTCTTTCTCCCTGTAACGTGTAAATGCCAATTTCTCCCCCTGTTCCACCTGGGATAAAACAATCCAAATAGGAACCAGGTGCAGAAAAGATTAGTGCAAAAGAGTGGCAGAGTTGCAACACTTGGCTAAGGCAGGCAACTTGGCTGAGTTTGAGAGACAGACAGTCTGCTGGAGAGTTGCTGAGGCAGCAAGCACACACCTCCCTTCTAAACCACTTCTTGATTTAAAGAGAGGCAGATTTCCTCAGAAGCTGTGAGAGGTCTGCTGTGTTCCCCAAAGAGTCTTCTTTATTCTCCACACAGGACTTCCAGCCTGTATTTTCAAGAATAAATATTTAAGAGAAATGGCAGAGGTGTAAGAGAAGTGCAAAGGTTGTGAGGGGCTCCATTTTAGCTTCTCCCTTTTTCACTTTCTTTCTCTTTTAGGTATGTTGGTCTCCGTCTGCAGAAAAGGGAACAATGATAGTGACAGGAGACCAAATGGGAAAGTTTGCTTGAAGTTCTTCTCCTTTAAATTCTCCTGGAATTTAAAGGAGAAACTTCTCTTGTGTCTCTTTCCACCACAAGCAAGCTCACACACTTAGCATAAAACCCAGTCCTGAGCAGCAGTTACCTATAGCCCTTTGGCTGTCCTAAGATATTCTTTTCACCCTGAGTAATTAAACCAAAAGTATATCAGCAAAGAGACTGAAAGGAGTCACTTTCATAAGTTCTCTTTAATGCAGGCCTCTGTTGCACCTACAAAAGTATGCTTGCTGGTACTTGGTATCACTGAATTAAAATGTCATTATACTAGATTGGCAATAAAAAAATGTGAGGGCCCAGGAATCAGGCTGTCATTTCTTCTCTCTCATGCTACTCAACTGAACGAGCATGAAAAGCACACCAACCCAAAACTGATATGTGAGGCTGAGGTAGGTCACAGGTCTCTTGTTAGACATAACAGAGCCACAGTATCATCCAGCTGTCACCATAAACCAAGGATGACAGCCTCGTTCTCTAATCATGACCAGAAATCAAAAAAAACTTGTTTTGATCTGTAAAGCATGAGCTGGAATGATTGTAATCTGCTGCAGGTTTGGCAGGCTGGCTGACCAGGTCTCTGGGTACAGGCTGTCTACTGACCCGCGTGAGGAGAAACCCTGTGAACTCAAGAGAGTCTCAGCACCCTGATGGATGTAAGACCAATGCTTTTCCTTTCAAAGGAATTCCGGGGGAGGGAGGGAAAGGGTGGTGGTGAACCTGTACATAGACAAGTGTGAGAACCTCAGTGACTGGGAACATAAACCTCTATTGTCTCCTAGCATCAGGAACAGTCAGGATGAGAGATTCATCTTTGTGCAAGTAGATGAGTGGCTTTAAAGGGATGGGGGGAACATACGTAACTCAGTCTATGTAGAAGCATATCATCATTCTCACATGAGGGTCCTTTTTAAGTGGGTTCAGGTTAGAACATAAGTGTTCACACCTGCAAATTTATTTTACATATAGCTGCTCTGCTCATGGTTGTGACCAGCCTTTCCTTAAAAGGACGGAAATGATGCTTGTGTTCTCAAGAACCTTTATTAGAAATATTAGACAAACATAGTTTGTTCTAGTTCTCTCAGCTGAAGTTTCTTGATTAAATGTCAAGGGCCTGACTTTTGACAAAGTAAGGAGGCATTCTTCTTATCAAGAATTTCAGTGTTTCGAGTGAAAAGAAAGTCCTAACAGAAATGAAATTAAGCTGAAAAATGCTAGTGAAAAGAAATGACCTATTTCTATACAATACTACTGCTGGTCGCCTAAAATATGTTCCCCCTCACACTTGTGGGTCTCAAAGGTATAGATAACTGAGCTAGAATTCTGATTCATATCAGAGTTTGGATCTAAGTGAGCTTTTGCGTGCCTTAGCACTAATCCAGACAGTGCTATATAGAAAGATCACAGAATGGTTGAGGTTGGAAGGGGCCGCTGGAGGCCATCTCTTTCACCCCCGCCCTGCTCAATAAGGGTCACATAGTTCAATCTGTCCAGGACCACGTCAAGACTGCTTTTGAGTTTCTCCAAGGGAGGAGATTCTGCAGCCTCTCTGGGCAACCTGCTCCAGTGCTCAGCCCAGTGCTCAGTCACCCTCAGGAAAAATGGAGTGTTTCCCGAAGTTCAAACAGAGCCTCCCATGTTTCAGATGAACCATTTTTAGACCCCCTAAGACCAAGGAAGTTTTCAGAGCTGCTGAGATAAATCCCTTTGTTTTGACATTATCTGCCAATAATATGCAGGACTGTTTGGTCATCTCTCCTTTAAGCGTTTCTTATTTGTGGACTCAACCAAGTTTTTGTGCACTATGAATTCCTTGGGTTTTGGTGTTTCACTATTGTGGGTTAACCCTGGAGGCAGTTAAGCCTCACACAGACACAGACGCTTGCTTGTTCCACCCTCAGTGAGACAGGTGAGAAAACTGGAAGGACAAAAGTAAGAAAACTTGTGGCCTGAGATAAAGAAAACTTAATAGGTAAACAAAAAGCTGAAAGTGCAAGCAAAGCAAAATAAATAATTCTTTCAGTACTTCCCATCAGGAGGCAGGTGTTTAGCCATTCCCAGGAAAGCAGGTCTTCATCACACATAATAGTTTCTTGGGAAGACAAATGTCCCCCCACTCCATCCTTCATCCCCCAGCTTTTATTTCTGATTACAGCAGATTCTGAAGAAACTGCTAGACAAAAGACAATGGCTGCAGTAGCCAGCAGTCTGCAGGTGATAATGGCTGTATAACAGCCCTTTAGCTCTTTCTGGGCATCTGTCTGGCCCAGAAGGCTCTCCCTTTGACCTAACTGTGCTGCTCCCAGCACACATCTGGTCTTAGCATGAGCTGTGTTAGCCAAAATCTAAGGGGAGGTTGAGTGAACAGTCACAGATAAAGGGAAGAATCGGAAGGATAAGAGCAGGAAAAACTCACAGGTTGAGATAAACACAGTTTAATAGGTAACATAAAATCTGCACACAGAAGCAAAGCAAAATAAGGAATTCATTCAGTCCTTCCCACTGGCAGGCAGATGTTCAGCCATCTCTCCAACAGCAGGGCTCCATCACATGTAGCCAATTACTTGGGAAGACAAATGTCATAACTCCAAACACCCCCCCTTCCTCCTTCTCTTTCTTCGCCCAGCCTTTATTGCTGAGCATGGTATCATATGGTATGGACTATCCCCTTGGTCAGTTGGGGTCAACTGTCCTGGCTGTGCGTGTCCCCTCACAAGCTCTAGTGCACCCCCAGCCTACTCACGGGTGGGGCAGGGTGGTAAACAGAAAAGGCCTTGACTGTGTGTAAGCACTGCTCAACAATAGATAACACATCCCTGCATTATCAATGCTGTTTTAATTACAAATATAAAACATAGCACCACACAAGCTACTATGAAGGAAGCTAACCCTATCCCAAGCAAAACCCGTACATTCAACTCATTTTCTCTCTACATTATTGTGTGGGAAGCCTAGATGGCTAAATGACAACAGAAGATACCAGTGGGGGAGAAACCCCAGTTCTACGCTTCCTTGAATTCTATGCTACTCCAGAAGAAACTTGTGTCTGAAGATGAAATAGATGCAGTTAACAGGTAGGCAGAAGATTAGAAGACCAGAGGGAAGTATACATGTAATGAATACCTCAAAAGGTTGAAGTTTTTACTCTATGTAGTCCCAGGATAAGATCTTCCTAATAAAATCTCATTTTCTAACAGCTACATTAGTTTTAGTATCAGGTTACGTGTGATATTAAAAGGGATATAGGAGGCATTCGGAATAAAAATAGTTTTAAAAGAAAAGGTGGCAGATTATTCTATGCTGAAACAATTATACAGAAGTGTATAGGAAAGGAGCTGCTGTAATAGTGAACAAAGAGAAGGACAGAAACGAAAAATCCTTCCTTTTTACTAAAGAAAATCCAGAAATACAGGAGGTTAAAATATGAAGATAAAAGCACATATAAAAGAAGTATTTCTTAGCCTAGATCATGAAATGGGTGTCAGAACCACTTATCACCAACAACACAGACACAACTGTTGTAAATTAAAGGTTTTATTTAATTAGGTATTAGCAGTATTCTCTGACCAGTCAATAGAAGGGCTAGTCTCACATAGGCAGATACATAAAATATACATATTTTATTACTTTAGCATTCAATAATATGCCTGATTCTTTGAACTAAAGTCTTTGGAGAGCATTGGGGGGTAAGGTTTTAGAAAAGATCTTCCCAAGAAAATGCAGAGTTCCCAACTCGATTGCTTTACCCTTTTGTTTTTCATAGTGAAGAATTGTGCTATATTTTAAAAAATGCCCTCACTTTTCAAGATTCTTATATATTCATATACTCATACATATATTCATATGTATTTATATGTATATGAGTTTAAGTAGGTCATCTATTTTGTATTCTGAGGAGGTGGATCTGACAGTAGATCATTTGGTCTGTGTTGATTTTTCTGCCAATAAGTGAAGCACCATTGTGGCTGCATTTGTACTTTTCGAAGGGAGTGCTCCCTCAGGCTTCCCTAGCACCCACTTCGCTAACTACTGATATTGGAAAGCCCTCTTAAAAACACCCAAAAATCACTTCCAATGATGCTTGCTTTACCTGAGCAGTGTTCAAGATCAAATATTAACAAACGAAAAATTTTGAACAAAGCCATAAATGGCAACTCCTGTTTGGAGTGATGAAAGGGAAATACAGTGCTGCCATATGTAAAAAGCATTTCAAAGTATCGTATTTTTCCTCTTCACAGACAATAGGAGGAGAACATCTAGGCTTATTGTGAAAAGGTGATGGCTAATAACCTGGACTGACCATATGCCTTCTTTCAGCATGGATTCTACCAGACCATGAGTCTGATGAAACTGTTGTGCATCTGCAAGCTGGTGACCCACTCCTTCCATCAGCCCCTCCCTGGTGAGATTAGTATTTGTTAAAGGTCAGTTGCTTTCGAATTATGATAGACACCCAGATACGTGTGTGCAGGCTGTCCAGCACCAATGCCAGCTGTTGACACAATGACATGAAGGTGACCTTTTGCACATTGAGGTTTATGATCCATTCCTGATTATTTCATGTGTGGAATATCATGTGGTCTTATCAATGGGAATTTGTAAGGCCCATCGCAAACATCAGGACATCATAGAAGGAATTAGCATGCCAGTGTTCTCAAACATCTCAAATACATCCTTATTGTATCACATTGGAGTGAGCCAGTTTCTATTGCTTCAAGCAGTCCAGGGCACTGTTCTCAGGAGATCAAGCAAGCTAACAGTATCGTGAGCCTGAATAAAGAATGAACTCTTATTTGAATCCATTAGATTCTTTTTTTTGTTTGTTTGTTATAAAGCATTATATGTGGAAGCATTACTTACATCTCTGTGTAGAAAAAGCATAGATGGAGTTTTGGGAAAATTATGAGCAGCTGTGATCAGAATCATGTCCAAATTCTTCCGCTTGCCTCTGCTTTTTAACTCCTTAAAACCTATTCTTGTCATTTCCTTGTTAATTCCCAGATATCTGCATTAGCACTTACTAAATTTTTATAATTACTGAATTCCAAAGAGTTGTTTCTTTTTGGGGTTTTTTTTTTTTTTCTATCTGTCAACTCAAAGATATTAAAAATGTACCACAACATTTCACTATTATATATATGTATTCCTGCTGGAAAGCAAAGTTTTAAAATGGTGAGCAACTTCCTCTAAAGTCAAGAGCTAAATAGTCATTTTTCAGTGTTTACTCCTTTTGTTGTCTCAAAGTTTGGAAACAATGATTATAAAAATCAATTTTCCTCATATGTTCACAGAGAAACGACTCTGAAAACTGTATGAGAGTATGATACAGCAGCTAGTTTCTTCTCTAGCATGCGCAGGCCTAATCAACAGTACTGATACCTTCTCATTAGCCTGAGCACAGCCATGGCCAGCAAGCTGGAGTAGACCCTGGGGTGGTAGTGTAAATGTTACATGTATGTGCTGTAAGCTTGGTGAAACCGGGGAAAGACTGAACCATGAAAAACTGCACATGGTGCCAACCTAAGGTGGGGTGCAGATGCAGTGACTTAGGAGGAAACCCTCATACTTTCTTTAATGACAGCCCGAACTATGTCAGTCTTCTGTAGCACATGAAACATGAACTTTGCAAAATACGTTGTGCTTAGCACTTCAGAAATTGCGGCTTCAAAGCAAAGACAGCTGCTGTTGGTTTGTTGAAGTGCCTTAAGCAAGACACTCAGGAAACACAGTTTTCAAAATTCTTGTTCTTATCCTTATTATCAATATATGATATTTCATATGAAGCTTACTAGGAACTTTATGAAGACCCATACCTTCCAAATTGCTTCTAAAGGCCCTTCAGTATGCTTCCAGCTGACTTTCTTTAGCATGTAAGAGCTTCACAACATAACTAATTTGTAAGGTAACCCAAAAGGGTATCTGAATGGAACTATCAAGCACACCCTTACCCAAAGGGATACAAGGTTATTGTTCATACTGGGGATCAGAAAAACAAGACAAATGCCCAGTTTTATACTATTTGCTAAATGGAATTTAGTAATTTTTTTTAGCTCAAATTTTTCACTTGTAAATATAAAACTTATCTCTTCAGTACTGTAGTAATTAATGTGCTTTGTATATATTTATGTATATAAGCCTATACAAAAATATCCAGCATAAAATGGTAGCAAGGCCTGAGGCTTACCATATGGCCCATCTCAGAGGTGCTTGCTTGCATCTTCACCGATTTCTTGTCTTGGGTAGATTTCTTAAGGCAGGCCTCAAACTTGCTGAAGAGTTCTCTGTGCACAGTTGAGAGCTTGATAAAAATGCTATCACTTCAGGAATAAAAATAATCTTATTCTTAAAATCAGTGGTTAATGGCTCTAAATATTACCGTAATCTCTTATGAACCATTTCTTGAATTGGTTTATTCCCATTTAGAAAGCTTTCCAAAAATCAACTTGAAGTGTTTTAACATGTTTACTTCTACATAGATAATGATTGTTTTCTTATTGTATTTATTATAAAAATCTGAAAAAAATAGCACATATTACTGTGACTAAAGTTAGATATTGCAAACGAGAAAAAACAAGTACAAATGCAAAGCCAAATTAAACTATTGTTTCAGTATATCAGAAATTTTATCAATATCTAATAAACAAGCAAGACTCTTCGCTTACAGCTGAGTTCCTCCACAGTGCAGAATACACTTCAGTAGGAGTTTATGGAAATTCATTAGTCTGGCTTCCAGCTTCTTTCCCTTATTTGCTTTAATGTATAATATGAAATGAAGCCCTTAACCACACTGGAAAAGAAATCATAGTAATCATTTAGGAAATGGTGTAAACACCAAATTCTGCAACCCAAAACTGGGCTATCAGTATCTGTTTTGTATGTGTATTACTGAGAAAACTCTCTGTACCTATGCGCATTTTATTGCACGCAGCTATAGCAAGTACCATCATCCAAAACAGGTCATTCCACCAACATGAAAATATGCCTTCTTCTTCAAAGAGCTTTTACAGCAGTTTTCACTAAATATTCCATGTCTCAAAAAATAAGAGCCTTGATAGTTCTTTCAGTATTTGAAACTCTCTACAAGTTTTGTATGAAGAGATTTCTGACGTGAATTGCTGTGGAAAAACAGCTTTAATTAAAAAAAAAATAAAAAATGACATGGACCCAAGCATGACAATCCAAACAATTTTTCAACTCATGTATGATGTGATTCCTACCAGAGACACAATCACAAAGATTGGCCCATGATTTTTTTTTTAGACACAAAGAAGCAGGCAAGATACTCCATATATGTAATATTTTTATTGTCAGGAAAATACTTCTCATTTTACTACAAGCAACTGAATCAAAACATTCATTCTTATCACATTAATGATCACAAACTCAGAAGTTGCTCCAGTAATGTAGAAGATAGTTTGAGGTTTGCTTTGTTTGCTTTGAAATCATTGCAATATTGTTAGGAGGGAAAGACACCTTGCAACAGCAAGGAACAACACCACTGTTCCAGAATTTTAGGATATGACTGCATCACAAAATGCAAAAACTTGAAGCAAATCCTGAAGTGCACATTCATGCAGAATATCACAGCAAAAGTGCTTTGATTTTGTGTAACTGTAGTCATTGCTGTTTCCAAGTTTGAGCTAGATTGCATTGAACCAGCTCAAATCATGGAATCACAGAATCATAGCATCAACTGGGTTGGAAAAGACCTTTAAGATCAAGTCCAACCATTACCCCAGCACTGCCAAGGCCACCACTAAACCATGTCAGTGAGGGCCTCGTCTACACGGTTTGTGAACACTTCCAGGGACGGTGACTCCAGCACTGCCCTGGGCAGCCTGTTCCAATGCCTGAGCACCCTCTCTCCAGTCTAAACCTCCCCTGATGCAGCTTGAGGCCATTTCCTCTTTTCCTGTCACTTGTGACAGGCTGACAGGCCTGTAGTTCCCAGGATCTTCCTTCCTGCTCTTTTTGTAGAGAGGAGTCACGTTGGCCAACCTCCAATCCCCTGGGACCTGCCCACTACACCAGGACTGCTGGTAGATGATGGAGACTGGTTTAGTGAGCTCCTCTGCCATCTCCTTCAGCACTCTTGGGTGGAACCCATCTGGCCCCATAGACTTGTATACATCTAAGTGGAGCAGGAGGTCTCTAGCCATTTCTTTGTGAATTATGGGGACTTCAATCAGCTCCCCATTTCTGCCATTCAGCTCGGGGAGCTGAGCATGGCTGGTGTGACTATTAAAGACTGAGGCAAAGGCAGCATTAAGTACCTCAGCCTTTTCCTCATCCTCAGTCACTAGGTTTTCCCTAGTATCCAGCAGAGGATGGTGGTTCTCCTTGGCTCTCCTTTTATTGCTAATATATTTGAAAAAGTACCTTTTATTATCTTTGATGGCAGTGGCCAGATTTAGTTCCATCTGTGCCTTTGTGTTTCTAACTTTCTCTCTCCATAACCTAACAACATCCTTGTACTGCTCATGGGGTGACAGTCCCTTCTTCCACAGGTGATAGATTCTCTTGTTTTTTCTGAGTTCCAGCAATATCTCCCTGTTCAGCCAGGCTGGTCTCTTCCTGCTGGGTTGGTTTTTGGGACAAAGGGACCACCTACTCCTGCACCTTAAGGATTTCATTCTTGAAGAGTGTCCAGCCTTCCTGGACCCCTTTGTCCTTCAGTAATGTTTCCCAAGGAATTGTGCCAACCAGTGTCCTGAACAGGCCAAAGTCAGCCCTCCAGAAGTCTAAGGTGGAGGTTTTGCTGACCTTCTTCCCGAGTTCTCCAAGGATTGAAAATTCAATCATTTTGTGATTGCTTTGCCCAAGATGGCCTCAACCATTACGTCAGCCACTGTCGTTCTCTGTTTGTCAACAGCAAACCTAGCCAGGCATCTCTCCTAGTTGGCTCACTCACCAGCTGGGTCAGGAAGTTATCTTCCACACCCTCTAAGAACCTCCTGGATTGTTTCTTCTCTACTGTTGTACTTCCAGGAGATATCTGGTAGGTTGAAGTCCCCCACGAGAACAAGGACAAGTGATCATGAAACTTCTCCCAGTTGTTTGAAGAACACTACATCTATAGTTTCATCCTGGCTGGGTGGTCTACAACAGGCTCCTACCAGGATATCTGCTTGGTTTGCCTTACCCCTGATTTTCACATTCAGCTTTTTCACTCACAACATTGAGTTCAAGGCAGTCAATGCACTCCCTGACATACAACACAATGCCACCACCTCTTTCTCTTTGCCTATCCCTTCTGAAGAGCCTGTAGCCATCTATTGCAGCACTCCAATCATGCCTATCATTCCACCACATTTCTGTGATGGCAATTATGTCATGATTTCCCTGCTGTACAGTGGCTTCCAGCTCCTCCTGTTAGTCTAGTCTCTGCTATTACTTCATCATATGAGGTTCACATGGGCACAGCTCACGTGTATATGTCCCAATGAAAGACAGTAGCTATTCCACATTTATGTATTAAACTTACTATTTCTAACTTCTTGTGCGCCCATTATATCTGCTGGCTTTTCTCACCTCACATTTTCTTCTATAGCTGTTTAATCTCCAGATCAAATAAATTACACCAAAAACATTCTGCACCATGCATCATCAAGAAGACAACTGGAGAATCATTTACTATTGGTAAAATATTCTGTCCCCTTATGTGTAAGGTCTTTTTCCAGGATTATTTTTTTTAATATGCATCACCTCAGGAAGCTGGAAGCCAAGTTCAAATAGCAGTCAGGAAGAAATTCTTTTACAGTGAGAGTGGTCAAACAATGGATCGGGTTGCCCAGAGAGGTGGTAGATGCCCCATTCCTGGAAGCATTCAAGGTCAGGCTGGACAGGGTTCTGAGCAGCCTGATCTAGTTGAAGATGTCCCTGCTCACTGCGGAGGGTTGGACTAGATGACTTTTAAAGGTCCCTTCCAACCCAAAATATTCTATGATTACCTTATTTACATTAGGCAACTCAAAAAGCAGAAAAGAAATCATACAGTTCTGATGCTGTTCTGTGTGAGGATTTTGAAAACTATTACAGAGAAAGCACTTCCTTAAAACTATCTGCTACTGGATTTTTTCTTTTATTTTTATGGAGAGCAGATACAGAAATCTATAAAGACCTAGTACTGTTAACTGAGTTCTGTTCTGCCTCCTGCCATGTCAATATGTTGTTTTGAGTTCCAAGATCAAAATTCTTCATGTTGTTTATGGCAATGAAGAACACAAAATCAGAACCAGGGCTTACACATCTTATACTTCAAACTAGCTTTTAAATTATTGTTATGTCACAAAGAGGACTCCTTTTATAGAAATGGCTACATACAGCTCCATTTAATTGTATTTCTGCAGGTTTTCAAACTACTGAAAAGACGACTATACTTAGGGGCAGGGAAGGAGGGAGAAGCCATCAGTCCTCCCCTTCCTGCTATTTCCTATTCACTAGGAAAGAAAATTCATCTACAATTACAGCAGCAATTCACAGTTCTGGTTAACATACCACATTGTTCCCATCTCCAGACACCACCAGCACAAACCCCAAAGGTTTTGGGAAGGACTGACAATACCTAAGTGAGCGAGACCAGGCAAAATTTTCAATTCAACAAAAGGAGTCAACTCAAAGTATGTAGTTGCACTCCAGAGAGACAGACTCTGTCAGTTGTCCATTGGAGCATAAATACACATTCAAGTAAGAGAAACAGGACATTTAAATAAAACCACACAATGTGTAAAGATCATGCTGCTCATTACAGCACCTGCAAGAGAGGAGATGAAGGAGATGTTTGCTGTGATATCTCAATACAATCAGAAATCCACTGGATTCAGCTTTTTCATTATCTGCTTTCATTATCACAAGGTGATTTGGCTCAAGGTCTGGTGCTAGGTAATAATCCTTGGTTTCTTAAAAAACAAAGTTTATGTTACTGGTCCTGTTGGAAAGAAATGTTAAGACCATGGATTGCTTTCCATTTAGTTCTGCTATTGGAATGAAACTTCACACTCCTGAGAATACAAAAAAACCTGAAATGACAGTCCATTTCTCTGAACATTTATCCATTTTTCTTAAAGTGGCTGTAGACAGATGACAAACCAGCAAACTGGCACAGCATCATGTCCGGAAGAGAACTATGTGGATGACTCAGTTGTTTATTGGATAGTTCCAGACTTTCAGAGACAGAGAGAGAGAGAGAGACTGCACGCACCACATTCTGAACTGCCTCTGCAATAGCTTTTTTTCATCTATGCAACATTTCCTCTCCATTTCTTCCAGTGCTATACTGTAGCTCACTACTCAGCCTTCATGGCTCAGTCAGAGTACTATGGTTCAGAATCCTCCTCTTCCACAGAAAACAAAAGACCAGCTTCAACTCCCTTGGGAGATTAATATCTCTGCTGAAATTTCACACTGCTTAAAGTCACCTAACCAGGTCATTCATGCTCTCATTAGGAAAAGAAGTTCCCACTTCAGATCCTTCAGAATCCTCCCAGGAATAGCAGTCGTCTCTTCTTTTCAAAACTTTAAAGTGCATTCATATGACAACAAAATCAATCAATCAATCAGTCAAACAAAATCACACACACAAAAAAACCCGCAAAGAAGCAAACCAAACCACAACCAAACTAAAACCAAACCAGTCCTGTTAAGATAGCAGCACTGAAAGTGCAGCTAGTAGTGACTGCTTTTCTTCAGAGGGCAAAATCTGTCAGGCCCTGAGTGCCAGCTGTGTAGTTACAGTCCTTTTAATCATCACAATGTCAGTAACTACTTTCATTCCTGAGCTTAGTTACGGGGTTTTTTTCAGTTCTGTACCAAATCATAAAACAGAACTCCAGTCAGCCCTCTTTCCTATGAGAACATTGGAATTTTGTGAAACTGGAGGGAGAGATTATACTGTATGTAACAGTATGGGAGAAGGCTTACTGATCACTTCTTTGTAAATGGGTGAAATCTTGTTGCTGGCTTTTTTTGTTCACTTCTGTAGGGCATTACAAAGCATAAAAAACTAGCCAGACCTTAGCTCAACAAATCCACCAGTGTGGTGCAAATATCAGTGCAAGAGCAGAAAGTGTAGGGAGAGAAAAGACTGCATTCATATATCATAGCGTAGATGCCATGAACTGTTCATGAACTCTTCACCAGCAGAGTTCTTCAAGGCTAATGAACATGTGTAGCATGCTGGAACATGTATGAACAGCTGGAGAAGATAACTGCTGTGGCAAAAGTGATCTGTGTTGTGCTAAAAAAAAAAAAAAAAAAAAAAAGAAGAGGCTTCTTAGACATCATAGACCTCCTCTTCCATGGCATGACCACCCTCCTCACGAAGTTGGTGGAAGGTGTTACGCCTGAGGATCTCCCAGCCACGGTGAGAACTAGCCTTGGATGTGCTCCGTGACAATGACAGAGCAGACAGTTCCTTGTTGTATAGGATGTCCCTATTGATCTCCAGCTTTTCCAGACCTTTGTCATAGTTATCCTTATCCTGAGCCTTAAATGCTTCTGTATACCGCATCATCTTGTGTTTGATGGGATCGACCCTGTCTTCAACTCTGTAAGAGGATTAAAAAACATGAACTTAATGAAGTAGAAATATGCCAGTTTATCAACAAAACCAAGCAGCCACAAGCAGCAAGCCCCTCCCAAAAATATGCCTACTGACCTAGACATCCCAGAAAATCTATGCAGAAATAAGAAATCTTTTATAGGCACAGTGCTAGCAGCTACTATCATACAATTACCTCCTAGACCTTCATCCCTGTCATTGACTTCATTACCTTAACTGCCCATGGTTTACTGTTCTTTAACTCATTTCCCAGTCATGATTTACCCTTTCCATTCTTCCAGCTGTAAGCTATTGGCAGACCTACCCCACCTGACTCTAGCTCTAGATCCTTTGTACATATTCATCCATTTCCTTTGTTCTTGTGTTTCCTCCTCTGATACTCTGTGGCTGTTAGCCTCAGGATGTCACTCTTTTGCTGAACTTTCAACTGCTCCACTTCTTCCAGCCCTCCTCTACATTACTTTTAACATGTCTTCTGAAATACTGTCCCGCCTATATACAATGAATATGTATTCATACATGTAATCTGACAGAACTAGATCACCGCAACACTTTTCTCATAGAATCCAGTGAAGAATTGTTGCTGGGTTATTGCTTTTGCAATGTTATATTCTGCACCTTGGACAGATGATGTTGCATATTAGTACCAGTTTAGGTCTGCTTTTTCTGTCCAGCAAACCTAGAAATCCACAAGGTTCACTTCTCTGCCAAAACTTGCAGAAAGTCCTATTTCATAGAGCCACCACTACTCTCACTTCTGTCTTTATCAGCAAAAGATGATGCACGCGCCCCAGGTTTAATCTTTTCTCACCCTGGTATAAGTATTAATTCAAATCAGAAATAATGAGGAATCTAGTGTTATCTAGAATACAGATAGTTTGATATTTCAGTGCTTAAACTGAAATCCTGGACTTTGCCAGCTGATGCAGTCTTTGCAAAGAATAATATAGTTTATAGGTTTACATGAGAAAGAAATATTGCCTTTAATTATTCCTGTTTTGGTTTTCAATCGTCTGTAGTGCAGTTTGTTACTACTGAATGCCTACTGGATTTAATCTGCCTCTGCCACTTCATGCACCTAGTGGATAGGGACAGTCAACCAAGCACAGCAGTGAAGTTTTGTGATAGTCATTAGAAAAATTCAGGCCTTACAACCCACGCAGTTTCTGGGGTCGGTCTCCTGTGACTGCTGGATAAGAAAGCATCAGCTGATTTCACAAGAAATTGCACAGCAAAGATTTTTGAGGGGAACAGATTGGGATCTGTATTCTGGAAGGGAAGGACTCCAAACACTCCATATCAGGCCACTGGAAAGGCTCTTTTATAACATCTGCACCTTGGATTCTTCTTCTAGGATCCTTACATGCACACACTAGAAGAGAACTCACCTGAGATACCATCGATCCCCAAGCCCGTACTCCCGCCCACAGATCCCTGAGCGAGGCCAGAGACACCGTGGCAGTTTTCTCTCCAGCATAACAGTGGTAGCAACAACCTTTAGAATACAAACACCAACCAAACAAAACAAACAAACAAACAAGAAAGAACTCGGATGAATTAGAAAGAACTCTCTTTCAAAATGATCAATTTCATGAGTACTGACCCATTACCATACTTCGTTACATCTCCATACATAATGAAAAAACCTCTCAACTACTCTCAAAGCGTAGGGTAATTAATTTGCAAGCTAGGAAGAGGATAGTATTTATATATGCATTAACTGTTGTCAGAACTTACCAATGTGGCCACACAACTACATTTAACCACTTGACTTGATTTCCCACAGAAAAGGATTTCCTGCTGAGCAGCTATATAAATGATCTGGTTGATTTCTTTTGCTTTTTGAGCAAGAGCATCAGGCCAACTTTTCTTAATGGATCTAAAGATATTACTGACCTACTTGCAATCATTATCTTGCATTCTGTCTCACCTCAGCCAATCCCTATAATTACAATTAAAGTCTCAGTTACACAGAATGTGATTTGTAAAAAAATATGCAACTATAATTCTATTTAACAAGAGAGCTCATGTGTAGTGACCAAACAGCTAGGAAGATATAGGCTGGACAAAAAGGTTGAATGGGTTTCTAGCTGCTATTTGAAATAAAGTAGGAATACCCACAGAGCAAAGATATACTGTAAGACAGTTTCACATGGGAAGATGTGCAGAAGAGTAGTCTTGCACTTAGCCACTTCAGACTTATAGAAAGGATAAAAGAAATTTGGTGGCTGATGTACAGAAGCTGTAAAACAGAATTAAAAGAACATGGCTTATTGCATTAGCCCCTGAGAAAAGCGAAGGCCAGGGAAAGGTTTTAAAGTACTTCCTTTAGAGAATGGATGGCAGAGTAAGTAATTGCACTGTCTAGCACATTTTCCCTGAACAACTTTTGCCCTTCTTTATTAAAAGTGAACACTTTACCTCCTAAACTAGATTACCTGGGCTCTCCAGAGCTCATCCCGCTCATGGGCCACTCTCCAATGGGTGTCACCCATCATGGCAATTAGCAAGTTAAGCATAAGAAGCGTGGCAATGATGGCGAAGGCAAAGTATACCACACTGTACATAAAGGGCAGATCCACATCATAATTTGCAGGGCCATCAATGATAGTGAGGAACAGCTCAAAGGTGGTGAACAAGGACATGGGATAATTGTAGAACTGTCCAAGGTTTTCAGGGTTCTCTGTTTGGAAGATGATGTAAAAAGCTGGAGGAGAGCAGTGGGGGAAAAAAAAAAAGAGAGAGAAAGTTTAACAACAGGAATCACATTCCAAGAGCAGCAACAGGATCCTGTAAGGGATGCTGGGAACAAAAAGTGGTCTGGGAAACAGCTGCATGTGTTTCTATGCGAGTGCAGTACCCAGCATAAAAAGGGCAAATCTCTCACTAGAATCACTGAACTCCATTCTAGAATTACTCAATTATTTTATTGCCTTTGTTCTCAAAATAGTGATCTTTTCTTCTTCAAGGACATAATAAATCTGTGAATGTTAATCTCATTTTCCAAAGACAAGTATCATAAATGCAGTATGTTTATAAATCTCAACTTACATATGTGTGTGGAATTACATGGATTGTTCTTATTTCTATTACCCTAGAAAGAGCAAGAATTAAAAACTGAACTTGCATGAAGAGAAATCATATGAAAGTGACCTTACTCAAAGAAATAGAGGATATACATCATCACCAGCTTTGCCAGATAACTCAGAGGGCAACCTGAGAATAAATCAAAACCCACACACTTCATTCATACTAAAGAAGTTGGCAGGGCATTACTAACATGGAGATGTTGGCCACATGGAGGTGGCTGGTCTCGTCTCCCAAGTTACAAGTGATAGGACATGAGGAAATGGCTTCAAACTGTGCCAGGGGAGGTTTAAATTGGATATTAGGAAAAATTTCTTCCCCAAAGGGTGGTCAGGCATTAGAACAGGCTGTCCAGGGCAGTGGTGGAGTCACCGTCCCTGGAAGTGTTCACAAACCGTGTAGATGAGGCCCTTAGTGACATGGTTTAGTGGTGGCCTTGGCAGTGCTGGGGGAATGGTTGGACTTGATGATCTTAAAGGTCTTTTCTAACCTAGCTGCTTCTGTAATATTGCTGTCTTACTTTTGTAAACTCACCTGATGCAAAACCTAGTATCACCACAGCCATGAGCCAGCAAAAGCGCATAAGATCTCCAAATATCATCTGTCGAACAAAGACAGAACCATCATAACCCCCAACTGTCCCACCAAGTCACAATGCCATCCAATGTAAACCATTTTCCAGATTCTAAGACCATGAGTGGGCTAAAGAAAACTTCTGCACTAAAGAAAAAATGTGAAAGCCTCAAACCCTCTGTGCAAACAACACCTTGTCAATTTGCCATTAACGCTAGTCCTTTGCAGTCCTATCTGCAAAGAGGTGTCATGATGTGTGTAACAAGCCCATATCTGTTTGTGTCTTATACCTTCTGGATCATGATGGTAAAGGGTCCGAGCATCTGGAAGCCTCGTGCGAAGTACATGACATTGCACCATCCTAGCACCAGGGCAAAGGACATGGGCACCACCTCACCAGTTGTGCTGGTGAGACGCATCACCATGGTTACTAGAATCATGCAAGCATATGTGATGCTGCAAAGGAAGAAGAGACAGTGAAAAAAGTTCAGCAGAGGAATCTTACCCTCCTTTTTCTTTTATTTTCAAAAATTCCAAGACAGGCGCGTACAGCCACCAGCCCCAGAGGCAAAGAACTCTCAGCACTGACAACTCCAGATGTCCACTCACCTGGATCCCTACACATCAGCTGAGCCAATAAAAGAAATAAATCAAGAGAAGGAATACGCTAAAAGAATTGAGAAAGTGACTCATCTGGCAAAAGACAGCAATGGAGAAAATGAGATACTTCAAAAGTGGTGTACTTACACAATTATGTGGAAAGGCCCTCCTAGGATGGTTTGTCCAAAATATTTTGCCGCTCCAACTCTAAGGATATCTGGGATCTAAGAGAGACATCTTATTGACGTTTGGACTCAGATGAATTGCATTATACTATAAAATGTTGTGGTTATCACCAATATTCTCAGGATCTTGGGACCAGCTGCATCTGCTTTGCTAGTTCACAGATTGATTTCTATATTACTTTAAAAAAAAGAATGATTGAGTCGAGTGGACCACTCTTGGGATAGGACAGAGATCACTGGAAAATCTAAGAACACGTGGGCAGATCAAGAGACTTTGGTATGTGGCAGAGAGATGTTGCAGCACAGAGCTGTGAGCCTGAAGTTCATACAGATTACTGACAGAGACCAGACAAACAGCTGAGAGTCAGAAATTAAGACAAAAAGACCTTCTTGAGTTTGTTCTAATTCTCACTGTGTTAATTGTAGCATAGTCCCAAAGTCCTGACCAAACACAGGAAGAAGGACTTGTCTTTCCAGAACACATATGGGCAAAGAAAAACCTGTTTACAAGCCCCATTTTATTTCAGTTCTCCCTGGCATCGTCATTTGAGTTTTCTCAGATGAAAGTTTCAGTCTTCTTTTTCATATTATAATAAAATCAAGTGGGGGAGATATTTGTTTCCATTTAAATAACTTTGCCTTTTGTTTGAGAGAGAGAGTTCATGGTAAGGAGAACACTTCAACACGTCCACCTCAGAACTCTGGCTGAGTAAAGCTCCTGTTACAGATCCACACAGTCACTGATGTCCAATTATATATAAACTTTTCTGTGTATGCACAGAAATCACTTCATCCAGCACCCTTAAACACATGAGTATTTGGGGCTGGTAGGTGAAGAATCTCAAAGAATCTAATGCAACAGCTGGGATTCAGCTGGATCCACAGATGGTGCTAACAGAAACAGTGGCATTACCCTACAGATAGTATTTGAGATTGCAGCCAATCCTAATTGCTTCTTCCACACTTGGAATCTTACTAGTACTTTATCACAGTCTCTGTTTCATCCAACAGATACTGTTGACAGTGTCTATGGCCATAGACCCATATCAAAGTACTTAGACTAAGCAAATAACCCCTACACCAAGTTGTCAGCACAAACTCATGCCTATCTAAAAGTAAGTAAAATCTGTCCTGATGAAACTCAGAACTATAGAGCTCACCGTTTCTCTTACCTCAAGGATCAAAATTACTACAGCTCCAATGACTGTGATTAGCTCCCCCACCAGCCTCAGCTCATCTTCATAGGTCATATAGGATTCCTGATTAAAAAAAAGTGAATGGAAATTAAAATTAAATTTTAAAGGGAGTGAAAGGCAATTAAAAAGAGGATGGGGGAACGGAAGGCCCGCTGTTGGTATAATAAATATGAATAGGCCTGATGAGGCCACAGGAACCAGCCCAGGTCCAGCAACTGAGAACAGAGAGTTCATCATGTTTCTCACTGACAATGGTCAGCTGGCAGAAAGAGAGAAGGAAAGCTGCAATAGCTGGGAACTGGGAAAGAGTTGGGTTTTCCAGTTTAGTAGGTTAGATGAGAATTGCCTAGTGCTGCCTATGAGGCTCTGACTCCTATAGACACAGTACCTGCAGCATTTTCTGTACATAGATTGTATTGTCTCTGCTGCTTGTTTTGTTGCCTGTTCGGGGTTTCAGAGGTCGGTAGACGCAGCACATAGTGAAGCAGACCATGTAGAGTATATAGAATAAAGCCAGGAAACAGAAATAGGGACGACCATACAGATTCCACTTCAGGCTCACCAGCTCCTTCACGGGTGTTAGGTCCAAGATCTGGCGTGCCTGAGAAAGACAGAAAGAAGGAATTAACTGCCATAAGGGCATTTGTTTATAAGCAAAGTAAAAATACCTATAAGTAAAAAAAATTTGATAGATGGAAATAACATGAGATGGGGACGATTGTGCTAATTAAAGTGTCTTCTGGTTCATTTCCTGTCCTATTAGTGTTATTTAAGGTGATTACAACTGATGATAGGGTAGTGTCCCTTGAAAGACTTAAAGAGGTCTGTCTAAGCTTGCCATTACACTTTGCTATTTCGATTTTTAGTAATACTTTTACAAGTTTTTGAGCCTACAGCAGAGATTATTTGCCCACTGTCATTAAATGCAGGGAATGAGTGGTTTTAAAATGCACTCCAGTTTAGGATTTCTGAACACAGTCATGTCTCACAAGGATATTGTGAGAGTTAATCAGTATCACAGTTACAGAAAGCTACTTGCTAGAGCTACTGTAGAGGTACTTGTTACTGATACATTTGAGCCTGCTGAAAGAGACAACCATTTACTGAATCACACAATGTCATTTCCTGTAGCTTGCTCATGTTCTTTCAATCATCTTCAAGTTTCACACCTCAGAAGAAACTCTACATAAATCATCAGATGTAGCCAGATCATTAATAAGCTGCTACATTTTGTGTATTCCCTGCAGCACATGGTACAAAGTCCTTGCTCTATGGATACTATAAAAGATCTTGAACCTCCAAACTCGTCGTTCTTTTATAATCACCATGGTCTGCACATTGAAAGTGTTTCGTGCCCACAGTACCTCTCTCTTCTTGGTTGAGACAATGAGCTCAAGGAAGGACTGATCTTCAGCCCAGGAGTCAATCTCTGTGAGATCATAAAGAACAGTGGTCAAGGGGCCAAAGGACCAAAGATTGTGCTTCCGCTTCTGCATCAGGTATTGAAACATCTGAGGAGAAAAAAAAGGAGCTTGAAGATATCAGGAATTTTCCAGTATATAGTGTATTTGCAATGAGAACAAAGTTGTTAAAACCTATTAATTACAATGGATTTTCCTTGAACTTGGCAGTTGTAGTAGTTCTCATATCTCTCAGGAACAACTACAGCAGGTTAAGAAGTTGAAGAACTTTTCCATTTGATTACTAGCTCATGCTTGAGGTAAAGGATGAGTGCTTTTTACTTTAAATTCTAATCAAACTGCTAACATTATTTAACACAGTTATACATCCTGACAATAGATTTCATATGGAATTATATGTTGATCAGGAAAGAAAAATATCCTTTAAAATTTTTCTACAAGTTATCAGGAAAGAGGTGTTGCAAGGGGAATGATCCTATGCTTTGTAGGTCTACAGAACACTAAACACCTTTGTCTTTTTGTTAAGGGAAAGGATGAGAGTTTACGTTAAATACTGAGTTCTTGTCTATTAATAAATGTCTGTGCGTACCTGAAGAAGTTTCCCATGTGTCACATTTAGGGTAATGAAATCTAGACATCAAAGATAATAATTTCAGCTAGCCTTTGAAAAAAAAGAATGGGGGGGGTATGTATCTTTGTGTTAACACCTTTTCAACTCAAATGCTTCAAAAATTGAGTCAGAAGAGTTATTCTTTCAGCACTTGTTTCTTTAGTTAGGATAAAGAAATTTCTTATAAAGGATTTTCTTATAAAGGATTTGTTATGTGTCTTCTACCCTCTAAGAACATGCACAAACTCCCTTAGTCTGGATGATGTTATTTCAAGTTCTCCATTTCTCTTTTATATGGAAGCATCTGTGTCACAGAAACTCACCACGGTGTTACCCTCAACACCAGCCAGTTTGAATGGAGTAAGCCCCTCATTGTTAGGAACCAATTCAAGTGATCCTGGTCCCTCTTTGTTCCTGTCATAGGAGAGTATCAGGCTGTACATGTGACAGGCAAACGTCTTATTAGGTTGGAGAACCAGGATGTGAAGAACAGTGTTACCTATGAAGGAAGCAGACCAGATAAAGTATGTGGAACTGCCCAGCCTTGTGCAAAGACTGGCAATTGACTGATGGCTTTAATTTTCCTCACATCCCTCATCCCTCAGCCGTTTGTAATGAGAGAAAAATATGGGCATGCACAGATAACAGAATCTGATTTAAAGTGTCCATATACACTGTGTCCAATTCACTAGGCCCACAGCACATACCCAGATAATCTTGAGCTCTAATATCAGCTCCATGTTCAATGAGCAACTGTACAATTTCCTCATTTCCCACACAAGCAGCAAATGATAAAACATGCTCTCCTGCAAAGAAAGGAATGGGGAGAAACAACATTAAGAATCCAGGATAATTGAAATTAGATTATTTTAATGCAATATATATTTTTATATATGTGCAAATATTTACATCTGTATGATTTATATATTTCTGCAGTATTTACATATTCAGGTGGAGCATTACTCTCTGCTAAACGATGTGTGATTGATGACACTTGGAGACACGAGTCTTTGCTCAACCAGTTTAGAAGGGGACTAAAGCAAGCCTTTCATATATTCCCTCATCACTCTAGTGGTTCCCTTCCATAGCAGCAAGGGGAGAAGATAAGGCTGTACCAAAATAGAGAAGGTTCTGGGAGCTGCGCCTGAAGAAGTGACCAGTAGCCTGTGCTGTGCAGGCATTAGCTCCTCTCTTGAGTAAAGCCTTCACCAAGGTGATGTTTTGGTTCACTGCTGCAATGTGGAGAGCTGTCTGGCCTGTAAGACACAGAAATAAAACCTCACCTTCCAAGAAAGCAACTTCAGGCTAATCAGTATCCTGCAGTTCTCATTTCAGTTATGGTAAATCTAATGTTTTTGGGAGTGCACCCATAGTAGCTACATGACTTAGCTTTGAAGTTATCCCTGTTGTATGCAAAGGGTTGGAATACAGCTTTTCCAGTGATTCCATTCTACTTAAATCTTCTTATGAATTCACAAAAACTGACTTTACAACTTGGCAAAAAAAAAAAAAAAACCCAACAGGATGCCCTTTCTAGATTTTTGCTGGGGGAAAACAAGACATGCCACCCTCTTCCAGAAATTACACTGAAAGTCGTGTGACTGATTACGCTTTCCTTCATGGGACATGAAGACCAAGCGAAGACAAAGCTCCCAAAGAAGACTTACTCTAATCCTTCAAACTAGGTATTAGAATTTTTAAACCCCCATCATTAGTGGTTTCAAGATCCTGTCTGGCCTTTCTGTGTAGTCAATCAGAACCATCCTTTAAAAACCTGGCTCAGTCGAGACTCAAAAGCAGTGGCCACATTTTTTTCAATCCTGTTCTTCATCAACCAAAAACCTATTTTTCTCCTTTCAGACATGGTGTAGGGATCCCCTTTGTTACAAATGAGTATGCCAGAAAGTAAAATGTACATTTCCTTGAAATCCTACTATAGCAAACAGGCCCATATGTGGTTAAGGGTTTGGCAGTTACACATTTGCATGTTTGTACATGTGCGTGCTTGGGTTTAATATAATTCCACCTTCCACAAATGGTCAGGAGCTATTTGGATGTTGGTTTTGCTATGTAACAGTTCAGCGCTATGTTGAACCAGGAACAGTATAAGCTGCTTTCCTAAAAGTACAGATAGTACTTCCTCTCTCCCCCTGAAGAGAATCCTGCCCATCTTCCTTCCCTAAGATGTCACCTTCATAGAGCTCTGATGTCATCCTCTCATTGACAAGCTTGGGAGCTGCTTCCATCAGAGTCACTGCTGCCTCTATGTTATCATACAAGGCAGCTACATGAAGGGCGGTCTCCCCCACTGCACCTAGAAACAGTAGGAGAAGCATGTGGGTCATGTAGACAGTCAACTATATGTGATAAAAGCAGAAATTTACATATTGGGTTGGAGAACTATGGGAGTGCTAGTATCTCCTTGAGTACTGCCAGGTGCCGCCTCATAATACGACACGGTAACAGCCTCAAAACTACAGTCTCTGTCCTTAACTCCATCAAAATCTAAAAGCTGAGCAGAGACTTCACGTGTTTGTAAGTGACAGCAGACTCAGACATGGAGTGGATGAGCACACAGCGCTTCCACAAAAAAGGCCCATTCTAGCTGTAAACATCTAATCTTCCCATTCCTTTAGGGTTTGATGAGCTCTCCAAGTCAGAAAACTCACTTTGTTGCACAGCTGCTAACAAAGAGTTAAGTAGTTTGAGTTTGCTAAGGCAAATGTTTTAGAAAACTAACAAACATACTACTCTACTCATTGTAACAGACTCTTGCTTCCACAGAAAACCATTTGCTACAAATAATTGAGTTACCTCTCTGATAGATATCACATGTTCCATCAATGAGAAGTTTCCTAATGGCTGGGAGGTTGTTCTCTTTGGCAGCCTGGAGGAGTGGGGATTCCCAGATCCTATAGTCGAGAAAAAGTGGCTGATAAGGAATGCAGTCAAATAGATGGTGCCTTTCTCCAGAACTATCATGGTCTTTGCTTGAGATAGTATGTATCTTCAATATTTTCACTGAAAGATCAGTAATGCACACCTACCATTTGAGGTATGTTTTGAATGCAAAAAAAAAAAAAAAAAAAAGAAAAAGAACTGACACAAGCAAGTGTAGTTCTAAAAACCCAGGTAGTTCATCATCTCTTGACTTACTGACACTTAACCATTTGGTGGCAGCAAAGGGAAAGACAGGAGAAACGAATAATCAACTCCAGAATGTTTCTGGTTTACATATCCTACATGTAGAGGCACAGAAAACATCAAATGATGGGTCATATGATAACCCTCCTGCCAGTAGACTAGTCATCTCAGGAGCCAGAAAAAGCCAGTAGTTTTTTCACACAGCATCTGAATTACTCCAATAATGGATGGAAAAGAAAAAGCGCCAACAAGCATTCTCTCTGTATCGCAGCAATGCTTCCTAAGGTATAATTAAAATAATGAGCTCTGAATGTAGTTCCTCATCATACAAGTTATGAAGAAAAATTTGAAAGCTCAGTTACACTATTTTTTTCTCTTATGCTGAAAAAATTGAAGAATTGTTGCGAACTGAAGTGTATGCCAGTCCTGGGCATGCCATGGAGCAAGTGCCAGACTGAATGGTCACTTATAGTTGAAGAATGCCCTTGTGTCTTCCCTGAGCCTCTGGGTTATTTCCGTAGATCCTTTGAGGCTGATGAAGAACTTACAAGTACAGTCACCAAACTTCATTACAGCAAGATCCTTTGGTAGAAACAGTAGGTCAAGGGAGGTAATCCTCCCCCTTTGCTCAGCTCTGATAAGGCCATACCTAGATCCTTTTGTCCAGTTCTAGGATCCTCAGTACAAAGGACATATCGACCTGCTGAAGAAAGAGCAGCAAAAGGCCACAAAGATGATTGTGGGACTACAGTATCTGTCATACATGGAAAGGCTGAGAGAATTGGAACTTAGCCTGGAGAAGGTGCCATTCTTGCCAATGTGTATAAGTACCTGAAGCGATGGTGCAAAAAGTTACCTGCAACACCTGCTTGCTCAGCATCCAAATAAGCTTTGCCAGTGTTCAAAATAATGAGTTGGCCACCCAAAAATCACAAAAAATAGAACAAAATCTGCTAATTTGGGATATTTGTGTTATCCTCGAACATTTTCAGATTTATCTTTTAATTTATAAAACATGTCTTGAGAGGTTTTTTTTATTTTTGTTTTCATATGAATAAACAATTCTAAATAGCCCAAGTTCTGGAGCTAAAGATTTAAGAACACCCTCAAACCCAAAGAAACAGCCTACTTCTTATGAATTTCCAGTATGAAATAGAAATAGATTCCTCTCTCAAAATAGGGTAAGTTCAGTTTTAGATCTCTGTTCAGGTGCAAATTTTGTGCTTTCTCACACCTCTGCTTTCTTGTAGTGCAGATATTTAATTTGTTCTTAATTATCTAGTATGGCTCAGGCCACGCTGTTATCTGTGATGTGGAATAAGTCTAAGAAACACAGCAGAACAATGACAAAGTCAAGCTGATATGAACAAGGAGAATGTCAACCCTTCTTTTCCTATCAGCCCCAGTCTGCCCTTTCAGTACAGTGTAACAGCTGCCAATAGACTGGATGTTAGTCTCACACACACACACAAAAAAGCACGCGGGACAAATTCATTAGTCAAACCATATACCTGGAGATATATTCAATGCTTTCTCCTCGTGATGTCTCAGATTTTTTTCCTTGTATTCTGGTATTATTTAGTTACAAGATATATTATTTAGTTACAAGTTTGGGGGTACAGTTTATAGGCAAATACTACATAAAGCAATAGGCATTTTGCATTATGTGATGAGACTGATGTTAGAACATATTATCTATGAAAATAACTCTATCATAAGCCATAAGCAAACCCACACCAGAGAAAGAGGCAGAGAGAATATAAATGGCTCATTGCACAAAATGTTTTCTCAGAACTTGTGCTTATTAGGTATAGGATAATTTAACAATAAAACTATAGGAAAGCAGGAACATAGATTCTGTGGCTCACAGAAAGATGTATTTCTTGATTTAAATTAGTCTTCTGTGAACAATAGAATCTTGAAGAAAGAAAAATTATTTTATACACCATTATCTCTAGATTTAATCTACATGAAATGTGCAAGTTCTACACATTTTATATCAGAAAGATACTGACTCACTCACTTGAGAGAACTTGTGGGAAAAAGCAAAAGAAAAAATATCAGAATTATACAGATAAATAGGAATCATCTGAATAAGTGTAAATTAATGGGCATGGGCTACAAATAATAAAAGTAACTAAACATTATAGCTATCATTCCATAAAAGGAGCATTTCCTGTCACCAACAGCACCCCGTTATCTAAGTCACTAGAAATTAGACTAGAAAAACAGTGATGAACAGAGGAGAAATAAAAACATTCAGAATGTAAAGAACCGTCCTGAACAAACAAGGGAGCTGTTCTGAGGTATTTGTAAGTGTCCTTCAAACTCTTTGCCTTGCTGCTTTGAGAAGAATTCTCTTACATGTCAGCTGCATTAGTTGCTAATTACAAGATGATTTGCTAAGAACATCGCATCTAAGATAAACAGGAACAAAATAAACTGTAGCTCTGAGCAAAAGTTGTAAGATTCAGTAGCAGTAAAGCAAGTTTGTCACCTCTGCCATTATTTTGGCTGAGAAAAACACTGTCTTCTTGGAGATTGTCAAGTTTCAGAGGCAGGAAGTGGAAAGGAGGTGGCATTTCAATAGTATAAACAATGCTACAATTAATATGTTGATGCTTTGTGTGGTAGGCCTTTATCCCTCAAATGACCTCAGGGAGGACAAAGGATTGAGTAAGATATAGTGTGGGAGGACACAAACAAAATACCTTTCTCACAAAATTCTCCAAAGCCCTTGTAAACAACTAAATAACTTAAAAGCCCACTAAGAGGGAGACACCTAATAACTACCATTCACAGCTTTCAGAAATTTAGGGCAAAATTGTCAAGCCTTTCTACTTACTGTAGGAACCTCCAACTGGGCTTGAAGAATCAGAGAGCGCAGGCCAAACAGCAAGCTGGTGAAGAACCCAGAAGCATTGATAAATGTCATGGCACACTGCCTCTGATGCCTTAAGGGGCCATGACTTACATGTTTATATCATATGCTTTTACTCTAATTCAATTTTCTGTCCCATAATTGCAAAAACATTTTACTCTCATTTAAAACATATCATTACAATTATAAACTCATTTTTAATACATTACAGCAATGTAGTGAGCATATAAATGTTAACTACTAGGTGAGACAAAGTCACTAATATAAAAAAGTAAAAAAAAGTCACCTGAATCTAGATCCTTCAAAGCATTGTAATTTCTTTAAGTTCTGGACATTTAACCAATTTTATTCTTGACCTATCAAACACAGCATGAATTTTACTTTTTACAACTCTATTTCCTGTGCATCAAAGCAGCAGCAGGTAAAATCTGTAAGAGTCTCTTAACAGAGCTGACTACAGTAGATGCTTCATTTTCACAGAGTGCCATTATGTCACTGGATGGAGGGGGTGGCTTTCAGAGATTTATTCAGCTGAGACCTATTTAGACACTCTGAGAAGATAATTCAGTACACCTAAGTTAAGCTCTGGTTCGAAATCATTCCCTTCATCAGCTATGGAGTCAAGGGACACTAAACTACTAATTTAGCCACGTAAGTTAGGTCTGGTATCACTAGGCAGTACTGATGTTGCCTTACAGGATCAGTTTAGGATAAGCACAGCTACCTAGCTAACCAGTAGTTCTCATGAGCTATGAAAACCACAATACTATTTACCCAGAAGTGCTTCTGGGTTCTTCTTACTGAGCTAAGTAACATAGCTATGTTGAAGCACTTAGAAAACCTTGATCTTGCATTACTATCAGCCAGTATTCTTAACTGGTGATTCAATGATATGCTCAGGAAGCTGTGAACTGCTTTTCAATATAGGTGACGACAAAGTCAGGAACACCCCAAAATCCATTGTGAAACAAAGAGAAGTTAGAATGTAGGTCAGATTCTGACTGAAGGAGTCACGTAAAACAGTTTTAAACAAGGTTAAGAATTTCACAAGCACTTTCTGCTGGTAATATGTACCCTTTTGGATTTACAGCTTCTTAAGCACTTCCTTTGGAGTGCATCCTGCTCTTTTGAAGAGCTAAAGAATGCAATGACAAGTCCATAAGTCTTAACTCTGTTATAAAAAAAAAAAGAATTTGGATTTATGGGATTATTCTTTTAAAACAAGGAAATACGTTAAATATGTGAACTATCTGGACAACAACCAATCTGAAGCTTCTTTTCCAAGACTGAGCTCACCAGAGATGTGACAGAGCATCTCTTTCTCTTCTTTTCTTCCCTTCCCACATTCTATTACTTGAGTCGTTCACTGTAGGGAATTTTCCTATTGTTTGCTCTAGTTTAAGTTTGGCATCTGCTAGCTTCATGCTTTATCCCCATGGCTATGTCAGTTACTGAGGGTCTAAAGCAATTCTTTTTGTGTGAGTTATAAATTCATCAGCAGGATACTATTTCAGCTTTCTTTTCTTTCCCCGTTGTGGTGCTCAGAATATCCATGCTCAATAAATCATCATGAAATCACCATCTTCTCCCTCCCTTCTGCTAGTATGTTTATGTAAATGTGTGCTAGAAGTCAGGAGAGCAGAGGAGTGCTCAAAGGAAGCTCACCAGCCAGAAAGAGGATCAAAGCAATCACCTAACAAGATGCTAAAGAATGAGTTAGGAAGTAATTGCACAAATTGAAAAGGAGACAAGTAACAGGGGCTTGGACAATCAACAGGGTCAGCAAATTTCTTCAGCACTGACTGAAAGACTCAGCAAATTAACTGGAACCTCTTGTGTGTGTATGTTGAAGCTTCTTCACCTTAAACAAAGCTTCTCTGGAAATTAACAGGTTACTCATTGCCAATACTACTAGACAAGAAACTGATACGGAAGTCTTATCCCTTATTCCTTTAGCTATCTACCACACTAAGCACCAGAAATCTTGCTCAGTCTCTTCCAGCAGGGCAATCTCCTTGCGTTAATCTCATTTTTTTAATTCTGGATCTGAGACCATTCAAGAATAATGTCAACTAGAACTGGACCAACCCTTCAGCAGATGTTAGTTATCATTTATTATCATTGAGTTTTTCATAAAACAGATCCTCTGAAGCATAACCTAATCCTGCATCAAAACTTCCAACCTTCCTCAATAGAGATTTTCTTGCAGTTTTATTCTAGGTTGTGTTCCTCACCCTGTGTCTAATTATTTTAACAGATTTTTCATTTCCAGTGGTTTATTTTTCAGGGCACAAATTTCATGTTTGCTTCTTCACAAGGAAAACTATAGCCAAGTTTAAGAAAGCAAATAGCTTCCTAAATCTGAGCCCTAAGCCACATCTTAGGCACTGAGTTCAGATGTGTGTATGTCTGTACATTGTTGGGGAAATCTGAGTTCTGGAGGACCTTTACACTTGTGACTTTAAGGAATTTTATTTTCCATTATTAGACTCAAAACTTTCATTAGGATGAAGGTATAAAGCGTAAGAAAAGATCAGAAATACTGCCAGTGATGCCTGCCTTTAGCTTTATTTTACATGCCACAGCAGAGTTTCCCCACAGGCTGTTATCTGCATCTTGACTACTTAGAACTACTTATTGAAATATATTACAAAGGAAGTGGCGGAATTGGGAGCAGACATTTTTATTTCACTGTCATCTCCGGGAGCAAAGGAACTGACATACTTGTGGATTTTAAGAAAGGACAGTCCCATGTTAATTTGTGCACTGAAATTCAGTAATGTTGTTTAAACAAACGGTGGTGTCACCAAAATACAGTGACATCTCTAATTCACTACCAGCTTGAGAAAGATTTATCTAGAAGCTGAAAGCTCTCTGTGTCCCTGTACAACTCTTAAGTATCCTGATTTCAGCTATAGTAGAGTTAATTCTCTTCCTAGTAGCTGGTGCAGTGCTGTGTTTCAGCTTTAGTCTTGAGGATAACACTGATAACACACCGATGGTTTAGTTGTTGCTCAGTTGTGCTTACCCTGATCAAGGACTTCTCAGTCTCTCTCATTCTGCCAGCGAGGAGGGGCACAGGAAGCTGGGAGGAAGCAGACACAGGACACCTGACCCAAACTAGCCAAAGGGGTAATTCCATCCCAGAACACATCATGCCCAGTATATAAACTGAGGGGAATTACTGGAAGGGACCGATCACAGTTCAGGTCACTTTACCAGCATTAGGCTGAGCTACTTTTTATTTGTGCCATGTTTATTTTCAGGGTAAGCAAAGCACTTTGCTGATATGCCTGTGAGAGTAAACAGCCACTAAACACCTGGAAACTAAAAGGGGTCCAAAGTTTTTATTGCAACATTTTTTGAATGACCATAGCGTTCTGCAAGTTATGCAGGTTTTCTCAAGCACCTCCAATGCATTATTTCTCAAAGCAGTTTTATATTGTCAATTAATGTGTAACAATGCTTTGGTTTTATTTTTGTTAATGTACCACTCAAATGTTTTATTGTCATTAGAATAATTAAGCCTCAGACCATGCCATGAAGGCCAGCTGGTACCAGTAATCCCTAAGCAGCAGCTGGGAGAGAGGAGACACACAGAATATAGATTATTTATCGATCAAAGTTACTAAGGCAGGCAATAGCAGAAAGACGAGTATAACATGTCTCAGATCCGTGTACGCACTTGCTCTAATTTATTTATTAGGGTTTTTTTTATGAAAAGTCCAGCTCTCATATAGTAGGATTTATAAAATTAGATTCTAAGGAGATAAACCTCTTCCTCTGAAGGCCAGACTTACAGAAATAAAGCAATGGCTCTTCTAATTTCTGGAGGATCTATTAGACTGTGACAGGCATGTGATTCCTGCTCCTCTGTGACAGACCAGGATTTTCATAGGTATTTATCATTTTGTTCCCCATGATTATGAACTATGTTGGGGTTTTATGTTTGTATTCTCCAGGCTATATAGATCCCAGAGTTTATGCCCAAAAATAATACTAGAAAAGATGCACGAGATGTGATCAGTGTCTCTGAGACTCCACACTGACCTACAGGCTGTTTAAATAAAGAGTTTTGAACAGAAAGAAACCAGCAGAGTAAGGCAAAATAAACTCAAAGTCCTCTTTAATTATGAGATCAACTGCTAATAAGATTAAAAGAACTATTACACATGAAGAAAGAGAACAAACAGCAACTCCAGTGAAGGTGAGAATAACAAAAGGAGTTAGCTTTCAGGTACAGTCATCACCAACTGTAGGACAGAAAAAAGCACTGTTCTCTTGCAGACTTTCTGTGTGTAGTCAGAGCAAACTAGTTACTAAGTAGTAATGTATTTACCACTACCTTTCAATAAGATAATAGTAGAATTTAATTGCTATTTATTACTGTGTATAGTCCAGCACCTTTAACACTGAGAAGAACTCAAGCTGAAGCCACAACACCACAATTCCACACAACAAAATGACAGGATGATGTAAAAGCCCTCTTGTCTTACAACAATTTTTTCACAGAAGCAAAGGTTTTGTAAGAGTAGTTCCCATATACAAGTCACCATAGGTTTTCCTGGTATGTGTTTCTTTCTGTACGTAATTAAGAATGTGAGAACAATAAAACTGATTCCAGTCTTCTGGAAGATTTTCATTTTCTTTCTCCTCAAACTCTGAGTATCTCTGAGGACAAGAAAGGAAAGGAAAGAGTGGGATAATAACAGGCAGAAATGGTCCTGTCCCTCTCTGGAAAAGAGTATCCATATATTGGCACTATATAATTTCTGACTGAATACCAGACACTAATTTACATTAGTTGAAAGTTGTAGGAAACATACAGACCTAAACCAGCAGGGAACAGTTGTGTCCCCATGCAACCCTGATTTCACAGACAGTGATATTGTATATACTACATGTGTTGTTACATGGAGTTTTATGAAGAAACAAGAAATGTTAGTTTTGGGGAGCACTGGGGTTGCACCATACTGCTCTAAGAGAAGTTTACGGAGAAGGGTCAATATGTCTAACAGTTTTTCTGTTTTCCTCTATCATTAGCAACACACAAGATGTGTGTGGGCCTGCAGCACATGACTAATAAGGATTGCCAAGCAAAGGTTGGATAGCAATCAAATAGCAGCCTCTCTGAAAGGAAGCAATGAAAAGGAAGGAGCCAAATCCTTCTTGGTAACAGCACACGGTAAAATAAGGGGCTACAGCATCAAATGATGATTTTGGAGTTTCAGGATGAACATTTGGAAAAACCCCTTTTTCAGTAGGTTACTATGACACTGTAGTGTGTATCTGAAGGTGTGGTAGAATCTCTGTCCCGGGAGGCTTTCAGGACTGAGCTAGACAAAGCCAAAGCAATGTGATCTATTGCTGGCAATAGTCCAGCTTCAAGTGGGAGGTTAGATAGGGACCTCCAGATGCCCCTTCCACATATCTATGACTTAAAAATGTGAAGATAATGTTATAATTATAAAAATATTACTATATTTAGACTTTTGTACACATTCATTTGGATATTACAGAATCTGCTGAAAGCTTATTTTTCAGTTATCTGTGATGCTTCTCATGAGCATTCTATGGAAACACTATTGTTCCCACTATCCCTCCCATTTTAAGTGTGTTTAAGACCCACTTTCCTGAAGTAAAATGGAACAGGCTCTTGTTATTTGGTTAGAAGTTAGATGATATATGTAAGTTCTTTCCTTAAAAACGTATGTACATTTGTCCCTCTTAAGGCACTTTCCTACTTATTTCTATGCATGTATGTGTGTATACATACATACATATTTATGGGTAGATCGATAGATAGATATTGTCCCACGCAACTACCTTTTTGTCCCCAGAGATGTTCAGAGTTTTGTGAGGAAAAAAATAACCAAATCTTACCAGGGACTGGAAGCAATTTGTTACTTGAGTGCTCCAGTGTTTGCACATGCAGAAATGACAAGCAACAATGAAAAACAGATGCAGCTGGATTTCCATGAATGCTCCTGCACTACTGTGTGTGGAGGGAGCAATCCTGCACAGCAGTAACAATCAACCTAGATTCAATATTTACATGTGAAGACACAGGTAATCTTCTTGATAATGCAAGGTCTAAGAGCTGTCACTGTACACGTTGACACCCAGGCTATGGGGGCGAGAAACAGCAGTCCAACCCAGGAAGTGCCTGACCACCAGAATGTGGAACAACATGAAGTCCACTCTATCCTATAGTAAAGACAGCTTTTAGAGATAGAGAAAGCACAATCCTTGCAACATACCCAGTATTTCAGCTAACTGCAGTACGTCCCACACACCCTTAATAATAATTAAAAACAAAAAAACCCCAAGCAAAGCCAACAACAACAAACACACACAAACAAACAAACTCAAACCAAACCCTTCTGCATTTTCTTGTAAGCTTTACCAATGAAGCAGGAAAGACAAAAGTACATTATTAATTTGTGACTGAAGTCCTGCACTCAGGGTAATTCAATTGCAACCTAGTAAACCCACCTGTGAAAGCAGATAAGATTGGAACTCCAGAAGCATTCCACCTTGAAAGAAGAAATCTGATACAGAAAAGTGCTCCAGGGTTGTTTAAAGTTTATCTACTGGCAGAAAAGCCTAAGGGAAAAGACTGAGAATCAGCTACAGGGAGAGAGCAGCAGAAGAAAGGGAAGACAAAAAGGCTGAAATGCACTGTACCTTTTCTGCTGCAGTAAGTAGATTTCATCCAGATGTTTATCCCAGGATTTTTTGCCTTGCAACTTTTGACTTAGTCCATTCCAGATCCGGAAATAAAAGGGTTTGCTATCCTCCAATAAAGGTACCCCCATAGCACGTCCCTTTTTCTTTCTTACCTAGCTGCCTGAAAGCCAACAATCCCCACTTTGAAAGAAGTCAGGGAAGGCTCACTGCAAGTCAGCACTTCTCAGCCCGAGTCTGTTGCTTACAAAGGAGATTGTCCATCAGCTGCATCACCTGATCAAAGTACATGTAAAAACACAAAATAAATTCCCTTGTCCCTAGCAGACCATACCTTGAGCCTCGTCAAGAATTTAGTTTCCAAAATAGCCCAACCCAGAGGTGTGTCTGATTTAGAAGCAGCTCACCAGCAGCCTACCCCTCACAGAGACCCTATACTGCCCTGAAGAATTAATACAGCATCATGTCCTAGGCTTCTAGCATTTCATTTCAGAACTTTGAAGTTATCATCCTCCTTATGTCCTATGCTTCTAGTATTTCATTTCAGAATTTAGAATTAATAATCCTCCTTATGTATCTCTGAATTCCTCTGGAAAGCAACATGTAAGCAATTTTGAAATAGACAGCTGAACAAGTCAGGCAAAACACCTTTAAGGTGAGTGAACATGTGGGAACGTGTCCCAGAAGACACTGTGCTCTGGGAAGGTAGTATAGAGGAGGACACACCTCCACCCTAACTGTCTGCAAATCCCATTAAAGAAATTATCATTACAGACTCCACCTTTTCTACGTCAAACAAAATCACCTTTACTTCACAAGTTGGGAGAAGAGTTTCTGTAGATTAATGTGTAAACTTTGTATATTTCATTTTCCCTTAATGTTCTACAGTCTCTCATTTTCTCTCCACATTTATTCACATTTCTTCCAGAAAAGCTTATTTAGGAAAAGGAATGAAAATTAACAAAAGCCAGTTTTTGGTAAGGAAGAACACCATCAAGGTCATGTGGGGGGAGTCTGCAAAGTAGTAGACAAAAAAATCCAAATGAAGAGGGAAGACATCCTTCTTCTTGTGAAGAAGCTGGAAGCTACATGGGATCAAAAAAAACCAACAAAGCTCCTAGCATCTGATCTTCTTTCCTTAAAGGCTTCTCCTAATATTTTTCATCCTGAATCAACAGAAATGTCCCTTCACTCTTACTCCTGGAGTAAGTGGAAAAGGATTCTGGTCAGGGTGCCTGTACCTAGGCAGAATCAGTAGGCAAGGGAGTAAAGTATGTAACGCAATACAGCTGAGCCATCTCTTTGAAACTTCTGGTTTATTTAGAGGTTACTTAAACTTATCAAACCAGAATTCACACCCAAACTTCTGTAAACTCATGATGCATCTTATCCTATAAAAACTTAAATCACCACATAGAAAAAACAGTGCTATAAGGCAAACTGGAGGAATCATATCCAAAAATGTAAGATTTACTGGATTGTCCTGTTCTAGGAGGAAGTTAAACTGTCATAATGGGAAAAATGTATTAGTTGCTACATTGAGAGGTCCAAGTACACCACCAGCTAGATATGAGCAAAATGTGAGGGGTTTTTAATAATATCTATAATGTATCCCTCCTAACATTCTTGAGGAGGGACGCACTCAAAGTTGAGAAAGGTATTTAGACACTGAAGTGTTAAGTGCCTGTGATAAACAAACACAATCTCTATTTTCCTGGGCTGTTCTCCCAGGCAGAGAATACTTTCGGCTGTCTCTCCAAGGAGTAAGAGCCCTAGAAGGCTGATATCCACAGGACAAACAAGCGGTGACATATTTGTCTTTTCTGGGCAGCAGTGCTACTGCCACCCAGACAGCAGCTGTAAGGTATCAGAAGTCAGACAGCATGCTGAGGAGAGAGTTCTCAGCTAGCCATGAGGGCAACAGCAGCTGACCAGACTGCAAACCAGTACTTCACGTGAACTGTCCACATTGTTGAGGGGGGTCTATTACAACTCTCATTATAGCTTCAGATTGCAGTAAATCTGTCTCAATAGTTTTCCTTTACCCACTTGGATGGATACAAAGTCTTAATTCTGCAAAAGAGTATTTTCTTGTAACTCGGGATAGAGGAAATTTTCAAAGGTAATAGCATTCAGAGATGAAAGATGGATGAAATATGTAAGAATGTTGCATAGAATGAAGTATCTTTATCAGATCATGGTCATATCTTATAAGCAGTGTTGGGCTTTCAGTCTAGCAGGAGGCTGTAAGCAGTTTTTTGAAAACACATATATAGGACCTGATAAGGCCTAGTAGTTGAGGAGTGCATTGTAAGTATATACAGTTTTGGTGTATGTGGTTTTCCACATACCTGATATTTACTCTTAGCTCTTTGGGTCCCTTTCCATGTCTCTCAAGTCATACTATAACTCTGGCTCCTAGCCCTCATTCTCAAGGCCTACCTTTATCTCCTGACATTATTCTAGCTCTACCTGTTCCTTGTTCCAGATTCCTACTGCAATTAGGGTTTTTATCCTGGCTGCCATTGATGCCCTTTCCTGGTGTGTGTCTTGACTTCTCTTGTTTATGATGGGCTGATTCTAACTGACCTGATTCCAGGAATCTCTTGATTTCAGCTTGGCCCTATGTAACAAATATGGCAGCTGATGTCAAAATCTCCTTACACACACTTTCTCTCCTATATCCATAGGTCATGAGTAGCAACGTAAGCATGAAGAAATACAAAGCACAACCTGGCTGAATGTGTTATTACGCCACAGTGTCTAACAACAAAAAAATTAGGAGTAGACTAGCAATGATTGCACGATGTTGGTTCTGTGCAGTTAAGTCACTCCATGGTTCTAGAGGATTTATCAATATTGCATAGCACAGTTAGGATGTGCTGCCCTTCACAGAGTGACAGAAACTGTGTAAGTAAGCCAGTATGTGGAAATACTTCAGAAACAACCAAGGAATTCCTATTTTCATCTGCCTGCTATACAAATACAACAGAATAAGAAAGCTACTTTAGCCACTGGGGATTGTGACCTTGCCAGAGACACTACTCTACACTTTTTTATAGTGCACTGAATTTGTTTTAGGCGAGCCTAGGCTAAAAATCTCCACCACAATAGCATAAATCTGAATATGAAAGAACTGACTTTTGGTGACCTTGGAATTTAAGTTAGCCTTTTCCAGCAATATGCCCAAAAAGGAAAAATTATTACAGAAAAATCATAGTAAAAGACTACAGGAAAATTTTCTACATGATCTCCAGCTTTCTTTTCATCCCAGCCACATCTTCAGTTCCTTCTTTCTTTTAAACATAAACCAAAATGGCTACTTCCAGGCCTATTATAAAAGTAATTTCAGTGCTAATGTAGAGACAGACATAATTTGCACAGTACGTGTCATGGATTCTTTTCCTTCTTAATGGCCCTGACCCTTACATTCCATGATGTCACAAAACTCCTGTTAACCTTCCCGGGAATTTTGAGTGCTGAAGGTATGTAGGATTGAATCCAATGTGCTTATCTGGTGACAAATCAGGATGGGAGTGCATGTTCTTTTTTCTCTTTACGCTTTTTGCTTTCAGTTTCTATGGGGAGGGAGGGAATTGCAAGATCTGTGTGATAGATTTACTGCAAAGATTAAAGTGTAATCCTAGTCTGACAAAATCCATGAGAATGTGAACTGCAATTCACAGGAAATGGAGAAGATAAAATGCACTGTAAAAGTGAAGATGCCTGTTGGACCTGAAGAGAAATTATATTAGCTGCACATGGTAGAAGTCCCCAATTTTTATCTTCTGGAAAGATTTTAAAGTTTTCTGTTAACCACAGCAAAGTATGTAATGAACGGTATCAAGAAAAATTACACCAAGTTGCTTTCAAAGAGCAAGGAAAGAAAGGGAAATCAACTTATTACGATGAAATGGAAATTCTCTTCTACATTTGCCTTCCAAATTTACCCCCAAATCCATGTTGAGCATCTGGTAGACAAATAAAATAGCATAATTAGATGCTTAGCACATCTTCAGAGCACTGTACAGCCACTGATTAGCCGTGTTGTCTTGGCTAACATATAGTCAACCCAAGTTTTCTATGTCAGAGGTACGTATTAACCCTACACTTCTGCTTGGACAAAATTTCAACACAAAGATTTGCTTCTTTTGCTGTGTTAGGGACAGCATTAGAGCCACAAGCTGCCAGGCCATTTGAGAAGCTTTTATTTTTCCATTGCGTATTTCTCCCTGTCTTGCTCCATATATTCTTTCTGAATCACATATATCTGCTCAAACCTTAAAAATAAAAAGAAATTTTTTTCTCCAGTTCACAAAAATCCTTCACCTTACCTCTCAAAGAGTTGCTCTTAAGAAATTCCTACTTCAGAGATCAGAAGAGAAATTCTGTCATTTCAGCAACAGCAAAAATAGAAGTGCCTGAAATACATACCCAGGTTTACACTACCACCTTAAGAGCAAGAGCGGAAGTGCAGCCTACAATCAGACCAGTCTTTCAGCATCGCCCCTGTACATTTGTGTTGTACTGCAGTTCTTTGTCTGAAATCGCAGCATCTAATAAAATCTCTATAGATGTGAGTTGCAAGAGAAAAGAACGAGGCAAGCAGAAGTACAGGGAAAAGCAATGAAAATAGGAGTTTCCGTGTCTAGACAGAAGGTGGAAAAGAAAGCCAAGAACTAGCAAAGTCAGCAATAAGCAGTGATGGAGTTTCTCCATGAGTATAATGGATGATCTTCCATCTGAGAAGGTTGTAATAGTGACTAGCCAACAACTGCTTGATGAATTACAGATATGTTAGGGAATCCTGTTGGACTATGATATTTCCAGTTGTTCAAGTTATAGTATCTTACTTGTGCAGCATAGGTAAACAAAGCTGTGGATGATTGTATGCAAATACATGGTATTACATAGAGTTTCATATCACACAACTGACATATATCTAAAACCAAAACTAAGTAACAGAGGAAAATAAGTAGATATTAAGAAGAAACATACTAGTAGTGTCATCTCCACCAGATTTCACCTACTGTGTAAATAGAAATTATTTAACCACTGATAAATCACAGATAACTCAGAAATAGAAGTAACAATGTGTGATAAACCATAGCAGGACATAGGTATCCTTTAAGATTCTACTATATATTATGCAACTAATCCTGATATGCAATTCTGTGCATCAGTCTCCTGGCGTGAAGGGGTGCAAAAGGCTGGAGGCAAGCTTGTTTTAAATAAAATATTATGCTGAATTACCTTTATTAATAGTGTGTGTTTGTTGTATGTGAACATGTGCGCATAGTAAGCCTGGTTAAAAGAGACTTGAAGTGGAGTGGTTCTCCACTTCTTGACTTGGAGTAGCAGAAGCAAGACGACCTACTTCTGGCAGAGAATGGCAGCAGATGAACAGACACCTTTGAAAGATGCATTCCCAAGGTTCTGCTGAGTTGGATGAGAGATCAGCAATAGTTCCATTGGCTGTTACAGAAAATCCTGGTGCAGCAGCACAAACATCACCAGGCTTCATAAAACTGACCTCACCAACACCTGCCGCAGACTTTTTAGCATTTCCAGGAAAAGCTAAAGGAAACAATAGCAAGAACTGAAGACTTCTGGTGAGTGCAGCAGTATTGGCAAGACAAAGGAGAACTCTTAGTGAAATAGGATCACCAAGAACCTTCCTAATTCATAAGTAACCTTGAATGAGTGGGTCAGTAGGATTTCACCTCACTGGGGAACCTGGGCAAGTGACTTGGATGTTTTCCTACTGTTGTAATTTGAGCTACTAACTTCAGTCAGAAAACTTTCTGTTGGTGACTTGGGAAGCTCACCACAGTTTAGGTAAGAGACCAATATCCCAGCCTCCTGCTGAAGGTCTCAGGTACTCAATAAAAGCAAAGAAAAGATGGAAATGAGTGAGGGCTTGGAGCCTCACCAAGACTGTAAGCTCACATAAAAATTGTGACAGTAGGATTTGAACCTGTAAGATACTGAAATCAAGCCTCATGAGCCTTCTCATTTGGATTTCCTCAGAAGAGGTTCTGCAATTTTAAGATAACCCAAGACTATTACTGGGAATCTCTTGACTCCCACCACAGAGGGAGAAAGCATTAGCAAAAAGTAAGAAAAGCACATCACTGATTAGTCTTACCTTGTGGTCAGGAATGCCATAATACCAAAGTCTTTAATTCCATAATGGCAAAGTCCTGTATGTGAGTCTTGGAACTGGTAGACCCTGCTGATAACAAGGATTCAGCTTTGGTCCTGGTTAACATGGCAAATCTGGGCCCTGTTAAAAACCTGTCTTGCTAGGGCCATTCAAGTATATATCACAGATTTCAGAGCATGCTACAAGCATCTGTAACCTGGGACATCCCATACCAGAGCTGAACCATTTCACTTCTTTTTATTCCCCTCTCCCACCTTGGTCAAGTCCCTGAGTGTACTAATTGGCTTTAACAGCCCTGAAAAGCCTCACCTGTGGTGTCCACACACATACTCATCACAGCCTGTCCAGCCTCCAAGGCTTCCCTGGTGGTAGTTCAGACCTTTCCTCCTGCCCCACCCTGCTCTGCCCCCAGAGCTTGTTAAGGATAAAGTGAATTTCTGCCTCCCTTATCCACCCTTGCCTCCCAAGCCCACCCAGCTTTTAGTGACCTCATAGGCAGCCTGAGCTCCACTACCCAACCCCAAATTTCCCATGCCTTCTGTCTTTCTCAGTACCCAATCCTCTGTTCTGTGTCCCCTGAAATAGTCCTGTGAAAACTCACAATAATTAAACCACTCTACAAACAGTCCTTTCTGGCTCTCTAAGGTGTGAGGACATGTGTTGCTGGGAGAGGACACTATTGTTACGTTCCTGAGCACACTAATAGGTTTTGATGGCCCTGACCATTCTAATCCAGGGCCTTCACAAATACACAGGTGCACAGACATATGCCCTGCCCAGGAGAATAAAAGCCCCATTTAAGATCTGTCTTGAGCTTTCAGTTCCTGCCTGAGCTGTTTTGTAGGAGCACAAATTTTTAGCTCAGGTACATCTATGCTTGTGTTTGGTCATGGGCTCCAGAGATCTGATCCCTGACCTGTTAAATGACTTTTAACTTGACTTCAAACTTGCTTTGTCAACATGGACCTACCTAATGATAAGTGGACCTTGGTTACTATCACTGGACATCATTCTAATCAACAGATTAAATTCCTAGCTTGATCTGAGACCTGCCTCATCACCACAAAATTGACAGACAATTTAGGCTCTTGCTTGAACCTGGGTACCATCTCCAAGTCTGCCTACTCAAAGTAGTGTGGGGCTGTACCCTAGCTGATGAGGCCCCTGTACTGCCTGGTGTGAAGTCATGCTCAGTATCCTATCCTTAGGGTCAGCCTGCCCTTGCTACTTGTTAACATTTCCCTCCAAATTTAAGAGGTCCTACAAATACCTCTGGCCTTATCACTCTTCAAATTGCAGTATCAGAGATTGTCCCAGTGAAGTCTTGACCTGTTCTGAAAATTCTGGCAGTACAAGAGAGCATGGGAAGAGGCCAGATTTGATTGGTTGTTCTTTGAAATTAACTTTGACAACCCACTGTACCTAAAGTAGTATTAAAGTAGAAACAATTATCTCTGCTTACATGAACTTGTTGCTTTCAACAACGGTAAAGAAATAATTACTGAAAAAATGGTGGAGTCCACTTATGGTATCTGAAGAACTGCTTATAGAATCTTCCTGGTAAAGAAGTGACAAAGGAGCCAGTGGTTTCTTGCTTTAACTATTGGCAGGCCTTTGATTAAGAGAGTATATCAGAGCTTGATCCCAAGCAGACAGAGTTTGAAAAGGCCTCCTCTGAAAAACAACAGAGAACCTAGAAATGTTCCTCTCAAGCAGGTTATCCTGAAGAAGAAGCTGAGAGCAGAAACATATTTGTCATTGCAACCACACAATTAAGAACATGATGAATGATCAAAATTAACTTTACCCTCTTTTCCCCCTGAGAATGTTGAATATATCAGAAAGCGTTCCCTAAAGCAGACCTGCACTGATTTAAAACTGAGTAGAGAACAAAAGTTATTCTGAGAAGTCAGTTTTTCAGGTACTTGTACATACTCCAGGCACTGCCTGAGATGATCCAAAGTGATGAATCTGTTGTCTCTCTCAAAACCCCCCGGTTTTGTTTTGGGCTTTGATTGTTTGTTTTTTGTTTGGTTTGGTTTCTTCTTTTTGTTTAGTTTTGATTTGGTTTTCCCTGCCAGGAACAGTTGATTTTTTCTATCATGAAGAATCTCCTGAAGCATACAAAGCATATGTTTGCAGTGACCACTAACTCAATTATTCAGGGAAAGAAGTTCCGCTGACTCACATAACTCTGAATATGACAGACATTTAGATAACAAACTATTAGAGCAGCGTTCTATCTTTCTGAGGGTTTCTAAGAATCGAACTTGAAATAAAAAGTTACCTTTCCCTTTGTAAGTACGATTCATGATGTTTTCCTGGCAGTGGCCATGGACCAAACAATTACAAATGTTTAAATCTTACCTTAAACTAGATCTTAACTGAGGATTTCCTTCTTTTGTTGTTTAAATGAACCAAAACAACACTTTTTCCTTGAGTGAACAAGGAAAATATCACTTGTGTTGCTAATGGGAGTATGAGTAATGTGGCACAAAGATCACAACAAAGCACGACAGCATTAGAGATGACTCAGTAGTAACCTCACTTCGTCTTGATTTAGTCCTTATATTCCAATATGGAGGTGTGGTCACTATACATCCACTGTCACTAAACACAAGCTCAGGGATCAATGTACATAGATAACAAAGAAATGCATATTTTATTTTAATTATTCCCAAGGGCTTCTGTAGTGAGTGTCCTAGTTTTTAACCTACTTATCTATGAAACACAACAAGAGCTGGTGCAGGGGTAGCATGTATGCTTTGCTATTCCTTTGTGCCCTGTGTGTTAACTAGCAGAGACTGACTGTCCTCTACTGAATTGGTGAAATTTCATTCCCATTGTTAATGGTATCACAAATACATTCAAAGTAAATGTGCAGATGACACCAAAGTGTGGGGAGTGTTTGCTAAGCTGGAGGACAGGGCTGCCATTCGTAGACTACTTGATAAAATGAAGTAACAGGCCAACAGGAAGCACATGGAGTTCAACAAATACCCAACCCGGGGTCTGGGATACAAAAACCTCTACATGTCAGCACAGGTTAGGGAAAGATTGGTGGGGACCATCTCTGCAGAAAAGATTCTGCAAGTTGAACACAAGCCAGCAGTGTGCCCTTGCAGCAATGAAGGTCAACCACACACTAGGCTGCATTAGCAATACTGTAGACAGTATGTCAGAGAAATTATTATTCCCTTCCATTTCAGAGGGGTTACACTGCATATAAGAGACTTCTTCCTGGGCTGCTCCCCACCCAATGTAGGAGAGATAGTGGCAAACTGGAGTGTGTCACATAGAGGCCGCTGAGATGGACAACACTGTGAAGAGAGACTGAGGGAGCCGGGTTTGTTTATCATGGAAATAGCTAAAGGGAAGGGAAGGGAAGGAAAGCCATGGGTCTAATTGCAGTGTCTACCTTAAACAGGGTCATCGAGAAGATAGAGCCAGACTCTTCTCAGAGGTACCAAGGGCAAAAAGCAGCAACTTTCAAACCCTGCAGTGAGGGTGGTTCACCAGTGAAATAGGTTGTCAAGAGAGACTGTGAAATCTTCATTCTTTTGAGTTTTTCAAAACTCAGTGGAATGACACTTCAAGCAAGCTGATTTAGTTCTGGTATTGGCACTGCTTTCAGCAAGGACAAGTCCAGCCTTTAAAAGGCTACAAATCTATGGAAGTGCTTTTCAGAACGAAAACATTTACAACTCTTTAAAACTGGTATTTTGTTAATTAAGATATGAACTTCCTGGTCACTGATGTTGTTGCATCTAGAGCTGTACAGCCATCAAAATTACATCACTGTCATTATTTTCAAGCATTAGCCAAAGCAGATACTGGAGGTGAACAACTCATTAATAAATGTGACTCTGTTGTCCTTCAGGGGGTTTTGTGTGAACCAGCTTTATTTGTATTTCCAGCACTTGCTGAGACATGAATGCTGTTTACAAACACGCTTCAATTTGTGATGTAGACATGAGTTGGTATAACTAAAACAGTCAATTGTACTTACAAGTAGCAAAGAGCTAAAGCTACATCTCTTATTTCTGCTGAAAAATATTTTTTAAAGCTGACCTTAGGAAAAAAGAGAAAATTCACTTTGTAGCATTAATATATATATTTTCTTTAATAAACTGAAATGTACAAGGTTTGGAGGATTTGAATTTTGGTAAAATAAACTTGCAAAATCTCAATTTGCTGGGGAAAAAAAAAAACAACGGAGATTTTGCCTTTCATGACACCTGGAAAACAACGGTCTTCCCAAGGTGTACCCTCTACCAAATAATTTAAACCTTGACCTGTTTGGGACATATACACACCAAGGGTACAACCAAACTGTAGTCACCATGGTATATCTCTGTATTAGCTAAAAGATTTTGCATAAGAGCCTGCCACCAAGCAGCCACAGCAGCTTAGAATTCAGTGTAAATCTATGCCGCTGCCACCAACCATGGTATCTAATTTCGAGCTATCTCTGGTATCTCCCCACTACAGGCTGCAAGGGTAAACCTACTTCCACAAAGACCATTTTAGCTTTTTCTGCACAGAAGATTCCCCTCTGAACCATTCTGCTTCTTAAACTGGTATCTCTTAAAACATGTATTTATAGTTAGGAAGAAGCAACTTCTCAGCTGCTCCTCGTGGTATCACAGTGAAGTTGCTGGAAGTTCAAGGCCATTATTCTGAAAAAATAATTAAAAGGTGGCATCACATTTTTTTGAAAGGAACTTCTTGAGGTATCAGTGTGGCCTCTCACTTAGAGCGGGACCTTCACAAGCACTGATTCATCTCTAAAGTAGATGATTCCCCACAAATAATGGCAGCATCAGGGCCCAAGTCTTTGCCCATCTTCTGATTTCAAGCCTTTAAGATCAGAGGTCATGTCTCTAGAACTGCTGTAAGAACATTGTATCTGGGTGACCTTCATGCAAACCCTGGGGAAAAGACCACAAAGTATTTTTCCACCTGAACATCCCTTGTGCCCCCACGGCATTTTTCCATAATTTGCCCTTTGGAGTCACCAAGTTTACTGAAAAAGAAATGCTAACTGGATACACTTACTCCATTTGGCTTCTCCTCTATGTATGAGTGCCAAGGAAAATTGTTTTAAAATGTATTACAGCCTTTTTTGCCTTTCAAGTTCCTTCTGAAGCCAGCTATAAATATTGACTCTAAATTTATTCTCACGTGATGCCATATATAAATTTTACTAATTTATAAATAAATGTATAAATTATAAATTTATAAATTATATATTTATATAGAAAAAAAATTTAATAAACTGATTATTTCTATTACAGACCAGATCATCAGTTTAGTGTTTTAGTTCCAGTCTTTAAAAAGTCACCTCTTGGTCTTTTCTTCTTCAGGCTACGTAGTATTTTTAATCTTTCTTTATTTGGAAATTTTCTTTTCCCAGCACTTTGAGACATTTTCATTCCCACCATCCAGTAACAAAACTCTGGTACCTGTTTCTTTTTCAGAAATAACATTCTCAGAACTTGGAGTATGGGAAGAGTGTACATATAATCAATGCACCTGAAGGGCTTATTTTGCCCACTGATTTCCACAGTTCACAAAGCACAGCTGATTTGCAGATCCACAAGTGCAGCTCTACAACTGTTTCATGGACACTTTCAGCTCCATAATGTTTTTGGTCAAAAGTGCCTTTGGAAAGGGCACATTATTGTTAGGGAGGAATTGAGGACCGAGAGTTACTTATCATTAAAATTAAAGGGAAGTAACAATACTGACAGTATAAATTTCAACTGTGATATTAAACTTCTTATCTGAACTGGTAGTTCCTTCAGCTACTGCAGCTATGTCTGAGACCACCTATAGTGACCTCTTTGCCATGGTATGATGAACATAAACTCTTAGTTGCATTGTTAGTTCACATGTTGCCATACAATGAGTGCTTCATAAGGATATCTTGGTGATGACTCTATGAATTGGGACAGTCATTCAGGTACTGTTGTTTTTTGCATTAAATGTGGCAAAGTTTTAAATAATAAATAAATAATAACAATTTTAAATAATAGAGAAATGATAATATTGCAAGAAATTATAAGATAATTTAACACTACATAATTTTAATAATCAGTTTTTCCATAGCTATCCACCCTAGAGGAGTGTTATACAATGAAACCTTACTCAAATGTACAAATGACTTTAAAAACCGAAAGTAACTTACTATAGGGCTAATAAAGATAATTTTGCAATTTTAAGAATACTTCTCACTACAAGGAAGCAAATACAATTTCTACTATTTTATCTTTTGTGTCAGTTCTTTAATATTGCTTATGGTCTGTGTAATATTATCCTTTCCTATGAAACTATATAAAGTAATTTTTATTTTAATAGCATATTGATTATGTTATGTAGAAACAGCAAAAGTTTCCAGCCATGCTTAGGAAGCTACAGGGGGAAACCCCTAAGAATATACCTTTTAACAAAAGTTATTTCACAGGAAAAGAAGCTCAGAAGGCAGCCACGTAAGTTACTAACATGAGGCTTTTGTACTTCCCCACCTTTGGGGTTCGCTTGTGAATCTGCTATCTCTGGAAAGAAGGAAGAACTATAACAGAAAAATCTCCAAAACTGTTTCCAAGGGCAAGACTACAAGATACACACAAAGAAACTCAGTATAAAAAGCCAAGCTCAGGTGCTGTAGTGGTGGGCACGGTTCACATTCCGAAACATACAGATTACAGATTACACTTTCAGAACACATTCACTTGCATTATAAACAGTATCAATGTATTGATATATATAAGCAGTATCAATGTATTCCCATTTTGGAAGGAACATATGTAAAAGGGAGGGCCCCAGATTTAAAAGAGCTTTATCCAATAGATAAGAGAAGGTCAAGCACGTTACAGAAGATGTAGATAGTACAAAGCATCTGAGATCATATCTCTGCAGCTGCAGCCACTACTTGTCCAGTCTGTCCTGTGATAGTCCCCAGAGTCCAAATGCTTCAGTATTCCACAAATACTTCTCCAGACAACACTGTTTACACAATTTCAGTAATTTACCAAGAAACAATTCAATTTTGGGTTGACTGGTTTTGTTCCAGCGAACTAAAGGGGGAAAAAAAAAGGCACTCAAACTTCTAGAGTACTGTATTGTGTAAGTACCTACGTCAGGCACCTTGAGGACTGTTTGTAATACTCCCACTTAGCTAGCACACATGCAGTTACTACTTAAGCAAAATCTTGGCTCCAAATGAAGCCATTTCTATTTTGCAACTGACTTCTTTCCAAAATCCAAATACAGTTACATTTAAAGGAGTAGTGCAATCCCTTACACCTCCCTATTCCATTACAGAAATTCCATATTGCCAATCCAGGCTTATAAATACAGAAGGAAGAAAGAATGAGACTGGAAGAGTAAATCTTTTTTGAACAGAGAGAAACTGGTATCACGTATATCCCATGGGAAATTCAGAAGTGAAAGTCACTAAGGTTAACATACAGTCTTCCATGGCTATTTAGAAAACATGATTAGAATAATAAGAATGAAATTACTCATTTTCCTAATAATAATATTAGGAATAATAATATAGTTTAGACAATAATTATTTATTTAGTCTTTTTAATACTAAATATTCTTCCTTGCTAGTAAGAGTGACTGAAATGTATTGCATGACACAGACTGTACAGCTTCAGGGGCAGTTCACAGTAACACCTCTGACAGAAGTGAACTATCACAGTCTTTCTTACAAACTACCTAATTATCTTGAATCTCCATCTTATCATTGTGCTGCCCTCATTTACCCCAAACCAAATTACAACCTGAAAGGAGACTGCAGCAGTGATTTGTGTACCTTATCTAATGAATAGTTACATGATGTGGTCAACTCTATAACAGGTTCAAGATAAAATAAGACAGAACATTGTATAATTGCCCATTCATAAACAAAACATGTGAGAGCAATGCCACTGATGTTTTGCCTTGGGAGAAAGAGATTCAAGGCCCTGACAATGCACCTGATGACTTCTGCATTCCCACAGTAGCTATACCATTCCTCTTCTCTGTAGTTTCAGTAAGCACATGGAGAGTTGCCTCACATTCAAATTTGCAATAACCTTGGGTATATGTAGCCTCCACCCATTTGGAGGCTGCAATCTATTGCCATAACAATATATATTAGTTTATTAACCAATATTGAGTAATTACCGTTATCAATTTAATTCAATAATCAAGAAATTGTATCTTTTTCCGCATAGACCTTAGATAGCTTCACAAATTAAGAAAATCATAAAAGCTGAATAAAAACCAGAGGAATGTATATATGCAGATTCCATGGGAAATTAACATAACTTGCATTGTACAAGCACCACAATGCTATCTGCAGAAAAACCTTTGAAACCTACAGTGCATATTGGACTGAGCCCCTGGATTTTGCCAGCTATTGAAAAAGTGACTTCCTAGATTTCATTTCTAAAAAAAGAGCCCTGAAATATTAAGCAAACATATTCACAGAGCAGAAGGCAAATAAAACTTCTCATACTGTTTCTTATATTCTAAAAGGTAGTTTATTAATTTTCTTAAGAACTTGCTTAACAACTGTGACTTTCTGAAATACTAAGAAGCTGAAACTCTTTTGAAGTAATTTATGTTTTATCTTGTGTCTAAATTCAGCCAGGGTAGCCTGAAGTAAATTAGAGAGAAAGCATAAGAATGCTTTAAACCAAACACAGTAGAGACATTTCAACATTCATTGAATCCACAGGGAGGTGGTTGATGATTGCCATAAGAGAATGATGTGAGGCTTGACAGGCCAGACAGAAAGGTGCTTCAAGAGTTAAAGCTTCTGCCTAGGCAGCTGCTGACTCCTCTGCTGCTGCTGAAGGCATCAGGTTCTTTATGCGCTTTAAAGAGGCTAGGCAGGGGGTGGAATGGTTTGATTTAGAAGCTCCCAGCAGCGAACTTCCTTTTTTATCTTAATTCCCTTTCTTCAGAATTACAAGCAGGGGTGCTTATCCCCCTTAAACCTAGATATTTAAAAATTGATTAAGTCTGAGTTAGTGCAGAAAGCGATTTATCCTGTCCTAATTCAGCTTTTCGAGCTGGTTGAGAACGATTGCCTCCTGGAGGTGAGTATCTATAGAGAAGACTAGGTTTAACAGAGGCTTGATCACACTATGTATGTTGCATATGCTTCCACTGTTATTATTTTAAATAATAAATATCAATCAGGACAAGAGCAGATGAAAACACATCCAGCAGGTGGCACAAAGAGAGAATGAGCAAAGAAAGCGGCAATACAGCCCACACTTCAGGGTAAATCCAATTCACACTTAAAAAAAGTCATCAGCCATTGTTACCATCACTCCCAGATCAGGAGCTTTTAGTTTGTTGTCACTGTGTCATGGTGAGATAGATGAAACCTTTGGGGCAAAGACGTTACTTAATTTCTTGAATGGGGTAACACAACCTGACTGCTGGTATCTGCAGTTAGAAGAAGCAAGATATTTCCATTTTCAGGATCCAACATTAGTGGTGGAAAATGGCCACGTTTTTGCAAACAGGTTTCTGCTCTTTTTCACCCCTCTTTCTAGGTTTTCTATGCATAGCTTAGAAGCTGTGAATTCTGCATGAGAAAGGAAAGAGTGCATACCTTCCTGTGTCGTGCATGTAACAGTAGTAAAAACCAGATCCCAGCAGACTAGTTACCATTCTGATAAGAACCATGACAAATAAAAAGAACTGTCTGCTGGGGGGAACTAGTTCCTCAGAATTTGCAGTGCACTTTTTGACTCCCTGCAGCACCAGATCGGTAGCCATAACACAGAACTGTTTGCAGGCACCCCACCACAGACTTCCACTCCAGACCATCTGTGGCCTGAGCTGCAGCAGTCCATTATCTCAAACCCAGAACTTCCAACATCCATTATTCCTACCTTGCAGCTGCCCTGTCATTCCCACCCTATGGTCCAAAAAAGCCTCTGCTAATTCTCTGTCCTGCCCTGCATCTCTCCACTTATTTCTGTTCTGGCATCTTCTCACAGTTCTGCTTGTGCCATTTCCCCCATACCTATTCCCTGGCTTTTGTAGTTCTGGGCATTCCCAAGGGGATCTGTTCTCACTCATTTTCTGGAGTTCCCCATTACAGACTGGAGTATTCAAAGATCTCCATCTCTATCAGTTTTCTGATCGTGGCACCAAAATCAGCCAGTGGGTGTGCCCTTAGCTGCCGGGCACTGTCCTAGTCTCTGAGGAATACAGCCTTGGGGTAGGATGCAGAAATTCACTGATTATGATCTTTCAGTCCATTTCCTTTCTTCCCTCCATTGGCTCTTTTTTGCCTCAAGGCCCTCATTGCTCCATCTTGGGAATGACTTTACAGCCTCCTTCACCTCCTAATTACAAATCCAATGGGGTTTTGACCTCACATAGGAGAGTCATCTGATACAGACAGTGATAACCTTCCTGGTGCTGCCAGTTGTCCTGGGCTTCACTGGACCGGAGAGCTGCTTTACTACATTTCATGCACCAGCTCTTTCAACCTGATGAGGTTTCTCCCATTAACTAGTTAGTCTTATCCCCCTCCCCCAGCCCAATCTGAGAGCATTAGCCAATGTGCTGTACTGGCTTGGGTATTTTCATTGTCTTTGCATCTCACATTGGGTTATGTTGCAGAAGTAGCTAATGGAAGAAAACATGAAATATTGAGTCAAAATCCCTAGCAACATAAATTACTGCTATGACTGGGGCATCTGGAGCATCTGTCATAAGAGGAGAGATTGTGGGAGATAGGTCTGTTTAGTCTAGAGAAGACTGAGAGGGGATCTCATCAATGCAGATCAGTATCTCAAAGGCAGGTGCCAGGAGGATGGTACCAGACTCTTTTCAGCGGTGTCCAGCAACAGGATGAGGAGCAATGTCCATAAACTAAAACACAAGAGGTTTCACCTCAACATGAGGAAGAACTTTATGCTGAGGGTCGCAGAGCACTGGAAAAGGCTGCCCAGGGGATTGTGGAGTCTCCCTCTCTGGAGACATTCAAAACCCACCTGAACATGTTCCTTTGTAACCTGCCTTGGCAGGGGTTTGGACTGGATGATCTCCAGAGCTCCCTTCCAACCCTAACACTTCTGTGATTCCGTGACTCTAGTTTATTCAATTGTTTCAACGTACTCACCTCTTTCATAGGCTGCTCATTCCCCACCACTCTGGATCCCATACACCCCACTGTATGGACAGAGGAATCAGTATCCATTGTTCTTTTCTACGTTGGAGCCTCTATTTCAGAGGTGTCCCAGGGCAGTCCTGCAACCTATGCTAAGAATCCACTCCACTGACTACAGAAATACACCTGTATCTCTTTATCTGGTTAGAAAAGTGTGGCCTTAGGAACGAATCTGTTGTCCAGTGCAGCCAGTGTGACAATAAGCAGACACAACCATGAGGATTCCAGCAAAGGACAAGGCCATGTAGAATGAGATTTTTGAATGGAAGTCAGTCCTCTTCAGAGTGGAAGTGGTGCACATCAGACTCAGTTCAAGATATGTCCAATTCAAGCACAATATCCAACAACTTCTTAAACAAATCAGTTTAATTCATTTATTGAAGATAGATTTCTATTATGTAGAGCAGTCTTTGCCTCCACATGGGGTGGCAGTGCTAGCAAACTGCAATTTAATTCTGGGAATAGAAATGAAGTAGAAAAAAAGTCAATAGTCATTTAATTTTTTCAACCTTTTTTTGCTCTATTTTTCTTGTACTGAATGGATACGAATTTAAATTTTCACACATACTTGTACCCACACATGCAAAACACTGTAACAGGGAACATCCAGAGAAATATGCAAAACAAGGTCTGAGATGCACAGCCAAATATCCTCCTGCTGCCAGCAATACTGAGTAAAAACCTATTTGCTAGGCAGTCTCGTTCTGTCCTCCATCTGTTTTCTTTTTTTTTTTTAAAAAGAAATTTGCATTTTGATTTTTTTTGAGTTGTGTTTAAGCATCACTTCTATTAGCTTAAATCTTTCACATTTCACATTTCATCTTAGAACATTAATTTCCTATTTCCATTACACATATTCATTGCTGGTGAACATATATAACCACAAACCAAGGAAAAGAAGAATCAGAACTCTCTGAACTCAAGCAAGGACTGCATAGTCACTATGTCGCTCTATAAAGCATTGTAAAACCTTTATAAAGCTTTTATTGAATTTGTATTGTTTTGCACTCAGTAAAGGGCAGCCTAGCCTTCCTCTATCCCGTCCCAATCATCTGTTTCTACTACCTAGCTGCAGACCAGCCTTTGCGTGACAGTACAGTTAACTGGATCCAAAACTCAGCTGTTAGAAAAGAGGCTCAATAAAACCTGTATTTAAAATGGTTTTATGTAATATGCCTCATTAACTGAGCCAGACCAACATCGGCATCAGCACAGGAAAAGATGTAGGAATAAGCGTCCTGTGACAGGATCCCTTGCTGAGGCAGCACTCTGGACTTACGCCAGAATGAATATGTTACCATGACCTCAGTAGTAGTATGAGTTTCCACATCTGGCATCTATTTACTTACTTATTTTGGTTAAACAAAGAATTTCAGGGGTGCAGGTGAGGACTTGAAAGTATTCCACACTCCCTGTGAGGAATGCAGAACACCTTTGATATACAATCTTACACTGAATTGGGTACAGATTCCTTTAGATCCAGAGATCTCTGCAGGGAACATGCCCGGGGAAGTTGCTTTACTAGACACCCTGCAGGACTGAAAGTTCCACATTCCAGTCTAGGTCCCTCTTAGTCTGTCCGATGTGCTCCATCTTCAGACCTGTTGAAGCTTTCGTCCTTCTCCTGTGTCAGAGTATATAGCCACTGATACTCAGTATATCGATCTCACTCCTTATCACATAGCATTCAGTAGGAGACAGTAGATGAGAAATTTTTGCATACTCAACCATACAACTTAATGAATATTTCTGAAAAATTTATCTTCTAAGTTCCTGAAGTCTGCTTCTAACCAGCACTTTCTAGGCTCAATGTAAATCCTTTTGAAGACCAACTGGAAAAAAAATCCTTTAATGTTTTGGATAGCAAGCCAAAGATGACCCAAGACCACCACCTGATGTAGAAATCTCAGTGTCTTTAAATCAGTGTATATATCCTTGCATGTGCTTACTTCTGTAGTTACTTTCATAGGCCTGAGATAATTATTATCATGATTTGACAAGCTAAATTCCTGACCTGCCTAAATTCCAGACAGGTTTTTGGGAATCTCAGAAAAAATGGGAGGATCTTGGCTAAAACCACCATTATTAATAGTAGAAAAGGGGGAGGGGGAATGAAAAGGGAAAGCCAATGGTAACATGAAACTGTATATAAATTCAGGAAGCATGGAAGATATTTGGTACAGCAGATGATAGTTGGGGCTAAGTGTGAGTTTGAAAATAATTAGAAAATTGTCTCCCAGGCTACATGGTGGAAAGTCATCACTGGAGTCTTAAAATATAGTCTGGACATAGACTCAAATTAAAGCAAATTGGCAAAGTGAATGTCAAGGGTTGATAAGCCACGAGATTCCTTTCCCTCCCTCCTTCTCCCCCGGTAGAATAGGTGCTTTGTAATGTGAACTGTTTCTGCATTGATGTTGTTATACCACCATCTAGAGGACATTTAAAAACATATGCTTGTCATTCTACTGGTTTTTGGTTTTTAAATGTATTTCTATTCACACAGGCAGTTGCAAAACAGTGATTGGTTAACCACTGAAGTGGAAAAGTCATTAAATTTTTCTTTCACCTCTAGTTTTATCAGTCTTATAGAACATTTTTTGTCCAGTTTCAGTCAGTTACTTGTGAGCACTACTTGTAAGAGGGAGCTACAGAGATGTTCAGGATTGTGTGATTATTCACATCAGCTTTCACACTGCTTTCATGCTTTAGGGTGTTGTTAGCTACACATGGTGTAAAGCCCACAGTGTTTCTGCGAAACAGCCTATGACAGCTTCATATGGAAGACAAGCCCAGCGATGTCACAATGTGTCCCAGGTGAGATCGATGCTAGAGAAATCCTCACTCCATTGGCTGAAAAGGAGCGAGGAGCAAAAGTGTCTTGTGCTGGACAGGAGAATTGGATGGTGGATAAACTAACGCTGACAGTTTTCCTGGGATTTACCATCTATATGATGGGCATATTCCCAGCCACTTACTGTCCAGTCTTCTCTAATGCCTTCATACCACTGAAAAGCCAGACCAAGATTCATACAGCCACAAATGAACTGCAAGAGGGAAACAGTCCATCGGCAGGTAAGAGGATAGGTTGAAGTGAGAGGATGAGAAAGGAAGGAAGGAAGTGTGTTGAGTGGGGAAATTGGCCAAATGGCATGAGTGAGAGGATGAGGAAAGAGAAAATCAGTGGAAGAAAGATACACTTGTAATAAGAGGACAGGAAAGATTGTCTTGGGAAAAGAAAATATCCTGCAAGTGTCAAACCACAGGAATCCAGATTCCAGTCCCCAGTTCTTCCAGTGTCTTGCTTCTTTGTACCTCATTTACCCTTGTAAAACAGCAATGATGGTCTCACCTTCCTGGATGACCACTCACTACCCTGCTGCAATTGCATGCACTTAGCAGAGTAAAGGGAGAGAAATTTAGACCAGGTTTGCATGCTCACATCCATACACATCAAAAAACCACACCTGAGAATTATGAGGATGCTATGGGGACAGTGAGCATAGAAGAATACATGCTGAATGAGGAAGAATAGAAACAAGAAAAGGACAAGAGGAAGGAGGTATGAATGAAAAGTTGCTTAGTATGAAGGACAAAATGGAGTTGAAAGTTTAGAAATCAGGGAGACAAAACAGGAAGGGAAACAGGTGAAAATATCGAAATATGAAGGAAGAGAACAAGAGAACAAGAGAAAGCTGATGTTGTCCCTAATCACCCCTAGGTAAAGACTGGGAGCAAATGGAGGAAACATTTGTGGCCTCATCAACAGGGGAAGGAACGGAGGTGATTGACATGGTACAGCACAAGGATTCACAGAGACTGAGGAATTCAGCAGTGAAGGATCTGGTGCTGGATCTGGCTCTTGCCCTGAGCACTGGCAGCGTTGTGCTCTTTTTTTTATGTGTGAAATAAAGCATGAAATAATTGCTATGGTCATTGATAACAATTTGAACATCTACCTGTGTTTTATGATCAGCTCTTAGGCAGCATGGCTTCTCTTCACCAATCATATCTCAGGTAACTTGCAACACTGAGAAAAGGGCTGGGATCTTGTATAGTTATTGAGTGTTTCCTTCTCTCCTTGAGAAACACAATAAATTCTCAGTCCAAGGTGCATGCATTTTTTTTTCTAAGCTAGATGTCTCTTCTTACACTTCCCATTTATTCTTTGTGTAAAAACATCATAGTAATAAACAAGAATTGATTGAACTCACCAACTTCAAGGTGACCTTGTCTTTAAAACAAAATATTCATAATTTCATCATACACAGCAAGAACAAGAAAAAATTGCATATTCCAGGGACCTGTCCCTGCCATGCACAAGATAGATATAAGAAAAGTTGAAGACTCCTCAAAATGCAGACCATCAATAGATTTTGCTTTTTCTATACATAATAAACAAAGAAGCCAAGTAGTCTCAGCACACTGAAGTAACTTCTATATTACACACAAGGTCTGGTACAATGTTAATTGCTATTAATCTAAAAGATATTCTGGATATGTTGCTAGGACAAAATTCATTAAATGAGTGGAGGAAGAGCATACACTGTTTAAAGAGTAAAAATAAGCACAAGCCAAATTTGTTATTTTTTATGATGCAAATGTATAAAATTAATTCTAGATATTATTATTTATTACTCGTGAGGTTCAGCTATGAACTCCAGTCATGCTGGGAACAGTACAAATACAGAACAAAGAAACAGGTCATAAAGAGTTTGCAATACAAACAACTTTTTTCACTGAAGCAAACACTTTACTAATATTTTAGTTAACTAATGAAAACAAAATCTCTGAAAAGTCTGTTCTTGGAAAATATTTACCCGCATTAGTCAGTATTGGAAAGGAATAACAGAGTAATTAGGATTTTAAGAATTTGTACAATGCTTACATTGAAAAGGGATATTTCCATTTGCCATCACGTGTTCTACAAAGAATCCCGAGGCAGCCAGTATAATAAGTAAAATCAAAATCTTCCCACAATTAAGAACACTTTGAAGAACATGCAAAAGGTAGTTGTGTTTTGTATATTTACCAACTTTGGTAAATTCTAGACCATTGGTCTATATTTTCTAATTATCAGAACATGAACTTGATGCAATTATTAGGTTGCTCTTGAGAATGTGCTTTTAAGCATGTCTCCTGCTACTCTAAAATACACTACTTTTTGCTCTCTTTTCCTTCAAATTAATATATAAAATTAAATTTCAAGTAGAAGGTAAACCCCTACTGCAACTCTACTCTGTTTGGATGCTATATGTTTACAAATGAAGGGATGAGAGAACCAGGTTCAGGATCCAGAGAAGTTCTTGGAATTCCAATTGTTCAGTCTTCAGAGACTTCTAAAACCCCTTGTGACTGTTCCTTCACCCTCAACCATATCCTCAACTCTAAATATAGACTAAAAAGAAATAGAATCTTGTTGGAGAAGAAAGAAAGAAGAAAGACAAACTCTTCCCAGCTCCCAATCCTACTCCCACTAATGAGGATGCTTTCCTCTTCCCTCTTTTATCTCTTAGGAGTTTTGCTGATGAAACAAAGAAAGAACAGGAAAGGTCTTCAGCAACCTTCAATATTAGGTGACTTATCTTTCAGCCTAGAAGCTAGAGCCTTGAGTCTTTCCTAGTTCCTTTCCCCATTTATTGGCAGAAGAAGAAAAGAGGATTCTTCCCTCTCTGGTAACCTACACGTGTGGTTTGCCACACGTGTGTCTGAGTTACCAGCTGGGCTTAAACCACAACACACAGTAACCCATAGGATTTCCCTAACAGCAAATCTTATGTGAACAAGTCTTAGAGCTCTGCCTTATTGCTCTGCCCATTCAACATGACTGTAAGGTTGCAAGAATAGGCAGGGAAATGCACTGAACAGAGTGACTAATAATGTAACAGTCCTTCTGTTTACAATGACTCAGAAGTTGTTGTCTACCAGGTAGTCATCTTGCTCCTTTAGGATTTGCTAAACTCTAGTTGTCATATCCAGGACAAAGTGCTGAGAGCAGTAGAAGACCCTTTCCTCTTATGACCCCAGTTTAATAATTTTGCTACAATCAACTGCTGAGAAAAAGATAACAAGAAAATGTAGGTAGAAGAGTGAACAAGAGCACCACATCACCCAAGTGGCCTTGAGAAGATGGTCACACTTTACGAGTCACGCCTTCCTCTCCCTGCGGTCATACCTCTCTTCCTCTTTTTCCATGCAGATCACCAGATGTGGCATTTCTTGTCTGGGTTCATTGGGGATCCACTGGAACAGTGGAAGTGCTTGGCAAAGTCCTGGCTATTGCTGACAGGCCCACAGACACGAAGTGGCAGGGGACTGTGTGAATCTGTATTCAGGGAAGACTGTAATTTCTCAGGATCCTGGTTTCCACACATTGCCTGAAAGGAAGCAAACCAGGAAAGTGAATCTGTCTGAAAGTCCTCACATGAACAAGACTTTAGGCTTCTCATGCCCCTGTATGTTTGACTGAGGCTGCTGGAGTAAACAAGGAAACACACATGGGTGCCAACTATGTTCAGTTCTTTCTCTCCACCACCACAATTTCTGACCCTTTTCCCTTTCCTTAAGCCTCTCTGTCCCTATTTCCCTATCTGACAAGCCATCTGCTCTTTTTCTATACTGCATAGTACAGAACACAGGTAATTTAGACCATCTAGGAGTTTAGGCTCATGCAAACTTGAACTCCATCTAAAATAATGGTGTAGATGTAGTCTGAGTGTCTAGATTTAGATTCTTACGCAAAAGCAATGAGTGCTAATCCTTAGACAACATCCCATTACTACTTCAAAGATTGGGTGGAAGGTTATGTGACTTTACTGGTGTTAAACCAGCAATCTAAGTCTTCACTTTTGTGTTTTCAGTTTTTATTCATTGACAAATGATGCAATAGCTGTCAGACAGCCTCTGAAATGCAAAACTTGCCACCAAGACCCAGTAACCTGTGATTTCAGAACTGCTTTTCTACCCACTTCTCTGACCTAAAGTTGATATATGCACAAAACCTTTTCCTTTGCACAATTACGGTGACTTATAAGAGTGTGACTTTTCTGAGTAGAGAAATCCAATGATCTATCATGAGGAAATCAACTGCACAACAATGACAACGGTACAACTTTTCACAAATCATTAAACCAGGTTCCCACAGAAATCTTCAACAATGTGTGCACGTACTTCTAGCTCTTTAATTAACATTCAAAATTCTTTTTTTCACTCTCAGCTACTCAGAATGGTATGACCTCTTGTTATACACCATGACAGAGAAGTGGTTGAAGGAAGGCATGGAGAGATATGTGCCTTTTCCAGTAAAATTCCACTTTTCATGTTCAAGATTGCTCACAACAGTAAAAAAGTACTCAGAAGCTGGCAATGAAACATGCTTTCGCTGACACAACTTGTCTGCAACAACTTAATTTTGGTGTATTTCAGAGCTTTGGAAAAGATATATTTGCAGAGAGGTCTTTTGTTAGCTTTGAGATCTGTAACAGGTTAGGGGTCCTGTATGTGAATTTTAGTTTTCTTTTCTCTTGGAAACATTGGTCATTCCCAGTTCTGGGAAGAGGGGGGAAAAGTGATTGAATATTGAGAAAGACAAACTGTAATAATGTGAAAGACAATGGAGAGTGAGAGAGACACAAGTTGCCTAAAATTCATTACATGAGCAAAACTGAGGTAGAAAAGCTGGTCATGTGAAAGTCCAATCTTAGGTAAATCCTTCTCTTCTTTGTGCTTTTTCAGCCAATTCTTATAGGCCTGTGTAGAGAGAAAATTAATAACAATAAATTCCCCTTCAGATAGTGTCCCAAACCCATGTCTTCTGTCAATGAAATATATAAATCTAGTATATATTTAATAAATTAGCAAGTTTGTATCTCTCTTCATTCTGAGAGTCCCTGCTGCTGACCATGCCCCTAAAAACTCCAAGATGGGAGAATAACAACATAACTCCATTGCTTCCCATTTCAGACTCTACTACATACACATCCTTTTAAGAGATGTGGTGACTGCACTATAAAAGAATGAAAATTACTATCGAAGCAAGTCACAAATATTTGAATAAAAATTAAAACAAGTTCTACTTCCCAACTTTCCCATGTAAGAATATAGCAAGTACCATCTGAGACCTAGAGATCTCAGAGCACCCTGCACTCAGTAATTGATTAAACTGCTGAACCACTGTGTAAGGAAATAAAAAATTCTGCCTAGACTCGAGTATTGCTGAAAACATCATTATAGAGTCATTTTACCATCACACAGAATTCTGGGTCATGTTTCAGCTTAGTTCCTCAGGTATAACATAAACATATAAATAGTAACAGGCTTTCGTATGCATGAGATAAATGGGGAAGAAAGGCCCACCCCAGAACTGGTGAAGGGGAGAAGTGATCTTACATGGAAGTAGTGAGGTTATGGGCAGAGCTTTGTGAGGAAACCATGCCTAGAGCAGCAGAGGACGTGCAGGGCACATGCTGCACTGGCACAGGCATGTAAGAAATTTGGAACTGGAACAGTATGTAGGAGGGGGATGCAGCATAGCAATCTTGTGACACAGCGGCTGAGTTGTGTGGTGAGACTGTGAGATTAGAGAGGTAAGTATCCTAAAATACCTGGTAAGCAATGGCAAGCCCTCCAGTGTCAGCTGTATTCTCCAACAGTGTAAAAGTACCATTGACCTTAGAGCCATAGCTTTCATACTGTTCAACCAAGCAGTCTATAGATTTTTGTAGTACACCCCTGTCGCATGTAGGACAGCCCCCAGGCAGCACTGTGGGAGAAAAAAGTCCGAAAAAGTAAAGGTTTTTCTGGCATTCACCTGTATTCCTCACATTAACCATTGGGTCATCTTAGTAGTCAGCATGGCCTGTAGTGGGTTTTTCTTAGCTTAATCTACCTTAATAATATATGTGTACATTGATATAGGGGCCAGGATTTAAGATCCCCTGAGAGAAAGTACCAGTGGGGACCTGGAAGAATAAACAAAGACACCACAGGAAGTACCCACCGTAACCGTAGAATGTGTGAAGAAGTTCATGTGCCATGAAGACCCCGATGGCTCCAAAGTTCACAGCGCTGAAAAATAAACATGAAAGGAGTGCTTTTGAAAAGAAAAAGGGGGCAGGTGAGCATTCCTTATGGCCACTGAGCACAACTGTGGGCTGCACAGGAGCATTCTACCCGGAGAACACCCAGAAGCACTGTCTCTTAGATGCGGTACACTCTGTAAAAATGCAAATACTAGTGTAAATTACTATACCAATGCTTAAAATTTTACTATGGGCTTGTATTAAAGTATTTGTAGCTAATAAGCCATCATAATAATGAAGAGTCTGTGAATGAGATTCTGCCGTTATGAATTCTAATGAGATGCATTGTTGTTGAAATATGTCATTTACTCACTACTGCCTGACCTGCTGCACAAATAGCAATGGCAATGGTAATCATACAAAAGCATTATGGATGCAGAAGTAATCTTGCAACAGTTCTCTAATGAAAAATGATGCATAAAACTGGCCAGGCAAATTAAAATCATGAAGATTTGACTACAATTACTCTTGTCTAGCATTGGTGATCTTGCTACAAGAGGTTGGAATCATAGAATCATGGAATCATGGAATCATGGAATCATAGAATCATAGAATGGTTAGGGTTGGAAAGGACCTTAAGATCATCTAGTTCCAACTAGCCAAGGGACTACATTCAGCTTCCACCTTTGCAGCCCCTTCATACCTGGGAAATTTTGTGTGGAAAAAAGGGCTGCGGAACATTCCAGCAGGAAAGACCACCATGTGGTGCCTTATTGAGTAGTATGAACGCACAGTCCAGGGGGACACATGCCAGCTAGAAGCAGAAAAAGAGAAATAAAATGTATTAACTCCTTATCCCTTACTCTTTTCCTCCATTGGGCTTGCAGAAATGGTCTGCTCAGTACAGCTGTTCATGCAGCAGCACCAAATAATGAAATTCACATTTTCTACAGTTAAAGGTGTTTGAAATAAACCTGCACTTGCTTACAGATGGTCAGAACTAGTAGCTTTGCTTTCATACACATTAAGGGATTCACCCTCACAACTTTCCTGCCAAGTAAGTCAGGATTCATAACCTCTTGTGAAGTCCTGCACAGAAACCCTTCAGGCAGTGTGAAGTCCTAAGCATGCCTGTGAACACTGCCTGCCTTATGAAGCATCATATGTCATGCCTTTGAGGTAATCCTGCCAGCACTCACATCACCACAGTGCTTTGCTGTTTGTTTTGCTGCTAAGTCCAGGACAACCAGCTAGCTCCCTTAATCAAGGGTTTATGGACAAAAAATGTTCTTTTTTTTCCAGGGGTCTGAGGCCCCCTCCACAACAGTGGGGGTTTTTGGTAGCATGAGCTCAGGCTGAGTGCAAGACAGGCTGCCATATTCAAGAGGTTTTTAAGCAGGATGCAGCAATGCAGTCTTGCATCAAAGGACGACAACAGCACCTTGTCTTGCATTAGGAGAAGTGTCGCTGGCAGCTCCTCTACTCAGGACTGGTGAAACCACATCCGGAAGTAGTGTGTCCAGTTCCACACACACACCCCTCCTCCATCTGCACTACTCCTCCTTCCGCAGTAAAAGAGAGATATAGGCATACAATTGGACACAGTCCTGAGTGACCTACTCTAGCTGATCCTACTTTGAGCAGGACGGCTGGACTAGATGGTCCAGGTCCCTTCCCAACCTCAGTTAGTCCACAAGTGTGTGATTCTGCTGTATTTTTTAGATCGCTATCTGACACTTACTTATCCTGTGAGTGATGCTGAAGGAGTTTCAAGTAAGAATTTTCCCTCTGTACTTTCAGGCAAGCCACCACATTGAGGAAAAAAGTGTCTTCATTTATCACCAGCTGAGGGAAGAGACAGGTAATGTGACTGTCATAGGGCATGAGTAAGGAATTAACTGGACAGTATGAGAAAAAGCCCCATGGGTCAAAAAAGGGTTCATCAAAAGACAGACCAATGGAATACTTGTGGTTTTTTCTCTCCCAGTTCTAAAGACTTCAATTTAAGATACGACAGGAATGTTATCTGCAGGCCAAACAGAATATACAAGCAGGTCACAACCAATCTCTATCACGCCACCCACACTCTAAATATAAGCAACAATATCGAAGAAATACATGAAGATTCTCTGGGCCCGTATGTTCTCAGAAAACGTGCATTGGTACAGAGGTCATAGCCTCTTTTAGGAGCAGACAAGATAGCAGTTGGTACAGGTAAACTGCCAATAATGAGGCAAGCATGTTTACATTATATAGCTCACATTCTGGTATTCCATGTTCACTTTGTCAGTCTGGAGTATGTGAGCTGGATAGCCAATCTCCACTTGTAGTTTGGAAACCTAATAATAATAATAATAATAACAACAACAACAAACATGAGCAATACAAGGCTTTACATTTTAGAAGTAGTTTTAAAACTCTATTTCTAAACAACCTAAATATGATCTGTGATTCAACCCTTCAAAATGACAGCTACTCTGTTTCAAAAAGACATCTTCTCTTGCTACTTTGCTTTCTTAATTCAATGACCTGAGGATTAATATTGTTCTAATCTTCTTTTTCTTTATAACATTATTTTGTGGCATTCACCTTCGTAGTTTTTAACCTCTCTGGGTGTATTGAACTGAACTGTATCTCAATACAATTAATTCAGAGTATCCAATGGACAAACAAACACTGAGCCTCTCTATGCCTACATAAGTGTATGATCACATGTGCATGATGGCACTAATAGAACCACTTAAAATTCTCAGTGTGTATAAGACATCTATTTAAGCTTGTGTGCCTATAGAAGCAGGTACGAATACATGAACATGGAATATGTCTGCAAAGATTCCAGGGAAAGGAAGGTCTCAGTAACTTTTGCCTTCTGCACGCACCAAGACTTTAGCCTTTTGGCGAGTTTGTTCATCCATCCACTTCAACTGATCCAGTTGGTCATAGAGGGCATCTTGGATCTCAGAGAACATCTGCTCAGCCTGCCATGAAGAAAAGAAGGCATGGCCAGAACTGCAGAAAAACATTTTTCAGGCTTAGCTACCATCTTTCTATGTTCCAGCAATTCAACCACAGAGTAATTGAGGGAAAATTCCTCTTCTTGTGATGAAAGAGGACATTTCAGTTCTACAATGATTTAGGCTTAAGTTATTTGGCATCCAGTGGTTCCTCATGGGGCTTATCATTCTCTCTCTCACACCTTTTCATCTTGCCTCTCATTGTAACTAAGAATGAAACATAATTCTTTTTCGTTCAATCCCTTTTGGGATAGGAATGGACAAAGTGATTGCCCCACTTCTTGACTAAGATTAGAATTCAGTATCTGCAAGTATTTCATGCTGATGTCTCCCTTTCCAAATTTATGGCAACCTTAGTGTCTCCTTCACAAAATTATGTTTTGCTCATTCAGCTTTGTGCTTCACTACATGTAGTCTTAGTTTTCTGTTAACTTCTGCTGCAGTTATTTACTCTTGTCAGTTTATACACTGCAAGCTTTTTATATAACTTGGTGCCTGAGCTAACTTCCCTTGAAGAAAAAGGAATTCTGGTCATCAAAGGAAAAAGAATAATCCCACACTGCAGGCAGGTGTTTCTTTTACTGTGGATCCACTCAGAATGTTTTGGCATTGATTTGTTTCTGTACAACTGGTCATACAATCCATTAATGGTTTAGGAATTGAAAGTCTTATTTAAATATGTCAGACTGGTGATGAATGCTGTTAGCACTGTCATTCCAGGAAGCACACCGAAATTGCATGCATTTGTAGGGCTGTCATAAGTAATGGTGCTGCACACATGACTTTGCTAGCAGTTGATACAAAGCTAATAACTGGCATTTAGCAATGACTATTCTACCAATGACAGCAATACCTGTTTCTGACATCTTTCATTCCCCAAAAAGGAGGGGAAGTGCATAAGTACAGGAATATGTAAAAAAGTATAAAACCTACACATAATTTTGCTGCCTTGATGTGGTCTTAAGCTGGAATGTCAAAAAAAGAAAGATGAAGCTGAGCTCTGCTTGGGATTAATAGGATGAATACCTACAAGTGTCTTGGTCTGCTGAGGGAAAATTTCTTGCACAATCATCTGCCCTAGAACTGGCTCAAAGAAAGAGCTGGTATCAGTCAAGCACTTCCTCCAGCGCTCAGCTGGAATCTATAAGAACAGAGAAAGAAATAGAGACACATGAGAGTGAGGACAGAGAGATAGGAATACAGTAAAAAGATACGTAGATCTACAGTCCGTAACATACTTGCTGCTATCTAAAAATGACAGCAGTGAATGATAAGTAATATAGTTCCATTTAAGCTATCTCAGAAAAATTTAATCAAGTAAAACATTTACTCCACTTATTTTCACACAAGATGAAGATACATATGCTAGCTGAGAAAAATATGTAGAAAGGTGACCATCTATATATTGTTCCCTATCCCATGATACAGTGCATTTAGCTCTCTGAAGTTTTTTGTGTCTTGTCTACTCCCACATTTCTTTGAGAAAAAGGAAGCAGTTAATGGCCTAGTGAGAGTTTTCCTCCCCAAATCTAAGAAACATCCATCCAGACAAGGCATTGAAAGAACATCCACAAGGCATGTCACAGCGTGTTCAGCTGCTGGGGAGGCTGAATAAAGGCAGTTAAAGCCTAACTCACCATTCTAGATCCCATTTTTCCATAAAGAATCTTAGATAGTTCCAGGCGTGCATCTTGGAATCGACTGTCAAGGGCTGGGGAGAGATTCCCAACCAGACAAACAATCATATAAATGTGAAGGACCCTGTAGGAAAATGGCATTTAAAAGGACTGAAGATTGAAGGCTGGTTACTATAAGCACAGAGGTATGGCAAGTGTGAGAGAAATAATCTACGGCAGAGGAACCCTAATAGCCTGAGTAATGACAACAAAGTACTCTGAATGGGCTACACCTTTGTCTATCAGAGGAGGATGATTTGGCATGAGCCAACCAAAGAAACTCTCTCCCAGAACACCATGAAGACTCAAGGGTAATTGCCTGCTGTGGCACAGGATTCTTTATGGGAAGCAGGAGAAAGACCATTTTTAGGACTGGGTAAAACTTATTATAGAATATTTTGAGGGGTCTGTGGGATTCTGTGAGACTTATTACGTGATGTTTGTGGGAAGGACCAAAGGCAGGGAAAGGGAAGGATCATGGTGGATAGGGGGGAACACACATGGGAAAAGGGAGAAGAAAAGAGGTAAGAGAGAATGTTTGAGTGTAAACTTGTGGCTTGCCATGACATCTGTCTGACTGTGCCCTGCACATGGTCACCAGAATCTGTCTTTTCTTATTAAATGCTATTCTTAAATAACATTCTACTCTCTGTGTGTGGGGATGGGATACTGGAGAGACAAGGAGTCTGAAAATTTACTGGAGGGAGTTTGGTTCAAGCTAGCTGCTAGAGAGTACAGGGGTCTGAGAGTTGCCTAGTGATTTGGACCAGCTACTGGAGAGATCTGCTCATATGTGTGTGTTTCTAACAGGAAGAGACCAGAGTATCAGCAACCAAAGTAAGGCTGCAAGACGCAGGAGCTCACATATCCAGGTGCCAGCAGCTGTGGACACCAGGGGATCTGGGGCTAGCTTCTGGACATATAGCTGGTCTGAATATCTAAGACCAGATATTGGAATGATCCACATTGTGTGTATGTGTATATATATATTTCGCTAGTATAGACCAATCCTGATCAGCTGGAGAAGAGAAGTAGGATCAGGCTGTCTGAGCTGTTCATATTTGCATGAGTGCTGGAGGTGGGGAGGGGAGGGAAAGGGGTATGCCAGTAAAGGCAGTGTGTTCCTTCTCTATTTATCTGTGTGACACATATATATGTGTATACATATATATTGCGTGCATGTGCAAGTCTATTGCGAATATATTATAAGCCTTAGTACTAGCTAAACCTGCAGATATAAAGCCACAGCAGCCTTGCAATTGTTCAGCAGACTCTAACGCAGACCTCTTTAATTTATGGTTAATATTCCTTGAGGCATGAACAACTACAACCATAGAGATTGACTCCTACCTTTCCTTGTGCCATTGTTCGATAAGCTGTGACATGCCTCTTATGTAATCCATGTCATGCACTGCAATTGGCTGAGACAGGTTCATCTGCATAGGATGGAAGACAGCCTGGAGACATGACAACCAGTCTATAGCAGGTGCCTTTTCCTAGAAGTAAAACAAAGCTTCCATGCTGAACTATGAATCTAAATTGACTGACAAGAAATAATAGGGAAATTGGTGCAGTCTCTTTAATACCCTTAAGAGATACTTTCAGCAAGTTATACTGTTTTTATGAGGCATTGATTACAGTAGAAAAAGAAATTGCCTTTTTTATTATTGAATTAGGACTGGGGAGGAGAGAGAGTTGTGTGCCTGAAAAATCCAACCACTGTCAATAAAAGACTGCAAGTTAATAGGTTATTTAAAGCTCAACAGTCTTTAAGTGTAAGTTGCAAGGGAACGCCATCTAAGCAGATTCTCTTATATCTCGTTTGATCTGGGTCTTCAGAATGTGAACGACGTGTTATTGTATGGCTCAAGTTCTAAGGCATAGATACCTGTAGCTCCCTAATGGTAGTGTGGAAGAACAGCATCCCCCGCTGCTGTCTTTCCTGCAGTGGGGTGACAACTCGCTGGAGGTTAGAGATGAAGGACAAGGTAAGGGAAAAAGAATCTGGGGGACCATCCTGTGGCCCTCCAAGTAGGCCCCCCAGTTTCTTCAAATATGTGAGATACACACGGAGAACCTGCAATACAGAGCATATGACCAGTGGGAGAAACTTGACTGAAAATTAGTCAACCTATTCATCCATCCATTCGACCATCCGTCTTGACCATACAAGTTTCAATCTTTCAAAACCACTGCAGTCCTTCTTCACTGTCTTATGTAATTCTTCAGGTGGAAGAGTTTGCCAAGTAGAGCTCCTCTCCCAGTGAAGAACATTGAATTCCCAAAAGGCTATTTTTGTCCCAGTTTAAAGTAACATTAAATATCAGAATCAGTTTTTTATAAAGTTCAGACAAATGACAGAGCTGTGATGAAATTAACTTTGTTGCCATGACTCCCAGCGTCCAAGAGCTTGTTTCCCCAGCTTAGCTTAAAACATTTTAAAATAACTTTTAAAATGTTAGCTACCCCTCCACCAATACACAGATTTGAAGTTATAAAGCCTTATTTTGGATACGAACATTCAAGGGGAAACCTAGAGGGACGCCCAGGTTCATATTTCTTAACAAATGCAAATGAAAACAATAATATTCTGTTTCTACACTAGAAGTTTTAAACCTTGCCTCTAAAAATGGGTTACATTTTACAAACTGTCTTTTTTGAAAAGACGAGAGTTTTGTAAATAATTCCTTCTGGAGACATTTTCCGAGGTCACTGACCGTAACCCATGGGAACAGACCACTCTGACCCAGGAGGCAATTCAAGGAGATCCCTACACCAAATAGCTATTTTTACCTTTCTTCAGCCTCTGATATGTTACCTCAAGATAATTTTTCTCTTTGAATTTACTCTCAGGTGGCATCTCAAACTCAGGATGGTCAATCTGCAAAAAGAAGCAAAGGAAAAACATCTCACTGTTTCCAGAAACACTGGGAATGTGAGGATGTGCTCAACAGGCATTGTTAATTTTTGTGTCACAAAATCTGAAACGTTAATAAATTGTTTTCACTTTAGGAAAATGTTTGCTATGTAATTTTTTGGATCTATCATGTTCTGCAGTTCATTTACAAACCTGCAGTGAGTGAGAGTCACATGTAAACCACATTTTTAAATATTTCTACATGGGGCACTGGTTTTGTCTGGGATGGAGTTAAATTCCTTCATAGAAGCTTGTATGAGACTTTATGATTAAAACAATTAGTGTTGATAATAAAGGGATGTTTTAATTATTGCTGAGCAGTGCTTATGCAGTGTCAAGGCCTTTTCTGCTCCTCATACTGCCCTACCAGCCCACAGGCTGTGGGGGCCAGAAGCTGGAAGGGGGCACAGCTGCGACAGCTGAACCCAGCAGAGCAAAGGTGTATTCCATACCATGTGATGTCCTGTTTAACAATAAAAGTGGGGTGAAGGAGGTTGGCCAGGGTTGGCAGTGAGCAATTAGGGGTTTTTTTGCATCACTTCTTTTTTTAATTTGTTTGTTCGTTTGTTTGGTTTTTTTTGTTTTTTTTTTAATTATTGAAATGTCTTTTTATCAACCCGTGAGTTTTCACATTTCTATTCTTCTGATTTCCCCCCCAGCCCACTGAGTGGGGGAGTGAATAAGTGGCTGTGTCGTGCTTAGCTGCCTATCATGTTTAAACCACAACAGTGAACTGCAAAATTCATAATACACTGTGCACTTATTGTCCATTATTGTACTAGTTGTATCTCAAACATAAGAACAACTAGACCCTTCCACAACAAAGTACATTCTACACTGTCAGGCAGAAGAGATGAGAGAAAGTAAGCAATTTCTTCTTCCTCATCTGCTCATTTTCCAGAAATAAGTGCTTTTTATTTAATAAAATCAAGAAGCTTACTGACATTTAGGAAAACTTTCTTCAGAGAACACAGGCTTAACTTCAGCAAGCCTGGGCCTCATGGGCTGTGTAACTGGCTCCTTATTCCCAGTAGATAATTTTCTTTCTTTAGTCCACTTACCTGAATAATATTGGTCTTGAGGTCAAAAGGACTAGGTCCCACAAGGACTCTGAAAAAGGGAAAGGTGCTGTATCTGCCCATGAGAGTCTGAAGAGTTTCATTAAAATCTTTTGCTTTTCCCACACCTGTGATATTCCATCCACCAATCTAGAGAGGGAGGGAGAGAGCAAGACAGCAGGTGAGAAAAATACTTGCTTGATCCATATTTACTAAATCTTCCTTTTCACTCCTATGAGCTCAGTCATGATGACAACTGAGCGGCAGCAAAGCAGAGAGCAACAGGGGAAACTCATGAAGAGTTCTACATACCCTGTTTTCTTTAAGGTGACGTGTCACTTTCACTTAAGCAAAGCAAGAAACTTCAAAATGACACAGGGAAAAGGAGCTATCAACACAACAAGGTGTATAGGAAAAAAGCAGGAGAAGAAAGAGAGAGGAAAGAGGATACTATTGAAACTGAGCTTCTCAGATTAGAAGTGATCCCTCTTTACAGTCTTGGTTGTTGTACAGTCCTAAAGTGATCTGTAAGGACATGAGGAGAAATTCGGGTACTTGATGTTAGAAAATCAGATCTTGAAACAGTATTTAAATATAGAAGGTTCATCAGTTGGAAGTTGTGCTGTGAACCATGAGCTTATTTCAGGGCTGGATGCTAGCAAAATTCCATCATGCAGGATCATATGACCTTAACTTCACACTTACTCTCCTTTTCCCTGCAGGAATTATCTTCTGGAGGGAAAGGAAACAGCACAAACATTCACCTGATTTAGGAGGTCCTTCAATGGCTGAGTTCCTTGGGATTCTATCTTTTGGGTATCCATGCAGGAGTGATAGAACTGGATTGCTTTCTCCTTAGCTGAGCCTCTTATCCCAAACTGTGGCTCCTCTTAGGAAAAAAAAAAAAAAATCAAAAACTACAAAAGTGATTAAAAAAATGTTGGGGCAACATTAGAGCAGAGAAAGGTTGTAAGAAAATACTAAACTGCACTTTGATTCAGAATAACTTGGTAAGCACAACCAGACTTCCCACAGTCACTCAAAGCAAGTGCCATGACTCTTCCTGAAGCCAAATATGTGAGTTTCTTTGCATGGAAACAGGAGCACAACAGGAAGGTGGTGTGTATCTGGGCTTCAGTCCCACATCGAATCAGGACATATGACCAGAGTGCACATTCGGACAAGCACAGCAACAAAGGTCTGTTTTCACAAGGCAACAGGAAAATAGTTTGGGTTTCCATCAGAATTTCACAGTGTGACTTTCATCTGTTACACTTGGCAAGTGGAAATAAAATGCATAAAATGCAGCTATTGTAATATGACATGCTTAAGAATAAATCTGTACCTGTAATGACAGAAGAATGAAAAGACTGGACACAGACCCTCTTGCAAATGATTGTGCTCTTCATTACTGGTATTGTCAGTTCTGACTGAGGAAAATGCTGAACATAACACACCACTCATCTGTCCCTACCTAAAAGTCTTTTCAGGATCAACTGGTTTTCTTCCATCAACACATCAAATACGTTTAGTGATTCTTCTGTGGCTCTGCTTGAGTGTTTGCCTTCCCAGCTGCCACAAGCATATTTGTAGAAATCCTCACAGGGGTCCACAGTGTCATTCCTAGAATCCAGGAGTCTGGCCAACAGTGTAAGACCCAGCTCGACATCACAGGATCCTGGGCAGGAAGTAAATAGGAGAGAACTAAGCAGTAACAGTGGAGAGTGAGAACAGCTCCAAACAACAACAAAAATGAGTTATCTGTGGGACATTTCCCCCCAAAGATTTCTGTTTGGTAAAAACGCCTTTGCATGCAGAGTGTCAAATTCCTTGTAAGTTTTCGCTGACTGTGGAACAAAGTGTGTTCTGTCTTTCACTTCACAGGAAGATTGCATTTACACTCTGTAAGTAAGATTATTTAAATAAAGGACAGGTAATCAGTCCAGAGGTAATGTCCTCTCTTCATATTATCTAGGCAGTCACAGGCTGGATTATTCTGCCTTCTCAGTGTATTTCCTCTGAATCAGCCAAATTTGGCCAAATGATAAACAAGAAGCAATTGAAAGTGTGAACACATGAAGCAGAAGAAGGACATAGCACTGAGGAAGTAAGGAGATAAGTTGTAAACATGGAGGCAGATGTCCAAGCATGGGAAACATTTCTCAGCAATGACATTTGTTAGAACAGAACAAAGACTTTCTAGTATATCTTGCTTTGATCTAAAACTCTCTTTATCTAAACCAATTCAAATAATTGGGTATATGTTCTCATTTGTTTCAGTATCTTGTATCGACATCAGATCAGATCAATTATTTGCTGAAAAAAGCCACTTGCAAGACAAAGACTTTCCATACTATGGGTTCAACAGTTGACATGGGAAGAGGTAGGCAGAGTGGAAACAGACAAAATCTAAACTAACAGTTTTTCCTTGGTCTCTGTAGTGAACCCCAACACAGGGGTTAAAGAAAAAGAGTCAATAATGTTTATTTTGGAGCAGGGAATGTCTGTATCCTCTAATATGAATGCACATTCACTACTGAGCATTCTATACACATAAACATTCACACAGACCATTTTGCAGAGAGTTGTTCAACGAATTTGAAAGGCAAATTAGTATTTCTGGTCCATGCTTACAGCTCTCCTCCTTAGCAAAAGATCATGACTTTTCTTTCTAGACTGTAACTGTACTGGTCTGTGCTAGAAAACTAGGACCAGACTTTTGGTCTGGTCAGAGGTGGAAAGATGGAGGAGGAGCTCCAAATCTCAGATTCAGAACAGTTTCCTGGAGGTGACTATGACAGAGCACGATGTGATGATGAGATGCAAGACAGTGCAATGATGCTCTCTCCCAAAACTGGGCCCATGCATATTAGCTGGCAGGCAGAGGAGGAGGATGGGTGTAGGGATCTCTTTCCACTATGGCCCAAGGGAGAGGCAGAACAGCATATCTTTTTTACAACCAGTGTTATGATACTTTGAGAATCCGAAAATCTCATTCTGAACACAGATACTAAGCCTAATACACAATGGAGGCAGGCAGGAGAGAAAGGGGTCTTACAGTTGGGGTGGATGATGAAGCAGGGGAAAGGATATCCTGTATTATACCTAGACCACAAGTCATCACGATGTAGGTGATAAGCATTGTAAACCCAAGGAGAGTACTGAGAAGAAGTGTACACAGAAGTAAGCATTTTCTCTGAAGGCATCGTTCTTTCTTTGCACCTGTTCTCAGCTCCTGGTCATGGGTCTGAAGAGAGAAAAATAAGACAAACAGAAAAAATTAAGAAAGAAAAATTCATATTAAAGTTATCACTGGTCATATACTCCATTTGCCACCTAATCTCTTAGAAAATAACTCACAGGACTAGTGCCAGAATATCAACAGTCATCCAACTCATCTAGGTGACTATTCCCCCAGGAGCTTTCTCACCTCATTTGTTTCCCTGTTATTTTCAGCTAAAGCTGTTGCACAGTGTTATGAATTATTCATCAGAAAGGCAGCTTGCCAGCTGTCCCTCCATAACTCCTTCTGGTTTATGGAATCACCTTGCATATACCTCCTGAAGATATCAAAGCCTTTTTGAGCCCATAAAGCTGATAACAGGATGGCTAGGACTGGTGGTTGCTTATTCTGTTACAGTCTGGCATAATCACAGTTTGCTCATTTCAAATGCTGCAGCTAAACTGCATTTGTCACCACACCCAGTATCTATCTATTTTCTTTGCCACAAAAACAGAAAACACAGATCTTTACAAAAATCCCAAGAAAAAATGAAGCAAAATCCTACAAGAATTAAGTACCTCAGAGCATGTAATAAATAAGTCTGCTGTTAATCATCTTGCTTAATATACTATATACAATCCCTGTATAAAGACACTACCAGGACAGAAAACACAGAAAGAAATAGAAAACCAGACTTCATTTTATATCTTTCAAACATATATTTTATTCAGTCATTAACAGAAGCCTCTCAAAAGCATATGTCAGCTGACTTGACTCAAGGAAACTGCTAACAAGGGTTAAATGCCTGACAGCTTTTCTCCTTTAAAATCCTATTCTCTTGACTTCTTTAGGCAGGATACAGAGTAAATGAATGGAAAGCAAGTACATACAAGTGAATCTTATTATTAAAAGGTACTAACAGAGAACATGATCATACTGGCAAAGTACAGCGAAATATAAAGGAGGAAATTCCAAATTCCTTTTGTACACCCTTGTAGGTAAAACACTTTAGCTTTTACTCCTCAAGTAGAGAATAAGTGTCATGACCTATCAGTATGGCAGGGAAGCGAGCAACAGAAAATTAGTTTGGCTGAAATGGAAGAAGAAAAAGTATTCTTCAATGCGCAAGCTCTCATCTCTCACCATGTAGGAGACGGTGAACGATCTACATTCACAACGTAAATGTTACATGCAAAACTTTTACTTATCTCTATTGTTCTTGAATGTTTTGTACATTTTAGCAAGCCTGAGGAAACAATTCAGTTCAGTGCAATTTGTCTGTAAAAATGCAATTAACACTTTACTAGTTATTTATATAAGACATCAAATCAGGAAAAAGACACCATACTACATGGCGACAAATTAGGCTTACCATGGCATTTTCACATTCAGAAAACTATGCCATGTTTACCCACTACTATTTGTGGCGGGGGGAAGATTGCATGTTTCTGCGTAAGTAATTACTTAAAGTCATTTGTTGAAAGATGAAAATTATTATTATCATTATTATTATTGTTGTTGTTGTTGATGAAGATGATGATGATGTTGTTGTTACTTATTGGTCAGTGCTTCAAACAGATCTGAATACAGCCTCAAAATGACCATTTGGATGACTAATAGGAAGGCTAAAAACTCCTAAATCCTCTCATCATATTCCACATCATTAATTCTGAAAGTGGGACAAGCCCATTCTGGATCCAACATGTGAAAAACTCAACTGCTCTGGCTCTCTCAGGCAATAAGCACTGTAGCTGTGACAGCGGAAGAAAAAGAGAGTGGTGCAACAAAGGTACCTCAGCAGACTATAAGACAGACCCATTTCCTTACCTCTGGAATAGTCCTCATCCTTGTCACTGAGCAGGTTCTGTTCCCGTGGTTACTGCACTTGTCAACTGTTTACTTGTTTACTACCAGTCTTCTGTGCCAAGACACACTAGTAAGGTCAGAGACAATCTTTTCTTCCCAGCTTGGCTGATTGCTGTGGGGAGGAGAAAAGAGGAAAAGCTCTGAGAAAAACGCCCTTAAAGAAAATGTGAGGGAGGGAAAGGGATACATTTCTGCAACTTTCCACCCACCTTCTCTTCTTAACACCTCTATTTCTTATAGAATTATATTTTTTGTTCCCTTCTGCCTCTCACAGAGTCTTTCTGCCTCTTGGAGTTCCACTGAAATCTTTTTGAACAGAAGTATGTGATTCTCTATCTCCCCCAGCCTCAACTATTTGCTGCTGCTTTACTCTGCAACTGCCTTACCATCCTGCCCACCCAAGAAGCCTGTTTTGGGCTGATATTCTCACTGCTAGTAGCCTGTTTCAACCTGCTGCTCTGGGGCCTGGAGGCCTCTGCCTATTGCAAGATAGTGTGAGTTATGAATCCAAGTGCTCCTCCTCAGGCAAAGGAAGGCCAATATGCTGGCTTTCTTTTTGCTCTCACTCATCTGCATCCAAAGTCCATTCAAAAGGTGAACACAAATACACTTCTGATTCTTTTTCTTAGCATTAAGGCACATAAAAGAAATAATTCATTACTGATTCTATTTACAGTTATTTGTAGAGATGCATATTGGAAAGATTTGGGACAGAAGTTTCTCTGCTTTGAAGACTGAGAACTAGGATCACTTCCCTGAGGCATTGAAACTGAATAGTGAACACTGGGAGTTGAGACCTTCTCAAGTGGCAGTTGGGAGCTGAAAGAGATCACAGAAACATAGAACGGTTTGGGTTGGAAGGGACCTTGAAGATCATCTTGTTCCATCCCTCCTGCCACGGGCAGGGACACCTTCCACTAGACCAGGTTGCTCTGAGCCCTGTCCAACCTGGCCTTGAACACTGCCAGGGATGGGGCAGCCACAGCTTCTCTGGGCAATCTGTACCAGTGCCTCACCACCCTCACAGTATTGGTGTCAGCTTCCAAAATGACTGAAACAAGCAGAATACTGGGACAGAACTGTTTACCTCCTTACCTTGCTAGTCTATCAGAGGAATACGATGACTTGGTTCACTAGTCTGAATATAATTAGATATCTGTTTAGTTGTTCAGAGCTTCCCAAATCTTTGCTCTTTCTCCTAAAGTTCAGATCTTCTTCTCATGTTCATCAGGGTTTTTTTCTTATTCCTGTAATGCTTGCATAATTTCTTAACATCTTTGATTATACTGTGACAACAGACTTTTTATATAGCTGAAACAACTTACATTCAGTTCTTTCTACTTCTCGGGTCACTGGTAGCTATATATTTCTACATTTACCAAACAAACAGCACTGAGCATTACAAAAAAAGGTCCTTGTGTACTGCAAAAAAGGTCCTTGCTTTCCTTGCAATAGGTCACTTTCCTTCAGGTTAACATCAGAATCCAATTTGCAGATACTTCTTGCATAAACGGTTCAGATTCCACTTAGTGGAAGTAACAAGACACTCTTGGTAGTCACAACTCTCACATCACTGGGAGGAGCATTACTGTGATTCCTACTGTCTAACAGTTCGTTATGGCCTAAATTAATCTACAGCTAGTCAAATCCCAAATCTTTGTTCAAACTGCAAGATGCGAATATGTAACAAAATTCATTCCTTATAATCCTTTGTTTTAACATAGCTTTAAGTATTCCATGTGTTTCTGCCACATTTGCCTTTGAGCCATTTCCACTCTTCCCTGCTTTATACGTTTTCTCACAATAGCTACAGTTCTAGTACTCTTTCACAAATGCTTTTCAGTAATTGCACTGATAATGTAGACAAAGAAATGGTATGCGAATGTGTGTAGCAACCTGACGAGGTTTAACTATAAGTAATCTTACACTGAAGATGCTGACTAGACAAATTTGTTCATGACAATATTCAGTTTATTTATCCATCTTATCAGACAGACTCTTCCATCTTTGTAATTACAGCATCCAAGAGCTACCAAGCTTAAAATAATGAAGCTAAAATTATTTCTGGTTTTCTAACAGATACTATGTAGGTGTTAAAATTTCTCTGGCCAAGGAATTCATTGCCTTTTTGTTTATAAAATAGGTATGATCATTTTGAACACAATGCAATTTAAATTAAAGCAAGTAATAAAACCTTGGCTGAGGTGTTCAGTTTTAAAGTGAAACTTGAGAAGACTAAAAAAGCCTTTTGGTCAATATGATGATGGGATATGATTGGAGTCAACATGGTTTTCTGAGCCAGTATTTGTTAAACAAGTCTTCTCCCTCCTCTGGATTGAACGTAATTTTGCCACATAATTTGACACTCCATATGGATTGTCATACACACACTATCTAAAATTACTGTGAATTTGTATATATGGACTACTTGTTCAAGACCTCGTAAGCTAATCAGGACACATCTTGAAAAGTAGTTGGATCACATCCTCATTATAAGTGTGATAGTATGTTCAAGAAATGAAGTGCACATCACTTTCTCAGTGAAAAGCATGGGTCTTTGAGTTCGTACATACTTCAGTGGTGGTGTGATACTGAGAAGGCTTTCTTGAAAGATCTGGCATGGATGTGATATTCCCTCTCCTAAGCCACCACAGACCATAATAACATTATATACTGGATCTAACAGACACTACTGTTCGTTTCCATTGGGAGAGTATATCACTGAGTACCATTCTGCTGCAACAGAGTTTGCTAAATAAATCAGGAGGAACGTTGAACTGTTATGGAGAGAATCAAGTTGTTAAAACTTTTTTATTCCAAAATTCATGTCCCTTTATGGAAAGGATGTGGATTTATAGGTGCTCTCTCTGTGCTTGTGCTCTGAGAGATCCAGGTATAAGACATATTTTATCCAAAATCATATACCCCACACTTCAGAAAAATCTGTTTGACTGCGGTCATTAGCTGAAGCTGAGTAATTCAGATGCTGTAGTTATGTACCTTTTCAAGCAGAGTTTCTTCCATCTATCAGAGTAAGGACACAGCACGTTTGCATCTGGTACCAATAAGCTAGGGAAGCATATATTACATTTTCCAAACTACCAACTGGATACAGAAGTTTTCTTCAGGTTAGGTGCCACAGGAGAGTGTAATGCCTGTATATGTCTTTAAGACTTGAAAGAGGTCTACCTTGGAGGGGATTGCATTACGACAGTGTGAGATCTGACATCTTATTGAATATAGAGCTTGTAGAGTTTCGGAGATCTTGTGAAGCATGTAAAGTATTCATGTATATAAGAATATGGTGCTGTATGTGTGCAGTTGGTTTTTTCCTGCTAGCACAGAAGTTTCTTTGAAGACTCCTTTATCAACTACAGAATGTGAAGACAAAAAGTTTCCCTGTAAACTTTTTCTAACTACAGAAGCAGGAAGAGGGTGTTTGTGGGGAGACGTCACAAGTAATCCTTATCGACTAATTCTTTTCTTATCTTTCAGGCACAGATGACAGCTCTGCTCTCTTGAGTCCACAAATTAGTGGAAGGACCTCAGGCTTTTTTCTCTGTGACAGACTTTCTCTTCTCTATATAGCGCATCAGCTTTTCCAAACGTAATACTGATCAGCACATTGAAAAGAGTACAGTGTTTGACATGTCTTCCAGCTACCACACATAAAAAGGTTTAACAGCAATTATCTTTTAGATTTAAACAGTCATATGATTCAAAGAATGTGGAATTAAGTGTATTAATGTTTGACAGATATCGTTGCAAGCATTTCTTATGCATTCAAGATGGTTAGGAATATATGCAGATTTCAGAAACATATTTCCTTAATATCTGTCCTGAAGTGAAATTGAATAGGGACTTTGACCTTCTACATTGTGTGAATAGTAAATCTCCCTGCAACAGTTTGGTAGGGTGAAGTTTTGCTTCACAGATTGATATTCCAGCTTCAACTTTCAAAAAATATGTATGTATCAATCATAAACTATACCAAAAATTGCCAGCTTTATGTAATTAAATGAAAAAAAAGGAGCATCGGAAAACCATGATGCAGCAATGTTAATGTCACTGGCCATCTTGAAAACTCATATGGAAGGTTATCCCTTACAAAGAGACTATACTTCATTTGAAAATAAACTTGTCTAACTTAAGCTTTTCTACCTCTAACGATCAGTGGTACCACCAGTGATCAGTGTGATCTGTGGATTAAAGCAACATGAAAGAAATTCTCATTTATATGAAAGACTGCTTGCCAAAGGTTAGTAATAGTTTTAGCAACCATCAAAAGCACAAATTTGTTTTAAAAAATCAGAACACTGTAGCACTGTGAGAGCTTGTTGCTTTACTAGAGAAGTTCAGAGAACCTGAGGCAGGATAACCTGAAAGCCATTACATTTTCCATTGTGGGTGGAAGGACTGATGGCAGGATAAATTCAGTTTAAACAGCACAAAATTGGAGCTGACAGTCAGGGATCTAGCAGTGTGTTCTAACTGCCCCATAGGTGGCATAGAAATATCCCTTCTGTGGCTGAAATGCTCTCACAGACCCTTAGTCACTCATGCAGATGGAAACTTTTCACCACCTGTTTTCCCATCAAATACTTGGTCTCTCCATCTATTTTCAGTCCATCAGGTACATAGCATCATAGAGTCACAGAATGGTTTGGGTTGGAAGGGACCTTTTAAGGATCATCTAGTCCGGCACCCCTGCCATGGTCAGGGGCATCTTTCACTAGATCAGGTTGCTTAAAATCCCATCCAACCTGACCTTGAACACTTCCAGTGATGAGGCATCCACAACTTCTATGGGCAACCTGTTCTTCCAGCTTCTTTGGGCCACTTGTTCAACACCTTTATTTAGGAAAAGGGACAGAAAAGACACTGATGCTTCTAACTACTAACATCAGTCAAAAGATTTTAGGTTCACAGGAGGCAGGAAGAAGGAGAAAGACCAAAGGTTGTGAGTAGCTCAGTGAGTGGTAGTGTGGTTACTTGGTTGAATCTGTCAAAGATTATGACAAAAAAGGTGGGATAGCCTGACCTGTGTGGGTCCTCCAAACTGAAGATTCATAAATCCATTCAAAAGGAAGAATATACTCAGACCAGGAAGCCAAGTGGACAGAATGGATGCAAGGTATGTGAATCAGGAAATAGATGAGAAGGGTAGCCTTGATGACAGAAAAGGGATTGGTTTCAGGTACTAGGGAAGGGAAGTCTGAGAATGAAGATAAGAGAATAGAGAAGATTAGACAAGAAAGACGGCAGAAGCGGAAAGCATTGAAAGTAAGAATGGGAGAAGACATTGAAGCTGAAACTACTCAACAACCACCTTATTTTCTTGTGTTTCCCTGGGCATCATCCTGCCCTACATGAATGTCTTGTAGTATTTTCCATGTTACATTCATATCTCATTTTATTGCTTCACTGGGCACAATCTGTAATAATAAATGTGCTTAATTATATCACTCCAGGCTATTGTTAATGATTTTGAGGTTAGTTGCAGTTACTGTACTAGTGAGTACTTGAATTTTTTTCTACGCAACAGAATTATGTTAAAAAAGGTTTTTTGTAGGTGTATATCTTTCTACACATTCAGACGTTAATTGTGAAACCATCCCAAAACACACCTGAGGCGTTGTTTTCCATTCTGAAAAGCAAGCCCTAACCTCTGAAAAGTTTATTTCAAATGAAGGAAGGCAAGGAAAAAAAAACTCAAACATAATCCCTGAATAAGCAGCCACACAGCCTGCTGTTGCGGAGGCATGCTGAGGTAAATGAAATTGCTAAGCCCAAAAGTCTGCCGGAGGGGCTCTGTTAAAATTGAGTGTGTACCAACTCTTTTCTTGTTTCTTCACAGTGCACCACCTTCCAAAATACATCCTACAAAATCATTTTCCATAGTTCTTTAAATTACTGGCTACCTACTTCTGTCCTTTAAAATCGCTTACAGGCTGATTTATAATGATATTTGTTCTAAAATTCAGTTCTGTTTCTGAAAAATCAGTAGAACAAAAAATCCCTTTTCATATTCAACATAACCAAAAGTGGTGATGTCTTGTGTTTTACTGCATTAGCACTACAGATCCAATTGAGGTGAGATACAACCTTGTGTAAAATGTGGAGCTATTCACTAATATCTATTTATGGCAAACTCAGGCTAAGTTCTGTGCTTGGTGACAGTGAAATAGCCTATATCACCTAATAGCCTAAATAACCTTATAACCTAAAGGATGGGTGCTAATGTGAGGTGAAAAGGGCCTTGAATTTCAGAGATTGTGAGGCTAACAAGCAGAATCATGCGTTTTTATGCGTTTAAAATCTACTAAAAATGCATTCATTTCCAATGCATCAGTCTGGAAGAAAATTATGCTGTTCGGTTTGACTTGGTGTGCTAGAGTATTTGGTACCGAGTAATACCTCATAATCACAGAGAAAATTATTTAGTTAAAATCCCAAATATGTCACATTGCTGGGCAGATACAAACAATTCCATTTTATAGATGTACGAATAGAATCAATTATATTTCACATATAGACAAAGTTCTTCTGGTGCAATATCATTTGACATGACTGTTAAAATGCAATAATCACTTGACGAAAACTCAGATACTTGTGTCTCAACATGTATATTTTGCCTGTAATGCCACAACAAGAAATTATGCAGAAGCATAAAGTTTACAGTTAAATTAGAAACTACAGGAATTCCATGCCGTTGGCAATGCTTTAGAAGCATTGCCAGCAGCAAGAAGGTGTCAGCAAGAACACTGTTTTTCAATATTTTTTTGGCTAGAAGTCTATCCATATTACTTACCATTAGTTAGAGCTGTGGACCAATATTGAAGTGAAGTCATAAAAAGTCTTCTCTTTTGTTCAGTCCCCAAATCTGCTGTCCCCATTTGTGTTTCAGATCATACTTGATACTAAAGCTTTTCATATGCTCCACAATATCACAAATAACACTTGCGAAATGCAGAGACCTGACATGATTTAATTAAAAACTAAAAAAAAGAACAAAATTGACCTCACCTCTCCTTAGCAGACTCTCCATTTTCTTACTCTTGTACTTCTGCTAAGCTTTCATTTTATGTCTTCTCTTCTTACCCTTTTCATCCTGTTCGTTATCTCCAGATATTGCACTGTGTTTCAGTAGGTAAGGCCTACGCTCAGGATTCTGAAGATTTCAGGTTCCACTCCTATCTTTGATCTTGATATAATGTGTGGATTTGAGTCATCTGCTTATTCGTACATCTATAAAATGGAGTTGTTTGTATCTGCCCAGCTATGTGACATATTTGGGATTTTAACTAAATAATTTCCTCTGTGATCATAAGGTATTACTTGGTACCAAATACTCTAGTACACCAAGTCAAACTGAACAGCATAATTTTCTTCCAGACTGATGCATTGGAAATGAATGCATTTTTAGCAGATTTTAAATGCATAAACTGTGCTTCCATCCACTTCTCAAAGGCAGGATCAACTTTCTCTGTGACATTCCTGCAGCTTCTATTTCAAACTCTTCTAAGAAGTTTGCAACGAGAATATATGTCATATTTTATATCTCTTAAGTTTTAACACTAGAAACCCTTGGTCTCTGCCTGAGCTATGCTGCAGCTAGGTCTGTGCCTTTACATGTGCTTAGCTGATCCTGACCTTGCAGACTTGAATTCCTGGCTTGATGGACATGCCTTGTCACTATGGACTTGTCTGGCAACCACTGGACTGCTGGCTGGCCCAAGTTACCATCACAGAGCTTATCTGCTATCCTTGCTCATATGATTTGGGACTCCATGCTTGACAATGGACCTGCCTGCTTTGTGGTGATGCTAACTTCTTTGCTCACCTTCCCTTATGGAACAGCTCCTCCTGCTGCTCCTTGACACACATAGCATTGTAATATCTGCTTCATTAATAATTCTCCCTTTGAGCAGCTTTTGAAATCAATGTACTGATAGTAACCTCCCTGTAAATAGTATATGGGAATTATATTTTATTAATTGTCTCCCTGAAGATGGGGAGTTCAGGTTCAGCTAACACCTATCTGATCTCTGTGATGTTGCTTTTCACTCATGAGTAGGCAGTCTGGAAGATGGCCTGGGAGACCTTCATCTCCATCTGCACTGTGGACTTCAATTTGGCTTCCTAGCAATCGACATTGAGATGGTAAAGCTGCACAACACAGTGGAGGACCTTCTTCACAGGTGTTGGCACCCAGAATGTGACACAGTGACACATGGTCACAGAACTTTGAAGGTGACCAAATGTCAAAATTGGGCACTTCCTGCTGGCCCACCCAAGTGCACAACACAACATGACCTCAGGAATTGGAGGGTCATTTTCTGCAGCATGAAGAATTTATCTAGCCTTCAGCAGCTTACTTTTCCCCATCCTGGAGAAAATGATTGGTCCAGTACTTTCCAGATAATTCCTGAACAGGAGCGTAATTGAGAATATAGCAGCAGTAGAATCAAAACCAGCAGCTAGAATGGCATCAGTATCAGTCAGTTTGTCAGTTAGTTGCCACGACAGGGTAGGCTTGGCCTGGCTTCTGAGTTGTGCAATGAGTATATGCTAAGCTACTGTCCATCATATTTGAAAAATCATGGCTGTCAGGTGAAGTTCCTGACAACTGGAAAAAGGGGAATACAATCCCCATTTTCAAGAAGGGGAAAATGGAAGACCTGGGGAACTACAGTCTCACCTCTGTGCCTGGCAGGATCATGGAGCAGATTCTCCTGGAAAGCATGCTAAGACACATGAAAAACAACGAGGTGGTTGGTGACAGCCAACATGGCTTCACTAAGGGGAAATCCTGCCTGACCAATTTGGTGGCCTTCTGTGATGGGGCTACAGAACTCATTGACAAGGGGCAGAGCAGCTGACATCATCTACCTGGGCTTGTGCAAAGCGTTCAACACTGTCGCGGGTGACATCCTTGTCTCTACGTTGAAGATACATTAATTTGGTAGATGGACCACTCAGTGGATAAAGAATTGACTGGATGGCTGCATGCAGAGAGTTGCGGTCAACGGCTCAAGGTCCAAGTGGAGACAGGTAACGAGTGGTGTTCCTCAGGGGTTGGTGTTGGGACCGATCTTGTTCAACATCTGCATTAGTGACATGGACAGTGGGATTGATGCACCCTCAGCAAGTTTGTGATGACACGGAGCTGCGTGGTTCGGTTGATAACGCTGGAGGGAAGGCATGGGATCCAGAGAGACTTAGATGCACTTGAGAGGTGGTCAATGCCAACCTCATGAAGTTCAACCAAGCCAAGTGCAAGGTCCTACACCTGGGTCGGAGCCATCCCATGCACAGCTACAGGTTGGGTGGAGAAGAGATTCAGAGCAGCCCTGCAGAGAAGGACCTGAGAAATTGAACATGAGCTGGCAGTGTGCGCTTACAGCCCAGAAACCCGCCGTGTGCTGGGCTGCATCAAAAGGAACATGACCAGCAGGTCGAGGGAGGTGATCCTGCCCCTCTACTCTGCTCTTGTGAGACCTCACTTGCAGCACTGTGTGCAGTTCTGGTGCCATCAACATAATAAGGACATGGAGCTCTTAGAGCAAGTCCAGAGGAGGCCATGAGGATGATCAGGGGCTGGAGCACCTCCTGTATGAAGATGACAGGCTGAGAAAGTTGGGGCTGTTCAGCCTGGAGAAGAGAAGCTGCGTGGAGACCTCAGAGCAGCCTTCCAGTGTCTGAAGGGGTCCTACAAGGATGCTGGAGAGGGACTTTTCATCAGGGACTGCAGTGATAGGACAAGGGGTAATGGGGTCAAATTTAAACAGGGGAAGTTCAGGTTAGATATAAGGAAGAAGTTCTTTACTGTGAGGGTAGTGAGGCACTGGAACAGGTTGCCCAGAGAAGTGATAAATGCTCCATCCCTGGCACTGTTTAAGGCCAGGTTGGACAGTCTTGGGCGACATGGTCTAGTGGGATGTGTCGCTGCCCTTGGCATGGGGTTGGAACTAGATGATCTTAAGGTCCTTTCCAACCCAAACCATTCTATTGTTCTATGATTCTATGATTTTTAAACAGTTGTCCTACAGTGTTATTAAATGGATTTCTAAAAGCTTCCTCCGAGTCTTAAGACCTTCAGTCCCATATGTTTATGAAAGTGAATGAAGATAAACACACAAACACATGTCTTGTTAATACATGCTGCTTAAACAATTATTCTGGAGCTATCTATGTCTTTGAACTGCTGTTATCCTGAAACAAAACATAGAAGGAGGTAGGAAATGGAACTAATATACTTAATGGTAAGGTAAAGATGGGGGTGTCTGAAAGAAAACAAGCAGTTAGGAAGGAAACTGCTTCCTTACTCGGGCTGTGCTGGAGGGATTTTGGTTTTCAGAGAAATGAGTTGTATCCCGTGGTTAAGTTAAAGCTGAGCTTGAGAAAGATTAATCTCTGTATCTCAAACTGACAATGGTTTAAAGAAACACCTGAAATTAAGTCATCTCAAGTGGTATTTACTTTTCTGAATCTTTATAAATGTATCTTTTAAAAAGTTCCAAGAATTAGTCACACATTTTGTTACCCTCTTGTGGGCAGAAATGCTTTTGGAGAAGTGGCAGTCAGATATTTTCCAACAGAAGTATGATTTGGTGAAAGCACACTTTATATAAAAAATATATTTGAGAAAAATTTGTTTTCTTGGACGAAGGTCTCAAGTGCAAGCCAATATGATTCGTATTATAAGACAAGTCAAGATGTCATTCAGGTTCAGAATAAGCTATATTTTGATCCTATGATCCCTTGAATGTCTTTGTCACCAAGAGTTAAACAAATGGAAATTGAAGTTTCAGTGACTTCTTTGAATTTTGGTCTAAGACAGATTTTTTCAGTGCGCTTTCTCTGAGACACTTTAATTTATATATAGAAACTTTGGTGGTTTCTTTTTGTAACTATTATTTCTTTCTGTACCATTTTCCTTAAAATTAAAAAAAAAAAAAAAAGATTCCCTGCTAATGTTTTTCCTTCCAGTTTTTATTCTTTCAAAGTAGTCATGAAATCACTATTTATTATTTTCATCGAGGCACATATGGTAAAATTAACTTGAGGTAACTGTCCAGGATTTCATCATGAGCGTGCAATCAACAAATGACAGAACAACTGATCCAATGGCTTCTGAAAAGTTGCATCAATGTTGGTACATTGTGCTATGACTTTGCTTCAGAGAATGGTGGGGTCACCTCTAGTTTTTAATTGAATTCCAGGATCTCAGTTGTCAAGACCAAAATTATTCTGATATCAGATGTTTGCTGTATTGTGCATCTGCAATTGATAGCCATCGTTACATAGCTACTGTATCTTGGGCCTGGGAGGAAATGACCCACTTAAAACAAGCCACTCATGGGCACAACCAGATCTTGGTTGTGTTTGAAGCATCAGAGAACATACAGGATTCTGTATGTTCTATATAGCACATCAGCTTTTCTGATGGCACCAAAAGGATGAATTTTTTGACTGTTTGGTGAAGTGACCATTCGATTCCCTAACTTGGCAGAAGAACTAACTTCTAAGGTATCCTGCAGTGAACTGCCTTCATTATAATATTAAAAATCATGTCCATTGTTTAACCACAAAATTATCCTCTTCCCCCAAGCTCCTCATTTTAATTTTTGTACTCCTCTATGCAGTAGTCTGCCTTCATTTGCACTGCATTCCAAAGAGAATTGAATCACTGTTGAGTGTTTAACAACAGGGGCAATTACTAAATTAGCCATCTTCAGTGTTTTGGGGAGTGGCTGATTTAGAAGGATTAGGTTGGCCTAGTTCTGAGTTCTTGATTTGTCACTGCTGCTCTGACTGCTTTCTGTATATCTGTATAGTCTAGCCAGATATCCCTAACAAATCCTTATTAGTCTGAAGTATATGTATCCTATGAACTTAGTTGTGTCTCAGAAATATTAACCCTTAAAAGGTTAGAAAAATCTTTGTGAGATTTACTACTTACAATATGGAAACTCTGACTGAGCACACATTCTTGTACTTCTAGAATATTATAGTTAGGAAACATGTCACCAAATGCTTGAAAGAAACAACCACTCCTTCAGTAGATCTCAGATTTTACTTGTGACTCTCCATAAAGGGGCAGAGAGGCTTAAAGGGAGAAAGAAACCATGCGCATCTACATCTGCATCTGTGTGGTGCCACACTAAAAAACGCTAAGTTAGACTAGAAAACACTCTAAATGTAAGAAAATCAGCAAAAACACAAACATTTTTCTTAGCCAGCTACTGAAACCAAAACACTACTGCGGACGCTGTGGAGACGCAATGGCATCAGCTGTGCCTGAAAGTGCCAGGGAATGGTTGGCACTTCATGGATGCAAGATTCCTTCTGGAAGAACAAAGATAGTGGCCCAGGGCCAGCTGTGCCTCAAAAAGCCAGCAAGCGTGAGGTAGGTAGTAGTGCTAGACAATCTTCCTGAGCTACTTGGTTATGGTGGAGGAGCTAGCAGTACCCAAAGCGCAAAAATCCCTGAAGTTGTTCAGAGACATGTAACAGCGTGTGCTGAAAGGGGACCTTGGCATCTCATATTTGAACATCCAGAGGTTGGTTTGGTACACAGAAGCATTTCCGCATGAATGTGAAACTCAGTATAGGCCAACAAGTCTACAAAACCATTGCCATAGCTGGTAGTCCTGGACAGCTTTTCTGTGTCTCCTGAAGGCCATTGTGGAGAAAGCTGTGCCCCAAAACACTCTGACCTCTCTTTCGAGTACCCGCATACTGCTATGGTATATTCACTCCAGAAAACACCAGGAAATTCCCATAAAACACCCGAAGCACTCTAGGCACAAATAAACTTCAAATAAACACAAATAAAAGGTAAGCAATGAGAGATCTAGAAAATTTTAGGAGTTTCTCCCAGTGGTTTTGACCTTCTGTTTTGAATCTGGCTTTCTTACAGCATGGAAATAGTGAAGTAATTTTCTGGCTTGCAGAAATAGCGTGGTTGTTGCTCCTAACAGAGTGACAATGACTTATCTTTACATATGACACTACCATTACTTAGGATGAGTTATTGCTGGTAAGTCACAAAAAATTAAAGTGCAACAATTAACTCCTCAAGAATTGCAAATCTGCTTGCATAATGATGCCCATACATGCATAAGACTGGCAATATTGCTTCATAAGCAGTGTCCTCCTAAATATGTAGCTATCTGTAGTATCTGTAGCCCTGGTATCTTCAAGTTCTTATGTGGTCAGAGAGCAGGCACATACCAGAATTCGTGTTTTGGTTAATCTGTTAGTAAAGATGAACTGCACCAGATAACAGTTACCATAGTTTCAAAATTCTCAAAGTCACTGTTGTCAGGAAACCTTGAAAATACAGTCTGTGAAAAATCCACACAGATACCAGCTCACTGATGAAGCAAAGCACACGATTTGCCCTTGCTGATCATCATGTTATGATGTGGAGCTGAATCTACTGCCTTGTTTCTTTGCTTTGACTGCTGCCAGCCCACTTGTCCCTGTTTTTATTCACCCACCGTGCTGGAGCATAGTGGTCTGGAAGATAGGTTACTCACCTATCCTCCAGATAGGTAGTGAAGCCTTCCAACTTTCAGTTAAATGTCCTAACTGCTACATAGTAGAGGAGAAAGATAATGGGAACCTGCCTCATTTCCCATGACACAAAGACATGGTTGCTTCAGAAATTATTTGAAGCTGACATTGCCAAGAAGATCAGGAATCTCTCTACACTGAAAAGTTACTTCAGGGAGAATAATACTCTGGATGGGAAAGTATCTACATCTTTTTCACTTCACTGAGAGAAATTCGGGCATTTTCTTTCCTTTTTTTCCTTTATGTCTGTTCAATGAACACTGGGAAACCAGGTGTTTTCCTTAGCACTGGCAGAGGAAGAGGTGACAGACCAGACATGCTGACATTTAATGTTTTGAAATACAGACATGTCTAGGGTTGTGCAGCAGCTGAATTGGGGTTTTTACAGTAGTTTTGTAGTACAAAACTACAGGTTTGAACTCCAGTGTCTGACGTCCCACTTTACATGCCTATATTTGTACTTTATGTATGATGCCTAAATACCTCCCTGAATTGCACAATTATTTTACCCTTCTACATTAGAAACCAAAATGGGTGTTCAGGAATTATCTAGAAAGTACTGGACCAATCACTTTCTCCAGGTTGGGGAAAAGTAAGCTGCTGAAGGCTAGGTAATTTCTTTATGCTGCAGAAAATGACCCTCCAATTCCTGAGGTCATGTTGTGTTGTGCACTTGGGTGGGCCAGCAGGAAGTGCCCAATTTTGACATTTGGTCACCTTCAAAGTTCTGTGACCATGTGTCACCGTATCACATTCTGGGTGCTAACACCTGTGAAGAAGTAGCTATACCTGTGGTAAAGCTACACCTGTGTTGTGTAGCTTTACCATCTCCATGTTGATTGGCTGTCAGCAACCACCTCGTTGTTTTTCATGTGCCCTAGTATGCTTTCCAGCAGAATCTGCTCCATGATCTTGCTAGGCACAGAGGTGAGACTGACTGGTCTGTAGTTCCCCAGGTCTTTCACTTTCCCCTTCTTGAAAATGGGGATTATATTCCCCTTTTTCCAGTTGTTGGGAAAGCTCAGTTTGAGAGCTTACCAGAAGCCTTTACTGATGGCACTGCCTGGTAAGCAGAGAGTACAGCAGCTGTCTGCAATGGGAATGAGAAGAAAAAGGGAGCACCAGCTTCTCTCTAGCTGAGAATTCTGGAGTTCTAACATCTATGGGCACTGTACCTGTTTGCTTGGTCATAGTGCCATGAAGGAGCTTCTAGCCTGCATGCTGAGAAACAGATCTCAGCCTTCCTGTAGTGGGTTTAAAATGTCAGTGAGAATTCTGTTGATGGTCACTAATCAGCAAGGAAAAGAGTGCTAAGTGAAACCACTGAATCTTGGTACAGGAACAGACATTATAATGGGTACCTTGTCATTAACACATCTGTAGTGGTTTTTTCCTCACCCTGACTCGATTTCCAATGGAGTCACAGTGACTTCCTGTTTTTCAGAAGGTCTGTACCAGGGAGCAGAAGCAGGCTGCTCTGCACGGGAAGGTCAGCCAGGAACTGAAGTTGACAGCAAGCCAGGCATGAGGCATCCTCACCAACAGGCATAGTCCCATAGCTCCTGAACAAAAAGAACAGAATAGGTCCGGTGACTGCAGCCAGGTTAAGTCAGCAGTCCAGGCAATCCAGACAAGACAATAGTAAGGTGGTGGGTCCAAGGTCAAGCCATAAAGTCAAGTCAGCAGATCAGGATCAGAATCAGCAAAGTTCATGGCCAGACCCAAGTCTGGCTGCCATATAGCTCTAGCAGAGAGCTATATGTGTGTGAGCTCTTGAGCAACTCCTGAACAAAGAATGGGTAGCCTCTGACCAAAATTCTCTTTGCTCTTTCTCATGCAGCTCTTTCCACAGCAGTCTGATCCAAGGTTCCACTGCAAGGTTATACAGACCTTGAAAAGGCAGACAAAGCCCACTGAGAAAGGAACGAGGTTGTTGGTGCAGTAAAGACCTAACAGCTTGCACATCACTGAACTTGGGATTCTGGATGAACACCAGGTAGATGCCACCAGCCAAAAAGGGTATGTGTCAGTGTCATGAAGAGGATTGTGTGTTTAGACTGGTGTAAACAGATAGCACCCTGCAACTTGTTCCAAATGCCAAGAATGAGTCAAGTAGCCACAGTTTGATTAACAGCAGCTTTTATTTCCCTTAATTCACCATTCTAGAGTGAATGGAAGAGTGGGAAGAACTACTAGCAATGGTCATACATAACCTGAAACAAAGAGAAGCCCAGTATCAGAAACAGGAACTCCTGTAATTCACATCCTAAGGAATATGGTCTTTCAAGAGCTTCTGTCCATACAGTTCGCACGTTTTGACCGAATAAGGAAGCCCTGAGAAGCGCTTGCCTCAAAGACACAGCGGGTGTCATTTTTTACTCAGACAACTACTGCAAGCGATAAACATCACTTCTCTTGATTTTATAGTGAGAGTACAATTTCTCCCAAGGAGGTGATTGAGCTACACATTTAGGGATTTTCTTTGCCTTTTTCTCTTCCAAAGGGATCCATAAAATGACCAACATTCTGTACTTTCACATTGCTTTGTCGGATGAGAAATAACCATTTTGTGTACTGCTCTGTACCACTGGTGTTGATCCCATAGTAAAAACAAGACAATATCGATGATGGCTTCAGAAGCACAATCATTCTTCATATAAGGTCACAGGCACAATTTTCAAATTTTATTGGAGGTTTTGGTTCTCTCAAGATTTGAGATTAATCTGTTGATAATGTCTAAAAAGGTGAACAATATTTCTATTGGTTCCTTCACATAGTTCATGCTAGCATGTGAATCTATATATTTCCTCCTTTGCCGTCATTTGTGAAAGGCAGAGAAGCCCATGCAGAGTTTGGTCTAGGCAGTGCCTAACAAAGAGCGAAGTTTCATCTGTCTGCTATCAGGATGGCAACAAAAAGACATCTTTCTATGCCAGTGTTGTGGCTGTTTCTCTCCATTCAGGTCTCCCTGGTTAAGTACATACTTTATTTCACATAAGGCAGTGAGATAGAAAAAGAATGTAAATTCAATATAAATAGGTTGTTATTCCATCAACCTGTAAGGCAAAGTGACAAGAAGGTGTTTAAATATATTTCTGTCTTTGATGCAAACTCCTTGGTGATTCTGAGAGAAAGAAGCGTAAGCCATTTGTAGTACTTCTGTATTTTACTCAGACAACAGTAACTGGCCATTCTCACAGGAATTTGAGTCCAAGTTTTGTAAACAGCCAAGCTGTAATGGCAACCAGTGGGGTATTCTTACTACTGCCTTGCCTTCCCTGTTAAGCTCTGTGTGGACAGAGTGAATAATTCCAGGTCTTTATTCAACACCAGTTAAAATTATGCTGCTATGCTCTGTGTGTCTAGTGGAGCTTGGCTGGGGAACATATTATCCCCTCAGTTGTTCCTGTATATCAAAAGCTTATCACTATTTGTCTTTCTGCTCTTCTAGAGCTATGTGTACATGTTTGAAGCTCATATCCATATGATGAGAAAAAGACTTCAGAGTTGATACTTTGATGTAGCATGGCCCTAGTCTTAAAGGTTCTCATCAGTTGTGTGGATGTAGTCACAATTGATGTGGATGGAAAGAGGAGGCGCAGGCCTTTCTGGGCAAAGGAGTGTGAAGAACAGTATCAAACATTTGTATTTAGACATCTTTGTAGCAATGTTTGAGTGTCAACTGAGCAGTAATGTGGATATGAGAGAGTTTTCTGCCAACTTCTTTTTAATAACAGGGAATAGTAACAGAGTGACCAACTGGCAGATGCAAAAGACAGTAGCTTTACGTTGACACTATGCTCGGCACCTAGGACCCATATTTCTGCTCTGACTGTACTTGCACTCTCACACTACTGCAGCCCTCTGCTGTTCCACCGGGAAGGTGCACCGAGCCCTCCCATCTGCTGAAAACCTCCACTTAGGGTCTTGGGGCAGGAATGCACGACTCATTCTCACTGCTGCGGGGTGGACGGGATGAGGGGAATTAGGTTTTCAGCTGGAGCAAGCCAAAATCTGATGCTGCGTTATCCAAGCAGAACCTCACTCTGTGACTAGTACCACTGAATTTAATTTCATGTTAAGACATGAGAGACAACATGTTGCAAGTACAAAGAGATTTTGTAGTTATTCACAATCTCAAATGACAGCAAGCAGTGTGATATGTAGAAACACCTCCATCTTGAGGAAGAGAGGTGACACTTTCAACATCATATTGTTTTGCAAACTCTTACCAGAAAACCCAAGGCTCTTAGTGCAAATTAATTATCTTTTGTGGCTTATCAAATACCATCATTGATAGGAGATGATCTCTGAGAAGTGTCTTTCTGGACTATTTGCAAACTGCACTGTTCTCTGTTCACATCACTGCCCAGTGCTGGGTCATAATGAGTACTGCAGGTTTATCTTGGTACCTGGCCAGGTTCTGATACCTTTCTTGCTTCCAGTGCAGTCTGTAGGGTTGCTATGAGGGTACAGCAAGGGCTAGCTGCTCCAGAGTCCAGCCAGAGTCCAGCCCCACAATACCCAAGAAAGGCAAGCAGGGCAGATTTAGGGGTGGTAGCGGGGTTCCACTCTAGTGGCCCACTTGCCTCAGATCATCAGGCAAGTTCATGGTGATGAGGCAAGACCAAGGTCAAGCTGAGAAGTCAGTCTGTGTCCCAGAGCGCAGATCAATAGGGCCCACAGCCAGGCATGGCTGTGCCCAAACTGAACACAGAAACGCTTAGAGGGAGCTCAGGCAGGGACAGAAGGTCCATGTCTGTGCTTACATGGAGGGCTGGGCCCATGGGCAGAGTGTGAGGGTGGAGATTCCAGGTAGGGAAGGACAAGGCCATTAAGGATTAGTACACTTGTTATTGTCAAGGCACAGACAATTGGATCAAACTTCTCCTATAGATATTTGTTTTAATTTTCCATTGCATGTCAGGTTTTGAAACAGTGCTAATTTGGGACCAAAATTACCAGGCTTCTTATATGTCTGTCCTATAAACCTTCTCTAGCTACATGGTCAATCTGAATGACTCTCCAGGCCCCAGAAGAAGCTGCCAGCTCTCTTCAGGGATTGACCTGCTCCATTAGATGCTGAAATTCAAATCTGATCAAAGTGAAGACAAGTCCCAGATGTGGCCATCAACTCCTTCCTGACTCCTGTGTGCACTTAGCTTGTAGTTTGTCCTTAATGTGGAAATACCAAGGTCCTGCACGTGGTTTTCCATAATTTGGTTTTCCACCCATTTTGTTGTGTCCTCTTTCATGCTATAAACACCAATGGCTTCCAATTCCCATGCTTTAGTAATGCCAACATGCTTTTTCTGTAAGTTTTTTCCTCGAGAAGCACAAAGCTCATATCCAACAACTTGGTTACAAGGGGTGCATGAGCAACAGCAATGGGTAACAGATGAACATGGTCAGTACAGAACTGTTTAGTTGTTAAGGGGCAGACTTCAATCTTTAAAAAGTACCCCAGTCTTCTTAATGCCATCACGAAAGCTGCAGAGCTTCCTTTCCTCTGAAACATAAAATTCCTTTCAAATATTTCAACATTCTATGTGTAATTCAATTGATCATTTATATCCAGCAAATAATTACACACCTGTCTTAATTTCAGGTTGTCCTGTTTCCCAAGATTTAAGACACGTATGTTTTCACATTATCACTGCTTCAATGTCTGATTACCGCTTGATAAAATGCTTATTGAAAACCCGTCTTGTGCAGGGGTCGCTGAAACTGGTAGCATGATAAGAGATAAGGCAGCTACAGCTCTGTTTCCTGAGGTCCAACTGGTAGTGAGGCTAACTTGTAGCCCCAGTAGTCACACACATATGTAACGTATACTGATATACAGGTATGTGCACATACACACATACACATCTGTACACAGCTGGCCACACATATAGAAAGATGTAGCAGTGACACAAACACACACAGCACCAATTGCCTTGTTATGAACAATGGATGTAATCTATCTTAACTTCTGCAAGGCCTTTTACATGCTCCCAAGACAAATTCTTGGATTAATTGAGGATATATGGGTTTAATGGTTGGACTATTAAATGGATAAGGAATTGGCTGCATGGCTGCACCCAAAGGGTTGCACTCAATGGCTCAATGTCAAAATAGAGATCAGGAACAAGCTGTGTCCCTCGGGAGTCCGTACTATTCAATATCCTTCTTAATGACATAGGTAGTGGTATTGAGTGCACCCTCAGCAAGTATGTGGATGACACCAAACTGAGTGGTGCAGCTGATATGCTTGAGGGAAGGGATGTAAATATGAACCTCACCACATGAAATTCAACAAGGCCAAGAGCAAGGTCCTGCACGCTCAGGACAATCCCCAGGATCAGTACAGACTGGGGGACAACTGGATTGAGAGCAGCCCTGTGGAGAAGGACCTGGGGATACTGGTGGATGACAAACTGGACATGAGCCAACAAAGCACACTTGCAGCCCAGAGGGCCAATCGTATCCTTGGCTGCATAAAAAGAAGCATGGCCAGCAGGTTGAGGGAGGCAATTCTGCCCCTCTGCTCCACACTGGTGATACCCCACCCAGAGTACTGTGTCCAGGTCTGGGGTCCCCAGAAGAAGAGAGACACAAAAATGATCAGTGGGATAGAACACCTCTCCTACGAAGAAAGGCTGAGAGAGCTGGTGGTGTCCAGTGTGGAGAAGAGAAGCAGAATTGCAGACATTTTTCCCCAAAGGTTTGGCCTAAGTTTGCAGCCACGTGTCCATAGGCAAATGGCCAAGGGTGGCTACTTAGCTAGACCATTTCAGAGAAATTGAACAGAATGTGGTTAAAGTAAGGAGAAGACAAGCAAGCACGTGCTACACAGAGATAAACAAGAGCAACTTGTCATTGTGAAATTATGAAATGCAATGTGGAATCTTACTCTGAAATAAAACCTGTCAGTAACTGCCTCCTTCTCCACATCGTCCCACTCCTGTCCCTCCTCCATGTTAATTTTTGCTTTCTACTCGTTACAGCAATGTATAACAATCATTGGAGCTATATTATTGTTGTCTGGAATACCTTAAGAGTTCTCAGGAGGATTCCTGGTTTATTATTGTTCATTAACATGATGACAATGTCAGTATTACAGGCCCTTACTGCTGGATCATCAGCTACTGCTTTCTCTAGAGGAAGATCTCTCCCTTTTATAGTTAATACCTGTATTTTTCTGGAGGTCTCTCCACTGCCTGAAAATGCCCTGGAAGATAGTTATGATGATGTGACAGAAGCTCCTGGACCTAAAGACGCTCCTTTTCCTGGGCAAAATGAACAGGAAATCGTTGAGATCCCTGAAGAAAGTGACAGAAACAAGGATTCATGGACAGGTGAGGCCAGAAGCGCAGGCTGATGGTTTTCATAATCTATAGTTATTGTACTGAACTCAGGGAAAATCAAGGTGGAGGGTACTTCAAGGTATCACCTAGGTTTTATCTAACCACTGTCAGGAACACTACCTACCTACACAGGGAGTATAGGTTAGATGTTTATTATTCCGTTCTTACAGCCATTCAGTAGTAGTGTTTCCACAATCTCTGCAGGTAATCTATGCTGTGTTTTCCTTACAGCTCTAAAATTACTGCCTATGGCCTAACCCAAGTCTTCACTGCTGCAAATTAGAATTGTTACTTCTTATTACAATGACCATGTGTATGTGTAGCAGGAGGCAGAATCAGACAAACATTTCTCAGGTCTTTCATAGCCACGCATATGTAAGGTTCTAATTTCTGGAGGAGACGACTGATAGCCCATGCTGCCAGCTGGAGAACCATGTAATATGTTCAGGATGTATTTATCTCAGTTTTCTTCCCTTCATGTTTTCAGACTGGAGTCCTAACGTGTCAGGAAACAGGACCTCTGCAGCTGAGAGTCATTCATCCCCTGCTCTTGAAGATACAGACTATGATGACATTGAACAGCTGGGACACTGATAGAGACTGATGAGCTGTACTTTTCACTTTTGTAAATACACCTCTGTTCATAAAATGCTAATCAGGCACCAGTAGAACCAGAACAACTTGCATTTAGGATTAGTTTACCTACGTTTGGTTTATTTGCAGAGAAGCGATTACATGCATAGAAGATATACCAACATGACTGTTAAAAAAATCTTTCTAATTTTCCTTATAATTTCTTGTTGCCAAGACTACCTGGACAGTTTTTGCTTTTTATTTTACAATATTTTTCATTGGGTTTTTTTGGGTTTTTTTTCCTACTGAATTAGTTTTTCAACTTAGGATATTTTATTAGAAATTGTTTAAAGATGTGTTCTCAAATTTATGGTTCTCCTCCCAGATACACAAGACAGCTTTTTGGAGTTTATTAGGAATGGAAACTGAACTGTAAGAAAATAATCAAAGTTCTATTTCATCTTTTGGGTATTCTTGCTTGTCACACAAAATGTGAGGACTAGAATTCATTTTTGAGATAGTGCTTTAAGAGATGAGAAACTCAACAAGAGGTTAATTATCATCCTCACTTTAGATGTAGGCCTGTCATGTGAATTATGTACAAGTGAATCACACATTTGATTTGAAGGAAAAGCTTCTCTTTTCTCCCTCTATACCATGAGTTACAGTCTCCCAAAGTCATCCCAATTATATAGTGAGTTTAATTTCTTTCCACAAACAGCAAGTGGTGGTCATACCTACAGGTGTCTGTCATGTTATTTATTTTAATCATATGAAGGCAGATTGAAAAAGACAACATATTGATGGAATAGAAGGTGAAGTATTGCTGTCTTGGCTCCTAATGAAATTTCTTTCAAGTCTTGAATGTGAAAGAATGTTTTAATGAATCTTATTCAGATCAACTAAGTATCTCAAAAGAAAAAGGTCTGAAACTTCAATATGGATATTATTTTTTGGATCAGAGGGTAAATGCAGTGGAAACTCAGGTTGTTGAGAATTTGCCTAGAGTATGCCAGGGTAATGACATGTCAAGAAGAAATACCTGAAGAGTCACCATAATCTAGATGAGACTCTCATTCGTATATGAAAACTACAGTGGTTCTAGCCATCATGATACATAAAGAAATGTAAGTTTGTCCCAAACAGCTGAGAAGACACACAGACAAGAAAATCCTTTCCCAAATAATCTCACTAACCTCATTAGCTCAGCATCAGGACACCTTACAACCCTGTGCCAATGACTGAGGCAGAAGAGGTTGGACTGAGATAAACTGAATACTTCTTTGTACTCAGTAAGTATCCTGGCAAATCTACACTTCCCTGTCTGTCTTCTTTTCAGCACCGAGTGGAGCTTCCTGTGGAATATCGTGAGAGCACAGGAGTGCTCTGTACTGCTATGATTTTGTGATGCATAGGATGTTTCTATCTGTGTAACTTTTTCCTTTCCAAGCTGGCCTGGAAGTAGTGAGAAGAAAATTAAAAAGGAAAGACAATTCTGGCAAAGACAAGGCACTTCATTAAAAGAGATCCTAAGGGAATGCAACCACCTTGACATCTAAATCCAGGCAAGAGCGGTTCATATCTTCCCTAGTTAAACCCAGGATCACAGGAGGACCATTGCAGCAGCCAAGTCTTTGAGAAGAGTGTTATTGCTGATTGCTTCTCCAGCAGCATCAGCAAGATCTCATAGGCATGCTACAGGCATGCTGTAAATACAGGAGAGAAACACATGCATCCATGTAATTTAACTGCATCACACTATCCGCTTTTCCTGGGTCACTAATAGAAAAGCTAGGAAAGTAGACATACAGAGTGTTTGCAAGGAATAGGAATAAAGACCAGAAACAAACAGGGGTAACCAATTCTGTGCTAGAAATAGAATGCCAGCTGATTTATCCCTGTCAGAATTTACAGGACAGGACCTCCCCTCCCTGGCTGCACCAGGCTGGGCTCCAGTGACCAGGAAGAAGGAATCCCCTGGGTCTCAGAGACGGCAACAACTGATGTTATTGGCACGATCCAGTTGAGCTGAGTACTATGCAGGTGACCGGGGTATATAATCCTCAATGAGACAAGTGGACTAATCTTGGAAATGCACCCACAGTGTTAAAATTTGTAACCAATTTCCTACAACATTATGGGCGCACCTGAGTGCAACCTGCCCATGGGAATTTTTAGAATAATTGGAGCAATTGGCTTGAAAGCATATTAACAGAACACAGGAATAATAAAAGATGTAAAGTGGATTAACTACCAGGTAAAATTTCTACTCTAAGGGATGAAAACAGATGCTTACAGAAGTATGTGTAAGACTCCCATAAGTAACAGATCACTTCAAATTATTAAATCAGAAACAATATCGGCTGATGATCAGGATGAAAACCAAGAGAACCAGGCTAAGGCTGAGCTCATTACAAACCCATCTTTGAAATTAGTGGAAAAAATCAGGTATAAAAGTAAAATACACAATTGCACAGGTCTAGTTTCAACTTGCAGAGAGATTTAAACCTCATGGAGTCTTACAGGAGAACTCTCAATTATTGCATACAAATTTCAACCTCACCTGATTTTAATCACTGATCCCTCTAATCTTCACATACCTATTTTTCTCTAGACTGCCTTTAATTCTTTCTCTGAAACCACAGAACTACATAAATAATGTAAATAAGGTACCCAGTGGAAATACAAATTTCTCACAGTTCCTGTCATTAGACAAACACCTAGACATCCTGCTAGGAAGCAAGAAATAGCTAGACAGGACAACCCCATGTCAGCCAGTATTATTTTAGCAGCACAAAGGCCTGTGTTTCCAAGGATGCTTGGATAACGATCCTGAGCCAAGCGAAAAAGCACAATTTCTACAACACTTGGACCTTCCTCGAGAAACTTAAAATATTTTGGCCTTGAAAAACAACAGATATAGGGACACACAAGATTGGTCAAGTTACAAACGTGTCACACTGTATGACATCCCACCCATCAACATCCCCCCTGCCCCTTCCCAATAATTTACCCCTCATACTACCCCTGCTCCACCTAATCTGAATGAAGATCCACTAGGTATGACGTGGATTCACCCCACAGCTGCGCTAAGACACTCTGACTACCAAGTAGCTAGCTACTGAATCCCAGTCTCTTTAGTTGCTGGCACTTGCTCATAGAAGCTCCTGAGGCCACAGCCTAAGTCCAGCTGCTGTTACAGACCTCCAAACACCAACACACACATATATATGCTCCCAACTTCCCAGCAGTTCGCTGGGACTCCCCCAGTCCCCTCTGGTAGCCAAGTCCTTCTGTGCGCTTGCCCTTTGAGACACATATGCAGAGCTTACTGGGACTCCCCTGGTCCCTGTGGCAGCCAAGTCATGTCTACATATGACCAACCCTTTCTATCCCTTTATATATCCAATTTCACATAGTTATTCCTCCCAAAACCACCTAGATCCATTCCTTTCCCTGTTTCCTCTCATAAACACCCCTACTGTAAAACCAAAATGATCTTCCTCTGGAACCCAGACCCTTTTGCAGTATCCCTACCCTCCAACAGTCCTGTTCCTCTGACTTCATGAGTCCCTAGACCATGGGGCTGATGTCTGTCCTGGGATAGCCCTTGGTAGGGCAGGACAGTGTGTTCCACCTCTAGAGAGACCCAATTTGGGTTCTCACATGCCATTGAGGTGCCCTGAGCACCTCTGCACTTGCAGAGATAGGCCCGTGACATGCTCCTGTGATAGGCCTGGAAGCAGCCAGGGCAGGGTACTACTTGGGCTCCCCCGTCCACCATCGTCTTTCTGTGCTACTCTGTTGATGTGCAGAATATTTATTTTTATCAGATAGATAAGCTACACATTCAAGCTGTATTACCTGGTCCATAGAAGGAAAACCTGGAACGACATGCCACACCATGTCTGAGTAGCAGGTTGCTAAGGGAGCTTAGAGCGCCATTCACAGGCCAAGCTGAGAGCCTTTGTTGATAATCAAGGCACTCATGAGTGTTAACAGTGATTGTGAGAGAAGTGTGTAAGTTCACGCCTTTGCCAGCGAGTATTGAGCCAGACTAGCTGGCAAGCAAAATACCCATACAGTGGGCAAGATGGCTCAGGATCAGTGCATGAACATGAGAGGGGCTGGGAGGCCATGCTCATTCAAGGGATCTGTAAATGTTCATGTGCTTGTGAATCTAGAGGGTGAAGGGGTATGTTTTCACTAGTGAACTTAACCCCAATCAGCTATAGAGCAACAGGACTGGACTAGGTATCTATACTTACTTTTAGTTCTGGTATGTTGTATGTGAATGTTGTTACAGGCAGCACTCTGCCTATTTCAGTCTGTATAGCCATGTTAGCATCCTCAGTGTATGTATGTGCATGGATCTATCTCTGTGGGGGACACACGCAGCCTCACTGCTGGCTGAGCCTGCACCTGATACAGCAGCAGTCACATCTGTAGGCTCCAGTGGCCTGGAAGGAGGAACTCCCAGACTCCAGAGGATGCCCATGTCAGTTGTCTTGTAACACCCCTTAAAAAAATGCCTAAAAAAATTTGCTAGTGTTTAGAAAGAACGGTTCTTAACGGCAAGTTTTTTCTAGCCAGCAAGAATTTCAATTTGTTACCCCAAATGATTAGATTTCTGGCGGAATCTTTTTCTCTTTTGATTTTACACGCCCTCCGCAGGCTCCGGCAGGGAAGCCGTGCTCCCGGGAAGACATGCCGGGCTGCTCCGCTGAGTCAGCTCCCGGGTTCCCTCCCCGGGAGCCTCCTCTCCTCCTGCCTCGCCATGGAGAAGGGCACAGGCTCCCTGCCGGCTCCCCGCAAAGCCGCGGCTCCGCACCCCTCCTCTTCCTCTCAAGCCGCGCTTCAAAGGAGAAGCAGCAAAGGGCACCCGGGACCGGACTCAGCCGCGCCGGAGCGGGCAGCGGCGCCGTGGAACATAGAAAGGAAAAGCCGAACCGCCCAACAAGGACTTCGGCCAACGGGAGCGGAAGGGCGCTCCACCTCCACCGCCCCTCGCCCGCCCCGGAGGAGGTGCCGCTGCCGCTGGGGCGCCCTGGGTAGTGGCGGCGGGACGGGGCCAGGGCAGCGATGGGCCGGACGGTCGTGGAGCTCTTTTACGATGTGATCTCCCCTTATTCCTGGCTGGGGTTTGAGGTGAGGGGGTGACGGAGACAGGAGGAGGCCGTTCGCGGGCGCTCCGCCGTTCTCCCGCGGCCCGGCCCCGGCCCGGCCTGCTGCGGCTGCTGCTGGCTCCCCTTTGGAGGGCGGCTGATGGTTAGCTCTCCCGGCTGGCTGCAGTGGCTTCCCGCCGCAGCGCCCTTCCCACCTTTATGTTTAGGTTTTGTTTTTGTCTCATTTGTGAGGAGCATTTCGGTTTCTTCCTCGCGTGCCTCAGCCAAATGGCAGCATAGCGTGTGTGTGTTTTGGAGTTTTGGTGTTTAACAGGTGGAAGGATCCACTCACGAGTTTGATCTTTTCCATATTTACCCTTGCTTAGACTTGTATAGTCATAATACAAATGCAGTCTTTTCAGTTTTTCTGAGATCAGAAGTCTCTCTAGCAGCATCCACAAAAGGCTTTTAGGACTATTACTAATATGATAGAAAAGGATTTATCTGCAGTATCTATTTAATACCCTAGCTTATTTCCTAGCTGCACACAGCTCTATAGACATCTCTTCTGACTTAATCCATCACTACTTTTTTATGTTGCAGGTGCTCTGCCGGTACCGACACATCTGGAACATAGATCTGAGCTTTCGTCCAGCTTTCCTTGGTGGCATAATGCAAGCAACTGGTAGGCAATACAAGGAGATTAGCTCTGTAGGGAAATACCTTCTTCAGTACTACAAACTAGTGGACAAGCTCTTAGTGAGGGCAGATTCTACGGAGACAGCTTTAAACTGAGTTTTGGCACCAATAACTAAATACAGAATTGCAGAGGTCAGTAGTGACTGAGAAATCAGCCGCAAGGGATTTCATACTGTTGCAACTACACAGCCACTGTTCGTGGCACATACAGTATATGACAAAGTTCATCAGTTCTAAAATAGGAAAATAAAAATTTGATATGGAATGTTTTCCTAAAAATTTTCTATTGTGTTCAAACCAGAATTAGTTTATTGAACACTTGCAGTTTGTAATATGCATGAAGGATCCAAGTATGACCTAAAATGGTACCCATGGCCTTATTAAAACAAATTAATCACTGAGACTTATAAATCATGAAATTAACAAGTCTCTGCATTTGTTTACCCATGCATTAATAGGTTTTTAGCTTAAAAGTCATCTACAAATCCCTGCTAGAGCATTTTTACCTTGGTTTAAAACTGATTTTGCTAACTTAAAGGGTTGATCTATGCAAAACCAAACTAAATCACGTTCAAAGCTTAGCATTATCTTTGGAAAAGCTGTGTATGTTTCAGTAAGCCAATATGAAATTATACTCTTCCTTAGGCACATGGATGCATGAGGTCTAATTTGTCCAATTTTGGCTTTGTCCAGAAAAATCTCAACAGAAATTTTTTCCTGAAAGGTAACAAGCCCCCAGGAATGTTGCCAAAGCGTGCAGAATACCTGCTGAAGGATATAAAAAGGATGGCAAAATACTACCAAGTGCCTGTACAAATTTTAGGAGATGACTTCCAGCGTGTCCTTGGTACAGGTAAGTTAGAGACTTAGCTTAGTTGGCATCTTTCAGCTCTAGCACTTCTGGTTCAAGTTCTCCCTAACAGTAAAGATGAATTCCTTGTCCACAGCCTCTTCCTATATCTGTGAGCAGTATGGTGTTTGTACATTTTTAACCATAAATCTATGGAGAAATATGGTTATGAATGATATTAGCATGGAAGATACTGTGAAACAACATACCCTTTACTGTCTGGGGACTGTTACAGAGAAGATCATAACTGTTCTTGGGTAGCTCTTGTGCAGACCATATCTGTTCCTGATCTTGTGCCTTCAGTATGTTTCTTTGTCTTCCCACTAATCCCAGGCAGTCTTGGGGCCATGCGCTTTATCACAGCCATTGATATGACACAACCACAATATGTGGAACCCTTATCTAGGGAGTTCTGGCTACGTTTTTGGTCGCAGGTCAGTATTTTATGAAGCCAACTTCTTGATCCATTCTCTGTCACCCTTCCCGTCCCACTTTGTTCAAATGTGGAATTTGAGTAAGAGAAAGGAAATGTCTTGTAATGAAAAGTCAGGAAACTTGAGGTCACGGTGGTTCAGGAGCTATTGCAAGAAAAGAACGTGCTGTAAAGTCAGTTTAATTTGCCTTCCTATTGGTTGAGTGCATGAACAGTTCACATCAGAAAGCACTCAATATATTCCTAAATTTGGTGACTTAAAACCTTTTCTGAGGAAGTTTCTCCAGCAGCTAGTATTGTTTTTACTTCTCTTTTCTTAGAAAACTTGCTTTCAAGTCCAGAGCTAAGCTTTTGTTCTTAACTACTGAATTACGTGTTTTATTCTTTTACCAGCATGAAGATATCAGTCAGCCAGCAAATATATTGGCTGTAAGTGTCTCCTTTTTGTTGGTGCTTCTGTGTTTCAGGTACAGATTCTTACTGTTGCTTGGATCAGTAATAGACATGAAGACAGCTTAGTCAAATGATCACTTGGGAGTTCTGAAAAATTTCAGCTAGAAAAAAGTGGATTTAATTTCCTAGCAGTTCTGTTTGGAATGATTGGGTGGGGGGTCAGGCTTTGAATGACACACACAAGCACTGCTTGGTGGTCTGTGAGCATCCCCCTATGTTCAGTAAGGCATGAACAAGGTGAGCATCTTGTTTGCTCATGTCTGTCTCCATTCACCCCTGCAGCAAGTACTAGACTTTGGTTCTGGAAATATGCCATTCAAAGGTGGGTGAGGCGTCCCAACCCTTTCATCCAAGTCTTTATAAGTGAGTTTAGTTTACACATCAATTAGAAAAATGAAATGTTGTTTATTTATACCGTATTTATGTATGGTATATTTGTAAACCGTATTTATATGCTTCCTCAGTATTTTTTCACTTCTTTCTTTACTCAGCAGTAACTACACATAAACTAGAATGTATAGTCTTTGAATCCTGCCCCAATCCACTTAAATACCCTCCTTCAGCTCTAAAATGGTGACGACCAGATACTATGTCTCTTCGTAAATGTTGCAGTCTAAACACCAGGGCTACCAAACATACACAGTGATTTGTTCTATTCCAGTGCTATACTTATTTATTTACTGTAATTTCAAAGGTACCCAATAAACATTGAACCTTTACCTTTCACCACTTTATCTCATTCCTGTGTGGCAGAGGCGCAGAGGAGGTTAAAAAGATGCAGCAATAACACTATCAACTGTTTAACCTCTGTGAGTTACGGTCTTTTTTCATGCAGTATCACATACAGATCCTATGTGGCCATAAATTTTGTCTTGGCAGGCTTGTACAGTAAGATTTTCAGAAGAACACTGCTTTTTTAATTATCTGATACGTCATCGGATCAGAGGTTAAACATTTTTTCATGTTTAGTAACTCCTGAAAGTGCAGCTTTGGGCTTGGAAGTTTAGAATAGCCCTTTTGCTTTCTATCTATCTAAGAGTTCATCAATGATGAATGGGTCGGGAACACAGCAAGACAGTCGTGCAGGAAGTACTTCAAGGGTATTTTGTCATTTTTCTGGTAATAGACCTTGGGTGACAATACTGAAGATTAAACTAATTAGACCATAGTAGCAGTTGGAATATTTAGTATGAGAGTACTCTTAATTCTATCATGTTTTCTCAGGCTGCCAGACAGGCTGGGCTATCTTCAGAGCTTGCCCAGAAAACACTTGAAATGATTTCGTCCCCTGCAGTGAAGAACCGACTGAAAGGCACAACAGATGAAGCAATAAAATATGGGGTGAGATGCTTCCAATGCCAGTTGGCATCACAGCTGTGCATTCCTTTCCTATTAAGAATACTGGGAAGCGAGGAACAGTGAAGGTGATGATTAGACAGCAGTATACAGACCATCTCCCTTAAGTGGTCTTTGCTTTTTTTTGTACATGTGAAAGCTAACTCACTGTTGTTGGTAGTTTTTCTCACTGTCATCTGCAAAACCAAGGTTGAGCCATCCAGCTCATTCCAGCTGGACCGAAAGTATGAGGAGCTACAGGACCAGTACTAGCAGATACCATTTATTGCTACTTGACTTAAAACTGTGGATTTATCAGGCTGAGGTATTTTGAAGGGGTTTTTTTTGTGCTCATTCAAAAGGGGCACACAGGCTCTGGAGAGTCGTCTTCTTTCTGATGGCTCCAGTTAGGCTCATCTTTAAGAATGAAGAAGGTGAAAAGAAGGGGAGGAAAAAAAGTCAAAGTCACTGCTTTTTATTCCGAGGCTTGATGATGTGTCTGCAAAATTTTCTGTCATTATAACATTCTCTGTTTCATCTCTATGGTGTGATTAGGCATTTGGGATGCCTGCTGTTGTGGCACATTTTAATGGGGAACCTCATCTCTTTTTTGGCTGTGATCGTTTAGAGCTGTTAGGCAGCATTATAGGTGAGTGTACCTAATAACATCAGTTTTGGTTTAATGCTTTCACCCTCTTTTTGTGAAATATGTAGTACAGCTAAACTAAACACTCTTAAGGTCTTCCAAATATTAAATAATGTTGGGTGTCCTTCTCATGAGATGAAACTGCTGACTGGAATGTCTCTCAGTACAGATAAGAGTGACCAAAGATGTAGTCCTTTTCCAAACAAGAAGTAACTTGAGTCCTCCATCCTCTCTCTGTATGTTTCAAGGCTTTGTGCTCCACATGCCATTCTCAAATTACTACCAAAACTCTTTAGTTTTCAGGTGTTCATATTTAACCTTTCAGTACTGGGCTAAGATTAAGACTATGGCTGATACTTAATGTTCCTTCTTAATAGAAGCATATTATCACAGCTTCCCGGTCTGTAACTTGTAATCCCGTAACTACACAACTTTTTAACAGATATTCCTATCTTGACCATCTTTCTTTTCTTTCTTCTATTAAGAGAATGCAAACTTTGGATTTTTAAAGATAACTGGAATAGGTTGTGAGTAATAAAACTCAGTCACCTGCTTTTACATGAGTTAGAGCACATTTGACTTGTGATCACAAAATTTGTCACTTGAAAGGGTTTCTCACTAGAAAGAGTTATGCATATAAATTAGCTGTGATGCATTTAAGTCATAGGCTTAAACAGAAGGGAATTTTTTTGAGGTTTGTTTTCTGGATTGGTTTCTGGTCCTATAAAAACACTCTTGTTGAAAAGGAGAGTGAGGAAGATGAATACCCAACACCCTCTACGATAGTCACTAATCCTAATTGGAATGTTGTGGCCTGGTATCTAGCCTCAACTCCAACAATTTCAACAGATTTTCCTTTTGTTTCTCTGGCTCCCCAGCCTTCCACCCATATTCTCTTCCTTATGCCCAGCCCCTCAAAACAGGAGTCCCTCATGTGGAGTGCCCCAGCCCTGCAAAATTTGTGTGACAGAGGAAAATAGTTCTTCTGTACAGCTCAGTTGCGACTAGACAGTTGCAGATGTATGGAGCTGGCTGAAGCATGCCAGACAGGGTACAAATCTGTATTTCATCAGCAGTAGATACCCTTCAGAAGAGAAGTAGGAATAGTCATCCTAATGCAGAAATGTGACTGACCAGTCACTTAACATGTATTTAACTTTCTCTTTTGTGCTGGTTTGTCTTGCAGGTGAAAAATGGCTGGGACCAGTTCCAAGCCCAAAGATGTGAAAAGTCCTGGAGAAACATATAAGAATTAAAATATATATGTACATGGTCAATCCTCAGTGATTACATGAACCTATCCAATTTTATGGAGAGATGGCTTTCTCATCCTTAACAGCTAACTTGACAGCTGATTTTCTTCTCTAATTACGACGAATTTCAGGGTTTGCCAGTATGGCCAGTCTGGTGAGGTCTTTGCTAATAAAAATGTGCTTATTTTCTTTCAATAGCTTAATGATTAACATTAAAGTTTAAATATTTAACTTCTTGGAGAGTAAACATTTTTCTTTCCTGATCAGTTCTCTTTCTCTTACCCAAAAAGCATGAGGATTAAATTGTTATGGGACTGTGATCTCTGGATTTCACATACCTTCCTGCTTGTCCTTTACAAACACACATACATACAGGTTAAGAGAAGTTGGCCACATTCTCCTTTTATTTTAAGTCCAAGGTACTACATAGACACTAGAAGCACAGGACAAGGTATTCACACTTGCCTTTTACTCTGCAGCATGGCAGTTAAGGAGACACAAGAGAGAAGAGTGGAAGCCAGAGGAACAATTCAAGCCCAAAGAAAAATCTAGGGAACCAGTCAAGTGTTTCAGAAGGAACTGTGCCCCTCCTGGACAGTATTTTATATACCTTGCTCTGCGGTGACTGACGTTTGAGAAGACCATCATACAAATGCTTTCTTGGGAACCACCCCCAGACCCTGCAGGGTTTTAAATTAATGCTATTTTTATAGTAATGTCTTTGGAGGACAGTGGTAAATACCATGTGAATTTAGCTGGTAACTGAACCAGACTGTGTTTCGCTTCCTCAAGGGTGGTCTAATTGCTGTCTATCCAAACGTGGTTTGGATATGGCTATATATGACTTCCCATCATATAGTCTGCAGAGAGAAAGATAGGCATCCAGTAAAATTTAAGAAATTTCACACTGAAATAATTTGAACCTGGCCCTATATTGGCCGAATTGGAATAACACACTTTAATATTGATTTCTCAGTGATTCCTGGCTGTCTCTGACACACCACTGAAGGAAGCAGAAGAACTAGTAGCAGCTGGAATTCCATTTTTTGTTGCTTTCTGAAATTTAAGTAAAGCATATTCATATTTGTTCACTTAAACAGCAAAGCTTGGAACAAAGCATCAGAAAAAAGAAATCTGTACCCTTCATGTTCTTACACCTGTAAGCGTTGTGGTAGTATCATTTGTTCCCCCATCCACAATTTTTCCTTCTTGCACATCTTTCAGCTCTTCAGGAAATATGCTATCATTTGAGAACTCTTTCCTCCTTTCCACCAGTACACCCATTAGTCTTTGGGCAAATCCTGCCTGGAATTCAAGGAGATGTTTGTGAGATACAAGAGGCTACATTTCTTTAGGAGTTAGTTAGAATGATAAGGAAGTTATGTAGGTGGATGTCACAGGTTTCTTTGAGTCCCTTGAAGCCACATTAAAGAAATTTACCATTTCCCCCCTTGAAATTTCTAGTCCCCAACCTGTGCTATCAAGCTGATTCTGAGGTTGTGATAAAAATGGAAGGACTGAAACATTACTTTAGGCCAAATCACCGTGTTGGCCCAGGGCCACTGCCAGAAGCAATTCCATCTCAGAAATGGGTGAAATATATTTTTGGGGAGGTAACGAACTCTGGTAGGAAGGTGGGAAGAATGCAAGGAACATCTTGAAATAATTTCATGGTGGAACCCAGGGTTGACTGAAAAAAAAAACCCCAGCCTTTGTGACAGAACGTTGTTGATTTTGCAGATGGATCAAATGAGATGGATCTTACAAACTACTATGTATTTCCCAGCATGATTTTAAAGGCCCTTAGACCTACCTGAAATCAGCAGAAACGAAATGCTCAACGCCATAGGTACTAAAATAGTACTTAAAGAGTACAGAGATAAGGAAAATTCAAACTCAGGATTTTCCTTACATTGTTTATAGCCTGTCCCAGTAATGCTGGGCTGAAAGCAAACAAGCAAGTGCAGAGTAGGCAGAAAGTCACAAAATGAGCAAAAGAAAGTGGTTCAGTAAAATAATGAAACCACAGGAAGCAGAGGATAAGTGCAAAGAAAGCTAGGCTGCATCTGAGCAAAGGAAACCGAACAATGAAAGAAGAGAAGAGATTAAGGCAGAGAGAGGTGTCTCAGTGCAAAATGTTCTCTGACAGGGAGCAGGCAAGCGAGAAAGTCAGAGCTTAGGCGGATTAAACAGGCCATGGAAGATCCTTTGGAGAAGAAGGTTTTCTGTGAAGCTGTACAGTACTTGCTGCACTCTCTCTGTGAGGTCAGAGGTAGCCCAGGGACCCGCCTCCATGCTGAACCATGGGCTTACAGCGCTTCTCCATGTCCATTACCTGCGCTCCTCACCCAGTGTGCACCAACACAGTCCTCCAGCAGCGACCTCACACGCAGCACAAAATGGAAGCCTGCAGAACAAGGCAGTTCTTTAACCTTCCTCTGCAATCATCATCATGTTGTCCTTTCAACCCGCAGCAAACCAAAGCCTCCTAAATTAGGGGTCTCTCCTTTCTCCCATCCCTACCTCTGTGCGAGTGAGAAGGAAACATTTTGTTGAAGCACTTACTGGATTATGGTGCTGAGCATCTGCTTTGCTGTCTCTTCTTTTTCCACTGGAGCCAGCAACACTGCTGGAAGGAAGCAACCTGCTTCCTAGATGGGAAGCAAGCACAGAACAATAAAGAAATAATCAAGAGAGTATCCAGGAGGTGCACACATGGTTTTACCCAAACTTTCCACACATCTGTGGCTCATCCAGAGGTAAGAGTGAAAGGAATGTATCGACACCTAACTTGACTAATGTTACCTTGACCTACTTCTCATTCCAGCTTGCCACACAAGGAAAATGACTACTTGGCTTTCATATTATTAAAAGAAAATAAAATAGAAATCATTAGCCACTGGTTCGAGGCTGTGTTTCAGTTCCATAGCTGTTCTGGCTATAGCTTCTTGCCTAAATAAGCTGTATCTAATGAGTAATGAAGGCATTCTCCACCTCCCAGATGTTTCCATTAGACCCCGTTTTCAATTTCTGTAACACAAAAAATAGTTTAAAATAATACATCAGGTTCCAGTAGGTGACAGCATCATGCTGTCAAGCTAAGAAATGCCAGTGAATACATCTGTGCCCTTATCCTTAAGAATACACTTCATGAAGCAGAGTCTAATCTCTCAGTGTTTCTCTTCCTTCTCCTCCCTCTTCCTGCATTTGACCTCAGGGTTTAAGGAATTTGCCTGTCATCACATATTAACACCATGGCAAAAACAGGGATGAAATACTTTGCAAAATTCACAAACATAAAACATTGTTCTGCTTTCATCTCATATTCACCATACACACTTCACAAGAAATGAGTACGATGTCTTTTAATGTAACAGCCCTCTTCCTTACACCCGTCTAATTTATTCTTAGGTAACCCTCCATCCTATGCACTAAGGATGGTTTAACATTATTAAATATAATAATTGCATAAATAGTAGAGTTTCTGGGATTTAATGCCTATCTCTATTGCAACGGTAAATCTGTATTATAACTATTTTCTTTGAATCAGAGGAAAATGGAGAGTTTGAATTAAAGAGTTGGTGTCAGTGTGGAATGTGCTAAGGGGGCAGAAGGAGCAGATGAGTTACTTCAATGGCATACGTATCCACCACTCGATCAGGCAGGTTAAGAAAGCTGTAAAATTCAGCTAACGAGGGATTCCTGCAGTAAGATGGTAAGCCAAGATGTTCTTCACAGGAACATTTTTTCTTTTCGACCTATACACGATCTTACCAGTATTTTCTAGGGAATGGATGAGATGCAACTGTGTTTCAGCAATTTCTCAAAGATGGACTATTCCCTTTCCCAATTTCATGATGTAATTTAAAACTCTGTAATTTAAAACCAAAATTGGTACATCACTGTCATTTGTTGCTAAACTGTGGCTTTAAACAACATGAATTTGCAATACCAGGGTTCTTCTCCATTTTGTATAAATCCCAGCTCCAGTACTTCGAAATTTAATCATGATATATGTTTGAAGGTAGTGACTAATAGTCCAGGTAACTTAAAAACACATTTAAACCAACTATGCATATTAATTAACCCAGAAGTGTGTTCAAGAAAGTGTTAATGTGGGTTATAGCTGAATTTATACCCTGGCCTTGAGGGTAGGGGGAAGGTCGCCTCTGCCTCACGTGATGTGCAGTGGCATATGAGACATGTTGGTGCTTTAAAGCCAACTCAGAAAATAGCAGTTTTGGCGGCTGCAGTTCTCTATGTCTTTATCTAGCTCTGGCAGCACAATGACCACACTGCTGCCATTTTTGTTTCTTTCCCCCTTTCTGTAACTTTGCTCTCTCAATCTGAATGGCAAATTGGAGAATCCAAGAATGTGTACATGGGTTAGGAATTCTAGAATCATTCAGTGTAAGATCCAGATCATTCAGTGTAAGATCCAGACTTACAGCAGGCATCCAAAATGTCTCTGGTTTCTTCATAAAAAAAAATCAGTTCAGACTGATTTTACATAGTAAATTAACTGTGGCTGAATAGTTATTGTTTAGCTCACTAAAGGGCAAAACTAAACCACTCAGATGCCTCTTTGCATCCCAAGATGTTTTCTCTGTTTTAGGTTTAGCTTAACCCAGCATTTCTTCAGTTTATTATGCTTGGTTATGGATAATTACAGTTCTTCCCCATTGCATAGATTAACCCAAATTGTCTATGTTCATTTAAATGTAATTTTGTCTAAGTATATTAACATGTATTGATCTTTTGGTAATTAGCCTTTATTAGGACTGGCTGTAGTACATAAATTATGAACTTTTCAGTATTTGCAAAACTCAAAATAACTACACCATTCCTGGGGGTTTATGAAGTTGATCTTAATCCTATCTTCTCCTAGCTCAAGAACTGCCAGAATGTCTAGAAAATAAAATTTCAAAAACTTTGAAATTCCTAAGGACAAGATTTCACTTTATGCTTATCAAATGCAGGTTCAACTCTGCTACTTCATGTACCTCACACACACACACATAACCTTTTATTTCCTTCCTCTCTCCCCCTTCCTCTATTACCACAAACACATTATAAATGGTGTGGATGGTGATATCATCAAGCTTTCTTACTCCAACCAGCAATGGCACTTCCTTTCATACCATGAGAAAGACACTACTACTGAGAAACCACACTGAAAGTTTTGCAATGTCAGTATCAGATCGCTGCTGTTGTCAATGGAGAGTATAACACCTAAAAATGATGTTGAACTTTACATCGCATTCTCGGTATTGATTATTCTTAGCGATCTATATTGATAATGTCTATACCTGGGTGACAATAAGGAGTCAGCAGATACGGAAGCTATCTGGGAAGAGCAGCAGAGGCCCCTGGAAAGCATCCCTACTTCCAATATCCATAATAAAAGGGGAACAGCTTGGCTGAATAACCTAGCACTCTTCTACTGGAGAGTACATTGAGTCAGCAGCTTTTTCCCAAGGTGGCAAGCTGGGAGCTCAGAGCGGGCTGGACCTGTGCTATCAATCTAACACTTGGATCTCAATCTGAACTTTCATAGCCCAGCTACAGCTCTAGGATCCAGTGGGATTTTCTGTCTAAAAAAAAAAGAATGCAGGAAGAAAAATGTTGAACAAGTGTGTAGAGGGGTAAAAGGAGAGAGAACACAAGCCAATATAATAGCAGTTTATAGTGGCTCACTTCCACTTGGCCTTACATGACACCGGTAGATGGGAGCAGTAAATGGATTTGTGAAAAGATCACGCATGGATTAAACTATGGGCCATGGCAGGGCAGGCGTACAGCACTGTTAAAAGCAGCACTGCATTATGTCTGACTAGGAGTGCTTTTGGAAAAAATGGAGGGCAAGGGGAATTGCAGTTACCCAAAAGGTCAAAAGCAATGTGAAATCTTTTACTTGATGACAATAGACTCAAGCAGAACAAATTAATTTGCGTTTACACTTACTTTCTGCTCCCATTAGTATTTCTCACCACAAGTAAACACAAGCTATTAGTTCGCTTTTGATGGGGAACTCTCTTTCACACCTGCTTGGTCTCAGTGTGGTGCCACCAAGACTACTGGAGTGAATAGAGCTCAAACATTTGTGAGGGGGGCTGTGGCCTGCTCAGAATAGTCCCAGATCTGTGGAAATGGTAGGCTGCACAGTGCCAGGGTGATACGGTGAAAATCCTCCAGGCACAAAGTAGCTATTGTCTTTATGGTGTCATTTTCAGATCCCTTCAGAGACACAATTTCATGGTGTTGGACCTCCTGGCCTTATAGTATTTATTGATCACTCTGAGCTGATGACACTAAACTCGAAAGCCTTGAACACAAGGATCTACAGAAGCTCATTCTCAGCTTCTGCCTCTTAATAGCTGTCTCCTGCTGTGAAAGTTCCCTACATGCTCCTTTTCTGTATCACCACATTTAATACCTTTATGTCTCTCCCTCAGGACAGGCAGGCTCTGTATATAGCACACCACTTCCTAATTCTAGCATACTGCATGGCTCTCTTCTTCCTCTGCATGATCAGTAGCTCCATCTGTTTATTGTTTTCTTTCAGTTTCAATACCAGCTCTTCGGGTTCTCTTGTGCCTCTAAGCAATCATGCTGTGAGTTGTTCTGCAGGAGTGGAAAAATCTTACAGAACATCTCACAGAACAGAGGCCTCTGCAGAACGCCGCACAGTATCACAGCTCCATTGCTGTTGCTAAGATATAGGCAATTTTAAGCAGGGATCTGATGTCTGCTCTTGGTATCTCAGACACGGCTGCTGCAGAGATTGAGAGACCTAACTCTGCCTTCAAAGTAAGCTGGCTCTGCTTTCTGACCCTTGTAATCTTTTTCAACAATCCCTTTTCACATAATTCCTATAAAGATTTCACTGTTCCTTCCAACCAAGTCTCTTCCTTGCCCTCTACATAATCCCTAGTATCTCTTAGCATCTCAACCTGCTCCTATTCCAGAAGCTTTTAGCAACAAACATTAAGTTTCGCCTTCCACAGCTCCCAGTGGCTTCCCAATCTCAAAAGCTTGGTCATTTCAATCATATTTTCCCAGAATCTTGCACAGTCCCTTCAGTCTAATTCTCAGAAACAGACTGAAACTGATTTAAATTTTCCATCATTTTAGCATTAGGCTGATGCTCAAAAAGAACTGCTTCAGTCCAAACCAGTTCATTTTAACAAAGTGAAACAACCGCAAACAGGGTCTGAGATCAGTGCGGCTGATTGATACAACCTCAATAACAGATATTGCAGTAGTTCTGCCTGCTATAGGACTAAAGAGACCTTGTAATGGCTATAATCATCTCTGCACTGTGAATGAATGCAAGCTGACTTTAATCAACTATAATTTAATCAAGTACTACACTAAGAGCCCAGCTTTGGCAGTCAAACAGTAGGTTAGCTACTTGATTACCCACCTTCTCAGAAGCATAGTGCTTTGTTCAGGAAGTACTGTTTCTGTAATTCCCAGATCTAAACTACCCGGTTTATAAAGAGACATGGGCACTGCATTCAAAAAAACAATCACTGAAATACATGCTCTCCATAGAAACACAAACACATTAATTATTTGCAATTTACTGTAACTTCTACAGTGTGTACAGCACTATTTACTCATGCTGCTGAAACACACTTCCTCTCCTGTTCTCTCCCCATTAAAGTTTACTGCTACCTTCTCTCCCCATTAGCAGAGCCTATCATCTACCTATGCTTCTCAGATCTGAAGTATAGCATACAAAATACATGGCTCAACCTCTCATGTGCCTCTAGAAGCATAAGTAGAGGATTTTTTCTTTTTTCTTTCTTTTTTACCTGGTGAGCTGGAAGTACTGGGTGTGCAGTCACCGTCATCCAGCCACATGCTGTGAACCACTGAATCCTGTTTTGGAGGGCCCTCAAGAGAGCACATCAGCTCCTGGAGAGGGCAAAGAAGATGTAATTTGACAATGCAGTTGGTAAAATCAGTGAGGGTAGCCTCTGTTTGTTAGAGATCATACACCCACCCTGTCATTCTCCTCTTCCTCAGATGTTTCATTTTCTCTCAAACCACTACAACAACTGCTTACACTGGATGAAGAACGTGATAATGGCTGCATCACACAGTATCCTGAAGTCTGACTCCTGAGCATTCTGTGAAATGCAAGCATTCAACATCATCATGCTTATTGTTACACACAGGCTCGCACTTCTTGTGACATATTTTATTATATAGCAGTCAGAAGCAGAAGAAATTATCCATTCACAGCTAGTTTTTCCACCTAGGAAGAGAATTCAGATCAACTGGCTTGCATTCCTTCATTTCTAGTTGCTGCTTCATTTAGTAGAAACACCACTTATTTCCATTCTGGATAATTGTATGACCTAACAGTCTTAATGCAGAGTCGAACCACCTGAATTTAAGCACTGATTACCTGTAGACATTCACTGAAGTCAACAGATGCCTTCATTTTGGAGAGCAGAGATTTTAGGAGCCTAAATAAAACATGATGAGGTGTTAAACTGAGCATAAAGGGAAGGTGCTACTCAGCCTAAGGCCACCCATTCCCACAGCCACTCTCAGCCCATCATATTTGGTCTTATGTGAAATTCCAGACAGTACAAAGGGACTATAAAAGCACATTCTTCATGTCATGGAGCTTATAAACTGTTACCACTGTGTTTCTGGACACTGAGGTAGTCTGGTGCATGTTTCATATCTGTCAAGAAAGACCCTTAAGGTCAGCTTCTCACAGCTCAGAATTTGGGATCCACTGCTTGTTGCCATCTAGGAGAAAGAGCGGTCCATGAGGCTGATATGCTTTACATGGTGGAAAGTGCACTGTGCATGTAAGCCTAGCATTTATGACAAAATAGTCAGTGCCTGCACAAGAGACCATCTAATAAGAGAGAGATGAAGTGCTCAAAAATGTTAAGAAACCCAAAAAAGCTAAAAGAGGCAAGAAAGATAAGACACCTTTAACATACTAAATATATTTATTCCTTCAGAAACACTGCAAAATATGGCCAGTCTGACCTACAAGCAGTAATGAAACCTAAAGTCCCAGGCATATTACATGCCAGCATGCAACAGGGAGAACAGTAAAGATAGGGCCAATATAGGCCAAGGTATTTCTTCAGGAGACTAGGAAATATACTTTGGAGGAAATGAAGGCCAACATGCTTCTCCCTTGGCAGAACAAATGAATAACATGAATTTAAATGAACTGGGACTTAGATTTCCCCAAAGTATCTCCTTATCAGCATCCTTCCTCAGCAGGTTTCTCCATCCTTGTTCTCTGCACTGCACTTCCTGACCTATGTCATTGAAAGGCACTAGAGACCGATGGAAACATGGTCTTCTTCTCTTGCCTTCTGTGGGCCAAGCTGTTCTGTTCTCACTCATGTGAGGGGAGGGGAAGAGAAGGGGAGGCACTCAAGGTGGCCTCCTTTCCCCATCATTAGTAGAGGCTGCTTCAGTGGCTGCTGATGGGGCAATAGGAAGGGCATAGAGCCAAAATGCTCCAATAGGAGCTATCTGTCCATCTCCCTTTCCCAGGATTCCTGCTCCAGGAACTGCCAGTGGAGCGTTACTTGAAGCCACATGGTCTCTCCACAGTCCTTGAGGTCCTCTAAGTAAGTTCATGCTCCTCTTAGCCCGGACTCTCATTTCACCCCAAAAGTCTTGCCAGTATCTTCAGTGAGGCAACCAATGACTGAGTAGCATCCGGTCCACTCCTGATTGGCTTGATGTCCCCACTCAGATGTGTCTGAGGAGGGAAAACACACACACAAAAAAACCCATGTACTTTTCCTAGGACATGAACATACACAGTACAGTGCTTGATTTTTGAGATGCAACCCTAAAAGCCATCTGATCCTGAGGAGTTTTGCTACGTGGTTACTTAGGCTGGGTTCATTCTTTTGAGTCTGTCCATGGGAAAAAAGATTATTTGGAAAGCTACCAGGAGAGCAGAAAAAACTAAGGACAATTGTCCCTGCATGTAGGAGAGAAGACACTGTTAGCCCAAGTGAATGATGAGGTTTCATGGATTTTGGGCTGATCACTGCAGAAGGGTGTGTTGAAAACCAGCATGCGAGAATAGAAAAGGTAAATGCTGGTTTGTCTCTACTGCAAAACGATAAATCTATTATTTATGTGTTCTCTTTGCATTTATTTCCAAGTTGTTTTTAGAACATAGATGAAGAGTTTGATCATTCAAGTCTGGAATTTGAAATTGTTACTTAAGACTAGCAGCAAGATGCTGAGCATTTTTGCAATAGAGAAATTTCCAGTGATGCTACCCCCTGGAGAGAACCAGGATGGATTAATGACATGCTACCAGAGAAAACATTTTTAATATGAGCTGCATAAACTACCATAAAACTAGCCAGAACACTTTTTGCATTAGAAATATGCCTGTATCATGATCCTGATTTGCAGTTCCACGATTAATGACCAATAAATAGACTAATCCAGTAAAACTTCAGTAGAACTTCTGTCTCTAAGACAGACTGTTAGAATTACACTCCTAGCTTGCTCCTGCAATACTGTGCTAATGCTCTCTTGGTGAAAATGGTGTGCTTTACATGGTGGAATTACATGTTCTTGATTCCTTATCCCAGATACGATGCAGAAGGTATGACTGTACGTGGGCTGGTCCCTAACTCTGAAATCACAACTCTTAACCCTGGCTAATCACCAGTTGTGCAGAACTCCATGCTACATCCCATCTCAAGAACAAACTGTCCAGGAATGGGCTAAACTACCACAACTGTGAAAAGACTTTTTCTGGTGATTGTACAAGTGGGTTTGAGTCCACTACTGGAAAAAGATGCATAGAGAGAATCCTGGGGACAGAAGCAGACAGAGGGCTAAGAAGTCATACAGGTCATGCCTCACATGCATGAACAGCATTTATGCAAGTATTGTTAGTGAAATCCCATGCTATGTTTGCTTTCTGAAAGCATGTGATACCAATCTGAAACAGCCACTGCAGCTGGCTCACCTCCTCAGCTGACTAATGGAGGATGGGGCTTTGGGAAGTAGAGGAAGCCCATAATCAAGTGCAGAAATCAGGAACTGATGTCAAGAAAGCTTCATCCTTTTTTTGCAAGACACATTCTACAGGAGGGTAACCAGGATCAACCAAGCTGGTAAGATGTTTTCTTACTAGGCAGAATTCTTGCTGATTATGCAAGGTTACTTCAGCTACCTAATTAGAGCAAGAGTCCCTCACACACACGTAGCTATGAACTTCTAGTTCACTACAAAGTCCAAGTAATGCTGGAAGATGGGGGTTGCTGACCAGTCAGCAGTTCCACATCCTGCATTCTCTCTTGTCCTTGGCTGCCAGAGCTAGCATCTTAAATGGTCTGTTATCTCCTAGCTGTGCTCTCATCCTCCTCCACACCAAAATTTTGGACACCCACACAACCTAAAAACTAGTATCACAAAAACATACTTACCAGAACTCTGCATCTTGGCTGTGACAAAATTCTGGGCAGTCCTACAGCATACAGTTGGGTAGCTGAACTACTGCAAACAGTCACCAGCCTGTAATTCTTAGAGAGCATTGGGTCTAGTTGGAAGGAAGGCCCTTCCTTGCCAGACGTGGCACCTGGAGCAACTACAACAATCCAGGCCTGGTTGTAGGGCATCTTCTGAAATCTTCCTAGAGCAGCCCCACTCCCGAGAAAGGGACATGCCCCACCACAAAGTACTCGGTGCCCTTTTTCCCACAGGTCTCATCCAAATTCTCATGACAAAAATCAGGTGTGGGCAGGCTGTTCCAGAAAGTCAGCGGCAGTCTTGGGTTTAAAGACAGACTGCTCCGGAGTCTTGGAAGTATAAATGTGTGGTTTCCATGAAGTTGTGAAGGAACACAGCCCAGCATCATACAGCTTAGCAGCAGCAAAGCTGTGCTATCAAGAAAGTTAATTTTTCCAGTTTCTGACCACCAGAAACTGAAGAACTATTTTGCAGACTACTGCATGAAGTGTTTTGGAGAACACTGGCTGTGGTGTGGCATGCTTTATCAATGGAAAATGCACATGAGACCCTGCTGTAACACTTTGGGATGACTGAAGACAGGCTAGTTCACACTGGTTGGGAGTAGCAGCATGAATATTGCTTAGAGGGGCAGAACTTGAGTACAACCCAACATACCCTTGTCCAAGCTTCTCCATAAAGCTCCAAAATCACTCCAGAGCAAACTACAGAGGAAACATATACATGAGTAAGCACGGATAATTGGACAGCTAGGGATTTGTGTATCCTGTTCGATGCAAGCTAACGTTACAGTAAAGATATAGCCAAAATCACCTTTAAGTGGTCCAATCTTTCTTCACTGGCTCTTTAAGAAAGCTCAGTTCCTTACTTACATGCTCTGAATTACTGTGCCATGGCCAAAAGACATCTACCTTTTAAGATGCTGAAATGCCTGATGTGGACAATGTCAGGAAAACCTCCAACTGAGCAAGAGAGATACCACCACACTTCAGCCAATACCAAACACAGTGAGCAACTTTCAAATATTAACATTATTTTCAACTCACTTGCTCTTCCTGTTGGGGAACTCTGGGGAGCTGGGACTGGATGATCCATCAGACTTCAAGTCAAAGAATGTTCCTGGACTGTCTAGCACCTTCTGTATCCTCTCTGCAGTGTCTCTGCTGTGACAAAAAGAGAAACCAGTTATAGCCCAGGGATAGAGTTAACCACTATCTGTTCTAACACTTCCTTACAAGCCACAATACAAAGCTGGATCTCTCATATACACAAGAAAGGGAAGCAAATGCAGTTGTGTTGAAAAGGACAGACTCCTTAGATGTGACCTGTTGAGGGCAATGTATTAGAAATTACTAACTTTAAGCTCCTTATGAATTCATATAAAAGCATAAAATTATTTCAGTATTCTCCTTAAATTCTTCAACTTTTTCTTCTACCCCTCCCCATTTCCCCATCTCCTTGATTTTAAGAAGCTTTATGATTAGAGAGCTTATTTATTGCATAAAATATATTTTTATAATATATATTTCTATTTATATAATGTATAAATTTATAATGCATGATATATAATATAAATATATTTATTGCATAAAAAAGGATTCAGCGAATTTCCTTGTTTCAGGATGGTTACATTAGTGTGATTGCTACTAGTACTTGTAAAGACACTTCTGCAGAAAGCTGTCTGTGTGAGTAACTGACAAGTGGGGTATGTTTAATAAAGGATTGGAAACCCCAGGATTTTGTTGGAGTTTTTTTTTGTGGCTTCAGTGATGGAGTTCACAAAGTTCCTCTTCTGCTCTCTTGGCCAGTTGATCCTACCTGTACCCCTTCACATCACAGCTCCTCACGCCCTCACTTGTGCAAATACAAATGTTTGTGGGACTGGAAATTATCCTGACAAAAAACAACCCTGAAACTAAAACAACCCTGAAACTTCTATGGCGCAGGAACGAGTGAGATGTACTGGGTCAGCTCTGTCATCAGAGCCTGCATATCATAAAGCTTCAGGGTGAAGTCCCACAGGACATGTTGAGGACACTGTTGCCAGAGAGTGAGACCGCTCCAGCCACCTTCACTCTTGCCGAGTGTACTCTCCATCAGCCCTGGTACCCATCAGGCTTCTCCATGAGCCAGTTCATGGCAGAACCTGGCAGCCAATTAATCCAATAAAAGAAAGTTGGTACTTTTTCTGTTAGATTAATGGGCTGAATCAGTTCCATGAAGGGTCCACTAAGCATCTGAGCCATCACAAGGAACAGGACAGGGCTGGGTAGCTGAAACAGAAACCAGGAGAGGGAAAGTATGGTATCTGCTTTTCAGTAGCAATGAACTTAGACTGGACCAGATGCTAGTGAAACTGCACCTTCAAGAACTACCCAAAAAGTCTTCCATGAAACACAAGATAAGGCTCAATGTGCCTCATGTCTAAGATTACAAATAAGCAAAAGGAAAGCTAAACAAACCAAACTCCCTCCTAGCAAAAAGCAGGGGAAAAAAAAAAAAGGGAAAATCCAGGATTTTTTAAGGGGACAGTGAAGCATGTTGCACACAAAGCAATGGATTGAGGGGTGCAGCTGCATAAGGTACGAAACTATTTAATGCAGTCAGGAGCTGTAGTTACTGTGTTGGGTGAGACTGTTACAGGGAATTTGTCTCTGATTTTCTTTTTCTCAAAGAAAGTTCTATAGTATTTTTATTGAGATTAGCTCATAGGCACCTCATTAAGGAAAGGTCCAATAACTGAAAAGAAGGGAAAAATGCAGTAATTATCCTTACTGTGAAATCAGTAGTTTCCACATAGAAGATGGCTTTTTCCCTTTTACACTGAGTCATTAAACTGTTCCCTGGAATTCTTGCAACTGGGAAAACTGTATAATAGATGCAGAACGCTCATGTGACTTTTAATACTTTATAATCTTAAAAAGGTGTCTCAGCTAGAGCTGAGACAAATTTATCAATTTACCTATATAATCTCTTGTGACCAAGAGACAACTTTTGAATGGTTGTAATTCTCTCAAATATGCCATGTCATACCTTGAATCTATATGTTACCTCTTGATTACAATTATTTCTAAGACCATCTAACTTAAACACTAGTCATTTTGCTTTAAAGCATTTTTAATTTAATTCCTTTAAGATACTGGAAGTTTTGCCTATTTGAATGTTTTAACAAGAAAACACACGCACACACACTCCCAATTTCGCCTTCCAAAGTAAAAGCTTTTAATCTGGCTCTTAGCTAAAGTGGCGAATACAGAACAGGAGGACCAGGAGGGCTGGATCATACTGCACTACATTTAAGAGCAATCTTACTATGTTCCTCCAACTGTTTCCTCCCTTCTTCCTCAAATATTGATAGTCTCCACTTCCACATGTCCTTTTTTATTTTGTCTGTTTCTGTCATTTGTCCATTTCTCCATTAGTAAACAATCAGGCTTTTCTTCCCATTCCAACCATTTCCATTTCAGTTCTCACTCCTATTGATTCTCTTCTGTCCTTATATGTGCCTTTCTATCTTCCTTTTCTCATCTTCTCCTGTTTTTTTTTTCCCTCTGTCTTATCTTCCCACAGCTCATACCTCTTTTCCTCCTGTATGTTCTCACTGCCAATGGCGCTACTCCGTCGCCCATGGAAGCGGCTGGCTCGAGTACGTGATGGGCTCCTACCAGGCAAGGCAAAAGACTACAAAAAAGGAAAGTGTGACAGAAAGGAGGGGAACAAGACAGGAAGAACTGTGGAGAACTGGAAGCATGGGATAGGGTGTCTGCAACACCTTACAAAGGAGCAACAAAGGAGCCAGATTCTCTCCTTTACTCTGAAACACAGTAGCATGGCCCAGCTCCACCAGTGCAAGGAGTACTTTCTGTCAGTGAGAAAGAGAAGCTAGGGCTTATAAAGGTGGTATGAGAAAGAGACAGAGATATAGAAACAAAGGCAGAACAAGATACACAGCCAGTATACAGAGAAAGAGACTCAGGAAGGGAGATATCCCATATGATGAGATAAGGAGAGGCAGAATCAGAAAGGCAGAGAAAACTACAAGTTAAAAGGAGAGGAGGTGGCAGCAAACCCAAGTCGTTACTATTCTGTGACTTTGTTGTGCTGACATACAGAATTCATGCAACCCAGCAAACTGTCACCAAGAAATTTCCACATTGAAAGGCATCTTCCTGGCTTACACATAGATGTTTTCTTGTAGTTTGCCTGTATAGACATCATTAGTGCAGAGACCACAGTCAATTGGAAGGGTTTTGACCAAGGTAACCATATTTCCAGTATCAGAAACATGTATCCTTTTCGGGAAATGTTTGTCGTGTCATTTGTTTGTAGGATTGGGTCTACAAAGATGCTGGAGAGGGACTCTTCATTAGGGACTGTAGCGATAGGACAAGGGGTGATGGGTTCAAACTCAAACGGGGGAAGTTTAGGTTAGATGTAAGGAAGAAGTTCTTCACTGTGAGGGTGGTGAGGCACTGGCACAGGTTGCCCAGAAAAGTTGTGAATGCTCCATCCCTGGCAGTGTTCAGGGCCAGGTTGGATGGAATCTTGGGTGACATGGTTTAGTGCGAGGTGTCTGCCCATTGCAAGGGGGTTGGAACTAGATGATCTTAGGGTCCTTTCCAACCCTAACTATTCTATGATTCTATGATCTATCACGCTAACATTGATCAAGGATGTTTAGTATCCTCATCAAATAAGAAAGGCTTTGATGGTGACTGGAAATATTCACTCTTTTTATCACCCCAAGTTTTTATTAATTTGCTGTTTGCTCCCAACATGCAAATTCTACTTACAGCAAAACAGCACCTTGAATAAACATTGTGCATCTGGTTTATCCTACAGAAAATAATCTGACTGGTGAAATTGGAGAAAATGGAACAGATCTAGTGCCCTTATGTTCTGAGCTCTTGCCACATGACAATACAATACCACTGTGGTCAAACCACTCTGCATGCATTTTTTTAAGGTATGGCAACATACAGTATCTACTCCAGGATAACAGAGATAGATGTCTAATGTAGAATCACGTTTGGCTTTTTTCTCCCAGTCTGCAACAATGTCAGCTCTAGTTTCCAGATGAACTGTGGCTAGAGACAGCACAGCTAAAACACACTGCAGTGCATGCTGTCGCCACTTGTGAAACAGGATGATACAACAACAAGAGATTCACAGAACGACAAGAGGACAAACTAATAGGAAAAGAGAAACAAAATCTATGGATGGGTCACAAAGGTACGCCAGGTTTCTCCTGACAGCCCACCCGAATACCTTACCGCAGCAACGGCCTTAGGGCCCTCGGCGACACTCTGGTTGAGGGCAAGGCCAGCTGGCATTGGGCGACTGGGCAAGGTAGCTGGCTGCTGCTTTCTCATGGATATTCCCATGGTATCCAGGCTCTGGCTGCGGCCTCTGATCACCCGCTGAACAGGAGGGAGGCAGGGAAACAGACAAACACAGATATACATATAGACATGCACACGGTAGGGTAGTATGACAATAAAGCACAACAGATTGGGTGGAAAGTTGTCACAGACCAACACCAGAACCACAGAAATCCGAATTCCTAGAAGGCAGCATCTTAGATATTACCCATTCTTGGTCCTAGGCAATTCACTGCCAGGGAAGAACTCTTCCTCAAGTATATTCTCTACTTTTACCTCCCTTGTCCTGTTGCAATAGAGATTCCCTACCACTATCCCAGCATACTGGATAAACCAGCATAATCTGTACCAGTCCCACCCACTACAGGCTACAAAATCATACTGTTCAAGACTGTAAGGTTCAGTCTTGCATGAACTTGAGTGCTGGTTCCAAGGGGAAAGCAGCCATACCAAAATCGGCAGCATTTGAAAAAGCCATTTTCTGAGTTTACTCAGCCTTTTCCAGCCTTTTCCAAAGGTCATCTGTGTACATGACATGCAAGTCACAACATCTGCTAGAAGTCAGAAAAAGGACATTTTGGGATAATTAGTGTAAGACGTGGATGGGTATGAAATTCCTGGTTAGCAGCAAAGACAGGATAGACAGGTTGTATGTAAGAATACACATCACTAAAGCATCCCAGCTCTGACCAAAGCTATGCCTATAGCTACCAAACCTATACATGAATGGATTAGTTTCACAGACCTCAACAATTCCAACAACCCACTACACAAAGCAGGTGGAGGTCATCTGAAGAAATGATATTTAAAATACATCTCTCTGTCCAGACAGACAACCTATTATACAAAAGAAGTGTTGAGGCATTACCCACAGAAGTGGAAAGGGGAAGTAGACAGGAAAGTGATACAAGATTCTCTTGATATAATTGGTTCAAAACTCAGGTTTGCACATTCATATGAAAACTCTGCTTTCTCATATCATCTTGATCACTTTTAAAATTGAGTTCTGTCACTTGATCCTGACTTATCACAGAAAAAGCATCATCTACGCTGAACAAAGGTAAATTAACTCTGGCTTTTACAGCGTAAGTAAAGCATCACAGTATTTCTACATACTGCATGCACAGATACGTTAGAAACTCTCTTGCAGTGGCTCTCGCAACTCTTTCAGTTATAGTGAGAATGAATTGGAAGAGATCTGCTGGAGGCACTGAAAGCTGCTTGCTACTAGTTATTACAACTCCTCTTGCAAACACTCCTTTTTCTGTAGTCATGGAGTGAAACCCCATCTGACACCAGCATGAAGTATAAAGACTTCTGAGGGACAGTATGGAATTCCACCCTGGCCCGCACTGCAGCTCTGCAGGAAGGAGCACAGAAAGGGGAAAAATGTCTCTTTTTGAGAGACATGGTAAAGCACAGCTGAAGATGCTCTAAAGAAAGGCTGCTGGATGGAAAGACTTAAGCACAGCTGCTCAGCAGGGTCAATACTCCTTGGAGGGACACACAATGAACTTGAGAAAAGTGTGAGCAACTGGGTAATGAATCAATCCACTACGGCTCACCTTGAAATTCTCAAGGAAGCCCCCACTGCCGTTCTCTATCTTGTCATCCTCCCCTATGGGTAATCCCATCATACTGCGACTGCGAAGCTGCAGCTCCTCAAAAAGGCTCTCCAAGAGGGCACTCCGGGTTCTTTCCTGCATCAATATGAGGAATGAAAACACAGTTATTATTCGGAGGGATTTTTTTGTCCCTCTGTGTTTTTGTAATGTCTCACATACTCCTTGATATATAAATAAATAAATCAATCACCACAAAAATTACTTTGAACAATATGAAGTGGCTTTAGCTGTATAGTTATGGAATACATTACAGTAACACCCAGCCCTCTTAAGGTCTTTCTAAAGCAAGTCATAAAGGACATCAGTATTTTTTACAGGTGATGTAACAGAGGCTTGTTTTTCACTTGATCAGGCAAGCAGCAAAGTTTGGAACAGAATTTTGGTACCTTGAACCAAAAATCAGTAATATCAGTACAAATCCTGAAGCGCAATACTCAGTTTCAGCTAATACAGGATTTCCTCCAGCAAAATGAAGGAAATGCATGATATTCCCATTCTGACTTGAGGATTAGATCTTTACATTAGAATGTACCTGTGCATATTCTATCACACCTGCTGTGAAATATAAAGGAAGCATCACACAGCTGATTATAATCCCATTTCATCTTCCTTTTTTAAGCAACACAATATTAGAAGTAAAAAAAAAATAATTGTACTGTATTTTCTTAACGTCAGAAATAAGTTTTATAACTTCTAATGGAAGCAACCAGGCAATAGACTCACCTCTAATTTAGCAAATTTCTCAGCTCGATAGCAGCTGTACTCAGCATTGATGAGCTTGACCAGGAGAAATTCACGGAATTCTGCACTCTACAAGTCAAGATGAAGACTAGAATGGAGATGAAAACAGTAATAAAAATAGCACACTCCACCTTACTACTTTTTAGACCTCCAAGGCCCCTAGCCAGACTGACAATACTGACTCAGAACACATGGGTGTGCACCACATCCCCCTGCCATCAACACTGGACCAGAGAAACAAACCTTTCTAAATATGGCTGGATTTGGCAGAGGGGGTCCAAAGAAGGGGACATCATCTCGGGCTGTGACTGAAACCTGAAACAATATAAGGGGCAAAAAATAAGTGTCATAACACAAGTGAGACTACCAAAGCCTTCAAACTACCATGGTACATCCCATCCCTCCTGAATATTTACATAGCTGAAAGAGATCTAACATGCTATCCTGTGCACCCATCTATTTCTGAACTCACTGAATGGATGTGCTGATTTATCTCCCAGAAATGCACATTTCAGCTGTGCACACATTAAGAGCAACAAAAACCAATTAAACTAATTGCTTTTTTAAACAGTATTTTCAATAATAATAACCAGTGTATTTAGAACAACAACAACAAAATGCTTCTATTCAGCCTGCAATATTTATCTCCACTAGAAGAACCTTTGCCAATATGGTTGTACCATATTGTATGTACCAATATGTATGTGTTTTTGACGGAGAATCCTCAGTGGAGATACACTGCACACAGAGCGGAGTATCTGTGAAACCACCTCTCTGACACACACATAAACATACATGTTTGAGATGGAACAATACCATTATTTGCCATTTCATACAACAGGGAACAATACCATAACTTAACAGCAACTGCCTCAAAATAACACTTTAGTGTAAATGTCACAGAGCCCATGAGAGGCATGAGTTTAGTAAGAGAAAGAAGGAAAGGGGCCCTCAATTTAATTCAGATTTCTCACACTGTAGGCCAGCTCCCCTAGTTACAAGGCCCCCCTCTCCCTAGCTATCTACCTCCCAATAGCTACAAGGCCTCCCAATAGCTATCTACTAGTTAAAATCCTGCTGTTCATTTCTCATTTTCTGGCTGCAAAAATTGATTCAAAGAAATAAATACCATTAATATTCCAATTTAACCTCTAGGCATTAAAGCTTAAGTAAAGAAAAAATGGATAGGAAATATATTCCCAAACTGCAGGCTCCCAGGCACTTGAACACTCTCAAGGCAGAATAAGTTAAAACCCCTTTGGAAAAACCTTACAGAACACTCTATGTTGGCTCCAGTGTCCAGACTGGGACTATTTTCCCTGCCCGTGGCAGGGGGGTTGAAACTAGATGATCTTTAAGGTCCTTTCCAACCCAAACTAACGTATGATTCTATGGTTCTATTTGTTTTTCATTAAAAGATACAAGCAACCCTACTAGACTAACAAAAACAACAGCAGACACTAACAACAACAACAATTGCAGACAGGCAAACATGAAAACAAGAGTAGTAGGAAGAGACAAGACAAATGCCAAGCTTCCCCAGCTCTTTCTCTTGTCATTAAAAAAAATCCAGTGAATTTCTACACCCTATAAAATAGAAGATGAGAGGAGAACTGGAACGCCATACCCCTGATCCACATGAGGCTATCTTTTCACTACAGACCTGGCTGCCCATAGCGTAGGGAACAATGGAAGGTGGTTGTTCCATCCCCAGCACCCTCTTTGGTGGGAGTGGAGATGGGGAACCTGTCCTAATTTTGATATTCCTGGTGTTTTTGTAGACCTCCATGGTATAAGGACTCATCATCACCAAATCAGAATTCCTACATAACATGAGACATAGCACTTTGATTAAAGTGGTTCTGCACTGGAAAATCCATCACAGAATGCAAGCTTCCATACATTTTCTGCTGTCTCAGCATGACAAAGTTGAACATTAAGTTATATAGGCATCAATATATAGTCATGTGACAGAAAGAGCTGTGTCCAAAGGGTGCAGGTAGGGAATTCATGTTCTGGCAGGGCTTCTTCCAACTGGAGGGCCCTAACAGGTAGCACTTTCCTCTCAGCTGGGCATCAGTTCTGGGATCCCCAAAAGCAGATGTAGGTGGTTCAGATTAGGCCAACCACCTGTACCTGACATACAGTCTCAGGCAGTGCATGATCTCAAGCACTGTGCTGTGCAGATGAGCGATGCAGACATGGCTGTCACTCAGGTGAATGAGTTTTATGTGATTTATATAGTACAAGCAAGACATCTCCCACAATAGGATCAATTGTACCTCGTGCTCTTTGATGTAAGCAAAATTTTGTATTTGAATTCGTCTTGCTTCAATTCTCAAGCTTTAAGCTCTAAAAATTCACCATCTACTTTTAAAAACATATAACTACATTCAAGTTTCATGTATAGATACTTAACAAATTAGGATGACAGCTGGCTGAACCTATACCTCTCCCAAAGGCCCAAGAACACCTTTCCACTTCAAGCATCAGTATCAGTAAATCAGTACAGAGGAATCTATTGGTTCTGCTTACCTTGTAGAGAGTGTCCCCAGTGGTGTCATGAGTGAGCTGAACTACCACATAAGCATGTAGGAAATTAGAAGCAATCATATCAGGGACAAAAGGTGTGCTTTCATCTTGGAAGATGATGGCTACGATGTCATTCCCAATGTGACGCTTCCGCTGAAGCTGTTAAAAACAATAAAGCAAGGCGGCAGGTGAAAATGAGCAGAACAGTATAATAAAGCCTCAAACACGAGTTGTGTAGCATCTCCAACCCATGTGTTCAACCAAATCCCTCATCACTACTTTTACCATTACTCCAGCAGTAATTCCCAATATTATGCAGCTGGGCATTCTCCCCTCTATGCAGTCCTTCACCAAATACCCCTCCTCTCTTAGCCCCACTGTTGTATTTCTTAGTTCTCCTTTGAGTACCTGCTGGGAATCTCCCTCTGTGAAGGGCAGCTTCGTAGATACATGAAACATGATCTCCTTGCCTCGGAAGTTTGTATAGACTGATTCGGTGCCTGTTTGACCTCTGGTAACATCCAAGCCTCCCCGGAACCTGAGCAAATCCATACCATGCCATCGGTCAGGCATTAGGGCAGAGATTAGAAAGTGGAGAGAAGAAAGACAGTATCAATAACAGTAGCTTGGTACATCAATATTATCAAAGGTGTATCTTAAGAAATCAGTAATAGTGAAGGCAATAAATCTTCCCAAAGCAAACGCACTGATTGAAGCTGCACAGTATTTCAGCTGATGAACATACTTGCTTGCTAAAAGTCACGAAGCTAAACCAGGGATCCTCAAAGGAGCTACTTTCTGCGACAGTCTTCTGAGAAACACAATCCATATTTTAGAAATACAGGAAGGATGAGCCACACCACAGAGAGACTAAAACAATACTGACCCATACCATTGCGAAACAAACTTACCTTTGCACAGTCCAATAAAATTATTCTTTGCTGATATGGTGGGTCAGATTAAGATACGAGGAAACCCTTAAATGAAAATACCAGCACAGACCTAAGCTCCAGCTTGTTCCCAGACAGGATTGCTGACAAAAGCATTCTGGACTTCTCCACCTGCACTGGGATTCACAGGACACCACACTTTTCTGAAAACAGGGCTCTGTTAATAGAGTCACACACACGGTGTTCCTTAACTCAGTCTGGCTTTCCAACTGTGCTAGGTACGCACCCACGGAAATCCTGCAGCTGAATCTTGTCACCAAGGAAATCCAGGAACTCCAGGAAACCCAGACTCTCTTCTGTGTTACTGAAGACTTCTTCTTCTGTCGTCTTTAAAAGACAAAGAAGTTGTAAGGAGCACAAGCGGTACAAAACACCAGGCAGCAATTTCTATACACAGTTTTGTATAACCAGCTTTGAGGACCTGCACAAACAAATCAATCAACATAAGGCAAGCTTCCATCCTTTCTCTTTACAGCATGTGTATTTTTCACAGGATAACACAGACTTTCTTAATGCATTTAAGCTAAGAAAACTGACTCTTTATGTTTTGCCTCAATTATCATGGGATCTAAGGGAGCTTACCTGTCCAGGTTTCTGGTAGATGACCCCAAATTTGAAGTTATTGCTTATGACATGTTCATCAAATGCAACAATAAGCTGCGAAGCCTGAGGTAATGAAAACACAAGTTATCAGTTGGATGTCATTAGCCATACCTTGATGGAAAAGGGACATAAGGACATATCAGAACATTGTACCTTGGGGTAGAGGACAGGAAAGAAGCGTTCAACATTCACATCCTCACACACTAGCTGTTGAGTGAAAGAGAGCAAGAGGGAAACAGAAGTGAGATTATCGTGTGCCCTGGTTCGCTGTGGGCACTAGAGCATGGGCACTGCTTCTAATTATCTGATAGGAGTCAGGCAAAAATTCTGAGGTAAATTTAGAAGAGAAAGAAGGGAAGATAAAGGGAAGTGTAAAAGGGAAGTACATGACAGTACTGTTGGAGTATAGTAGAAAATAGGGAAGTGGGAGGACAGAGGTAAAAGTAACTTGAAGAATGAGGCATTAAGAACAATCAGGCAAGCACGAATCTCACCTTTGCCATCTGGACAGCATTAGGAAACTCATTCAGACAGGAAATGGGGATCAGGTCATGCTTGGTGCCAGTCCGCGTCCTGACACGAAACAAAAAAGTCATTAGAGAAAAGGCTGAAGGGAGACACAAGCAACACTGGCTCTTTAAAGAAAGAGTAGCCATTCCCTCAGATTATCCTTAAAGCAGTCAATTCCAGAGGATTAATTTTAAGCCTGGTGCATAAAATCACTGGAAAAGGGAGGTTATTTACACTTCTTATTGCTCATCAGTTGTTGTGGGGAGCAGAGGAAGACAAAACAGGGATGCTTAGTCTCTTGCTCCTTTGCATTCTTTTCTTGCTTAAAGAAATATTTTGCTTTCCCACTACCACCATTTTCTTTCAGAGAAATCTAAATGCTGAAATACAATTCATGGACACAGCATTATAATGGATTCATAAGATCATACAATGAATGTTTGAAAGACTGTTAAAAGGTCTGTTAGAGACAGCCTCAGAAAGCAGATCTATGCCAAGTATAGGAGGTAGAAACTGGTGTAGCATTGTTCCAGAAAGCTGATGGAGGATCCTCAGCTGATGGCTCCAAGACGTGTTGATCACACAGGAGCACACATGAAGTCTCACAGAGATGAGGAAGGGGCATCTGAGGAAATAGGAGCCAACAGGCAAACACAAGTAGAACACTCCAAAGGAATTAAGAAGTGTTCCTCTAAGAAGGTGACGAGGCCGACAGCCCAGCTGAAGTGCTGCTACACCAATGCACACAGCATGGGCAACAAACAGGAGGAGCTGGAAGCCATCGTGAAGCTAGAAAGCTATGATGTGGTGGCCATTACTGAAACTTGGTGGGATGGATCCCATGACTGCAGTGCAGCTCCCAATGGCTACAGGCTGTTTAGAAGAGATGGGCAAGGAAGGAAGTATGGAGGGGTTGCCCTCTACACCAAGAGAGGGATAGAGTGCAAAGCGTTGTCTCTCAAGAATAGCCATGAGCAAGTTGAAAGCTTATGGGTAAGAACCAGGGACCCAGGTAACAAAGGAGACCTTGTGATTGGTTCCACTACAGGCCACTCAATCAAGTCAAGACTGCTGATGAAGCCTTCTTACTCCAGCTACAGGAGGCATCATACTCACAGGCTCTTGCTAGGAGACTTCAACCACCCTGACATCTGCTGGAAAAGTAGCACGGTGAGCTGTAGGCAATCCAAGAGACTCCTGGAGTGCACTGAGGATAAATTCTTTAGCCAGGTGACAGACAGCCCTACCAAGGAGGATGTGATACTGGACGTGATGGTCACCAACGCGAGCGAGCTAATCGGTGATGTCAAGATGGGAGGCAGCCTGGGCTGCAGTGATCATGCACTAGTGGAGTTCACAGTCCTGAGGGAGGCGAGACAGGCAAAAAGTACAGCCAGGACCCAGAATTTTAGGAAAGCCAACTTCCAGCTCTTCAAAGAGTTAGTCAATAGGACCCCATGCCCTCAGGGACAAGGGAGCAGAACAGAGCTGACAGATCTTTAAGGAGATTTTCCATAGAGCACAAGAGATTGTGATCCCCAGGTGTAAAAATCGAGTAAGGAAGGCAAGAGGCCGGCATGGCTTAGTTGAGATCTACTGGTCAAACTAAAGAGCAAGAAGGAGATGCACAGGCCATGGAAGCAGGGACATCCTGAGAAGAGTATAGGGATGCTGACTGGTTGTGCAAAGATGGAGTTAGGAAGGTCAAGGCACAGCTGGAGCTGAACTTGGCAAGGTATGCAAAGAATAACAGGTATGTCAACCAGAGGAAGGCCAAAGAAAGTGTGCCCCCCACACCCCACAGTGAGCAAGACTGGTGAATTGGGAACAACGGACAAGAAGTCTAAGATACACAACAACTTTTTTGCCTCAGTCTTTACTGGCAGCTCTCTCCCCACACCTCTCGAGTGGATGAACTGCAAGGCGGGAACTAAGGGAGCAAAGTCCCTCCCACTGAAAGTGAAGTTCATGACCATTTGAGGAACCCAGGCATACGCAATCTATGGGACCTGATGAGATCCACCCCAGAGTCCTGAGGGAATTGTCTGATGTAGTTGCTAAGCCACCTCCATGGTATTTGAGAAGTCACGGCAGTCAGGCGAGGTCCCTGGTGACTGGAAAAAGCACAATATAACACCCAGCTTTAAAAAGAGTAGAAAGGAGGAACCCAGGAACTATTGACCTGTCAACCCCACCTCTGCACCTGGGAAGATCATGGAACAGATCCTTCTACAAGCCATGCTAAGGCACATGGAGGACAGGGAGGTGATTCGAGACAGCATGGCTTCACCAAGGGCAAGTCCCGCCTGAACAAGCTAGTGGCCTTCTATGATGGAGTAACTACATCAGTGGCCAAAGGATGTGGTTCTGAGCAACCTGATCTAGTTAAGGATGTCCCTGCTCATTGCAGGTGGGTTGGACTAGGTGACCTTTGAAGGTCCCTTCCAACCCAAACTATTCTATGATTCTATATATGTATATTAAAGGAGATATGTCTTTCTAGGGAAGAAGAAATATTGGGCTGTCAGAGACCTCTTCAAACTGCTATAAAAAGCTCTCGAGCAAAAGGTGCTGCATATAATACAGTATCTTAATAAAGGATTTACTACCCTTTTTTTCTTCACCAGTCTCTTCCATGTAGGAAACACTCCCTGGCACAGCTCACAAATAGGCTCCCTCTCCGTCCCCAGATTATTGCTCTGCCTGGCACTCTGAAATGTTCTCCACATACAACGGAGGAAACCCACCAGTGCTGCTCTTGCAGCTAACTCCTATGCAACCAGTATTTTCCCCTCAGTCCTTGCTGAGTCCTTGTCAGCAGCAACTGCACATCAGTTGGTTCCAGTAGCATATTGCCTACTGGAAGTGCACCACAGTGTGGTAAAAAGCTTTCCTGCAGCGTGCCTCTCACCCATGCAAGATCCACTCGTGTTTGTCCTCTAGTTCATCCATCAGCTCTCTCTGGGTAATGGCTCTGTATGGAAGCCCTAAAAGTTATGGCACATTGTAAGCTGTCCTGGGAAGCTAAAGAACATTCTAGCTCACCTTTAAGGGAGCCTTAGTCTCAAGTACAAAGTCCAAAGTCCTGGGCTAGGCTGCCTTCCATCAGGGAATCTATACTCTCCTAGAGAGTACTCGCGTATCTCTAAAGCAGAATAAACACTTTCTTTTTGAGGGAAGAACAGATGTTCACACAGGAACTATAAAGATGTGCCTGCAAACATGACTTCAGCTTCCTAAAAGAAACTGCTAAGAGAAACTTAGAGGGGAAGGCAAGAAAAGAAGGCTCAAAGGTTTCTTTGCAGCCCACTACCAGAGAAAGACATGAGATTTGCACCCATATTGAGAAAGCTCAAGGTAAGATGATATACACTGCACAGTGACACACACTTCCACAACAGGCACTATTACCTGAGCAACAGGCGTAGATTTTCCTGTTTCTCGATCTGTTCATACTTCACAGAAAGTACCAGGTAGCCCAAGGACATGTCACTGGAGTAAAAGTTCTGGTGCTCCTGAAAACAGGAAGCCAAAATGCTTTATTCCCAACATGCTCCCCAGAAAAGTTTACCAGATTTTTTGCATACAACTTGTCACTCAAGATTAGCTAATATTTTCTTTGACTAGCAATGGCATGCTTGAAGACAGGCATATGCTGCTTCCCAGCCCCCTTGATGATTGGTGCATAAGCATATCAGTCAAAGCTCATCCACTCTCAGCTCAGTTTCTCCTCAGCTGTCCACCACCATAAGGGCTCCTGAGAAGGAACAGGTTGAGAACATTCAGCAACACATTTTGAAGTAATCAATTTTCCTGTAAATAAATGTGTATCTTTCACGGACTTTCCCTGTATCCATTCAGACTCTGCATGACTAAGTAGTGGTCTCCAGCACATTCAACTGGATGTGGTCATGGGAATCTTCTATACGAACAGTATTGGCAGGATCATTATACCAAGTGGCTGACCTGTAAGAGCACTCACATCTCAGTGAGGATGCATCAGAGGTTCAGGTAACTTCTTTGCAGGTGAAGACTGTTCTCAGCAGTGCCACTAACACTACTTACACTAAAGCATAAGCTTTAGTGGAGTGTGCCTCGAACAGAGATTGTCATTCAGTCAAACAAGGAACTGCCATGCAAACATTTCCACAGGCTCTATATGCAAGTGGCTGCAGTCATACATTTCTCTTGGGTATACACCCATGTTCCAATGGCCCGGGTATAACAATATGTATTTTATATACTGAGATAGGTAGATATAACATATACATCAATATATATGACCTCTAACCTCAAAAGGTTAGAGGCCTTTTGACAAGGGATGTGAATGGAAACCTATACGTTTCTAGGACAATGAGAACAATATATAGGTGGAATCAACCAGAAATGCTTAGATCACTCCCATCTTCCTAGTGGAAAACTACTTTATGGCTAGTTATTAGAGCTGGCTGCTGTATAAAATCTGACCAAAGAACTGAGACTGAACTCATGCTTTCAGCAAACAGTCCAAATTATCGGATTTGGGGTATAAGCAGGACACAGAGACCAGTGAGAATGTCATGCAGGGGATCCAATTCTCTTTGCATTAGCTTTGATTAGATTAATATCTTAACCTCTTGATGCTAATAATAACTTCTATTGAAAGGGGCAGTAGTACATTCCAGTATTTAGCCTCCAACCAAAGAGAACATAGTGAGATTCATATCGCACTTCTGAGCTAGCGCCGATGGAAGGTGGGGTAGGACTCCTTTCTCAGCAGAGAAAAATAATAATAAATAAAACAAAATAAAGAATTTCCAAACCAAAACAGTCCCAGCTACCCCATAGCAGGCAGAATTATCAGTGCCTCCTTATGCCTCAGCAACATGCAAATAAGGAGAATGTCACACAGCAATCTGCTGATAGTGGACTCAGGAATGTGTCCACAGAGATCTTCAGTGCAGAACAGTTTAGGCAACAGAAGACAAATTAATAAAAATCAAGGCTTTCTTTTGGAATCTTCTGTAGACAGATAATGTACCTCAAGATATCCAGCTGGAGTACCCACTGTGGTTCTGTAGGAAAAAGAAGCTCTGCCCACTCACTGAGATAAAATGCAGGAGATAAAATACACACACTTTAATGAGGAGCTTGATTCCCCAATTCCACTGGTCAACTGCTTTACAGAGAAGAGGTACCATCTGCTATCTGGCTTGTTGATATACTTTCTAATGATGGCATTGTTCATCACCAACTTACTGGAAAGATATATTCAAAGTACTCTGCCTACATTTTAGTGTGTACAGATTCGTTTCTGATGTACACCAGAGGTTTTATGCTGTTTGGTTGTAGAAGTGTTTCTCATGGTCAAACTAAACAGGGGAGAGAGATTTGCACAGCTCTGCAATTAATGAACAGGCTGTTCTATCACCAGAATAGCAGTCACCTCAGACCAAAGACAGAGCCACTTGCAACCTGAGAAGTCGGCCAGGGAGCATGAAGTAAGCAGGATTACAAGACTCAGGGGGAGCATCAGAGGAAGCACTGTATAAATGCATTCTTGTGCATGACACAAGGGTGTTGCGCACCAGGACGGTAAGTTAAGTGTCCAGTTGTACAGTCAGAACTTGCAAATTTGGAATATGTTCTGTGAAAGGAACACTCTGGACACACAAAAAATAATAGTAATAAGGACTCACTAGGAGCAAAGTGTGTAATTTGATCAAAGAGTTGCTCATCTGATGGTTCCTTCCTGACCTTTTTGCTTAGAAAACACAGAAGGTCTATTCTTTCTCTGGTAGATCGCAACCTCTCTCGACACACTGGTGAGATTGGCTTTTGCTGTGGAAAAACTCTGAACTATTTTTTTGTATTAGTCATAGTTCTGACTCACTGTGAAATAAAGATATATCTAGTGAAATCCTCTGATTATCTGGGTGGACACAGAGAGAAACCAGTTCCCTCTATGCGGAAAAGAAAAGAAAAAGAGAAGAATAACTAAGACCACAGTCACTACCCTGAACCTGCATGTGAAGATGACGCTATTGACCTTACTTGAAGTATTAGAATCCTTATATCATTGTCCTCACTTCCTCTCTGAGACAGAAAACAAAACAAACAAAACCACACAAGAACACCCAGAACTGCCCTACTACTGACTTATGGGGAAGAAATTTCATGGCTTTTGGTGCTAGCATCGTCCGAACAAGTGGGTCCTGGAAAAGATAAGGTATAAGGTAAAGAGCAGCAAACAGAATAACGTGTCTGCTAGCTGCAGTGTTCAAATCACAGGAGTACAGACTGATCTGTCACACAAGTCGTTGGTCGTGACTGAACTTATCTTACTTGGGAAGAAAAAATGAAATCCAGGGAATCCCAAAGCTGAGAGGACAGTTTATTTCTGCATGACCATGACTTTCAGGATACTAATACATTTTTGGGATGTGAACAAGAATCAGGTGCAGTAGTCACTGTGCCCAAGGGCAGAAAGACAGAGCAGCTGAGGAACAGGCAGACTCCAGGAGCAAAAGAAGAGCATGCTCAATGGGCAGTTGAAATGTAGAATCAAAGAGGTACATGAATCAAAGAACTCATATGCTCAGGCGGATGTCCAATAGAGGCTGTTAAGGAAAAAGATGGCACAATGCCACCAAAAGTCAAAACTAGAAGTCAGAACAAAGGAATAGGAGCCAAAGCCTGAAATTAGCTGCAGCCAAATTTAACACAGAGCTGCAAAGGCCAAAAAATGGGACACGTGATGAAACTTCTGAGCCTGGTATGTTTCATCACTTCTTTTAGAAATAGGAAGCCAGAGAACACAGAAAGGTCTTTCCAGGATTCAGAAGTCATTAGCCCATTCTCTTCCATTAAACAACTGAAAATAAAGAAAAACAAACAAACAATTAACTTTGAAAAAGCTTGGCAACTTCTGATCACCTGGTAAAATATTGGGATGATTTCATCCCTGAAGGAAGAAAAGCAGTGTTGGTAGCCAAATGATTACATTATGACCTACAGGAATATTACGATACTTGAACATCCAAACCTATCAACAGTAATAGATGATAACTAATAAACTTACAGTACCGACTAGGCAGCATGGTTATTCCAGTAAGCCTTCTTGTTGGAAAAGTTTAAAGAGTTGTTTGTCAGCCAGATAACAACAAGGACTAAGACTCTACTGCCATTGTTGTCAACTGCAGAGCCACTAAGGCTGAGCTGGTACTGAAATAATACCTGGTAAGGTTGCCTTCTTGCAGGTCCTCTCTGCATCTCTGCTCTATCTCGCGCTTGTCGTAACAGGTAAACAGTAAAAAGGTCCAAAACACATGTATTTGCATACCAGAGGAAAATGATTACGAACGAGAAGACTTGCAGTCTCAGCAAGCTGGAGATCATGTTTACTAAAAGCATAGACTTGTAGTGAAACGAAATTAGAGACACTTTAAAAGAGATCATTACAGTTACACCTAATAATAAAAATGTCCTTTGACTACTTCAAATAGTTTCCACCTCTTTATCCTAGGTTAAGCTAGAATTCCACACTAATAACTTAAGACATAGTTCCTTCTACTGAGAATACTCCATATTCAGAGCACTGCAGCAACACTTAAACCAGCACAAGGAAAGGACAGCATAATGGAGAAATACAGGACCACATATGAACGTATGGCAAGAAAGCTTCTCTCATCAACACTGTCAGCTTCAAGTGTTTGTGAAACTGCACCCTAAGATTCTCTGTCTGGTATTCCCAAGGTATACCTTTATTAAATCCTTCCTGGCTTAAAGCTACTTCTCTTTATTATAGTCTTGAAAACAACACAGACATCGAATAATTCCCACAGTGTAAGACATAAGGTTTTACAACCTTCCTCCTACAGGCAACATGAATCTTACTGTGTAATCATCCTATAAAATATAGGCAATGAAACAAAGTAAAGGACTGAGTTACAGCTTGTATGTCCTAGCACCTTTTTTTTTGGTGCTGTTTTACAAGATCTACTGTAAGGTTTTCTGTGGAAAGTGTCAAAAGAATTGCCCAAATTTGAGTGACCTAGTATATGCATACCCAAAACACAGACATGCACATTAAGTTTGTAATACCACACATAATCTGATCTCCCATCTTGCTTAAAAGATATTCCCTTAACCACTGGCTATGCCTCTCCCATCACATGATTCTTAGGGACTCTTCTTCTGCTAAGAATTGTTCACAGTTATTCAAAGCATGCAGAAGACCTTTCTTTACCTTTCAGAAATAAACTTCCCATGTTATCAGCAAGAAAAGAACCCAATCCATACAGCATCAAAATCACTGGTCTCTCAAACTTTGCACTGAGGAAATACATTGTGGAAAACCTCTGAGCTCTCTTCCTACCTAACCCTTTAAAAGCCATGGGTAAAGATATGGATGAACTTTTCTACCCACAGGTAAAGTTTTCTGTGAGAAAAGTCATGTTCTCCTGGCTCTTTTCTGACACTGGCTTCCCAAAAACTTGCATGTTTAATTGAACATAAGACATATTCATATCAAGACAACAAATAAACACTGGACACTCTGGAAAAGGAAGAGGAGTTTCTGTAGCACTAAAGCACTGCTGGTTGACACCGCAAATGCAGAGAGTCTGATGATACAGGAATTCCTGGATCTCACTTGGAAGAACAATGGTGATATGGCCCTGCTTGAGCAGGAGTATGGATGAGATGAACTCCAGAGGTTACTTCCAACCTCAACAACCCAGGCTCCTCTCCCAGGAACCTCTAGACCTCATGTTGTCCTGAGACTGACTCTGAGTCACTGACACTGAGGTCTGCCGTGAATCCTACAATCAGACTGGAAAAATCATATCCCAATTTGCCTCTCATTCTAGCTGGCTTTGGAAACCTTCAAGCATGGCCCTAAATTTACCATGACAGAAAAATAATTACAGTCGGCATACTGAAAGCTTCCAGAATGTCACAGAATAAATGTCCATTAACAGATTGTACAGCAGATCTGTAAGCCTAGAGGGGAAGCCTCCACAAATGACACTTTACATATATATATTAATACTGATTTCTAGTGTTGGATACTACACAAGATCATTCAGACAAGCCCAACTACCGCAGAACAGGTCCCCAGCACCACTCAAAGATCCACCTCTTCCCTAGTTTTGAACTTATTAAGCAGTTGCAGAGGGAGACCGCTGAATAAGGTGCCTTGCAAGTATACCTGTCAGGCTTTCTTATCTCCTTATGCCATGAACCGAATCTCAGAAGAGATCATGGGTTTTTTCTCACTTGTTCTTGATGGTTAATATCATCCTGAGATCTAGTCTGGGAATCAATCAATTCCCTGAACAGGCCAACAGACCTTAATGGCCAGCCAGCAAACACCCACTTTATGAGGCCAAGCTCTGTTTCCCTGTCTATCAGACTGGAAGTCAAGGAACACTCAGCACTAAACTAATCTAAATCAAACAACTATAAAACACATTGTTCAGTTTCTTCATGCACATTCTGCGGTGACTATACTTGCTACTGAGGAACATGAACCATTTTGCTTACTACTGAGGGGCTTGCACTGTCAGTGCTGAAGTCCCCTCTAAAAATAGTACCATCTCAATTTCCGGTATTATTACACTTTTTCCCTCTTTATCATCCCAAGGTTGTTATCTGTAATGGAGCCTCAGAAGAGCTTCTTAACCAAATATAAGCATTTCCTGTACAAGTCTTCTCTTATGTTAGTGCACAGGATGATGCACGTATCACAGGGGGACAGGACTAACTTAAAACACTACAGGCCATATGGTAGTTTGTACCTTATTTACGCTAGTTCAAGGCATCATGAGGAATTGAAATGGAACAGCTGTGCAGTTAAGTCCATCAGAAAAAGCCCGAGATGTATCTCAGCCCTGAGGCTGGGTGGGCAGAGAAGGCTCTGAAGGACACCCTTACCTTCCCCAGAAAATGTTTGCGGTACAGCTTGGCTGTAGGGTCACTTTCCAGTTTCACTTTACCACTCCAGGGAAAAGGTACATCAGACAGAGTTGGACTCAAGCTGGAGAGGTTGTGGCTGGTCCCTTCAATCCAGTAGCCCCCAAACTGGGGTAAGATAATGAGAGGATATGGCCACCCTTTCTGTAATACCTATTCGGAAGGACAGAGAACATGAACGCTGACAGGCCAGTAAGTCCAAGGAAAAACAGAGGAGAGCAGTACTAACTCACCTCGTGGATGCTGGGGTAAGGAATATACTCCTCTTCTGTCTGAAATCAGGAGAGAGCATTAGCAAAATGCATGACATCTTTTAAAGCGTTATGAATTCATGATAGTGCATGCTGTGCCCTCAGCTTCCACTCTGCCCTAGTTCATCTTCAGAGTTTTACTTTAGGATTTAAGGTTAGACTCCATTTTCCAGGTCCCAGCAATACAGAACTTTGAGAACAATAAATTTAGGAATCAGATATCACCCATCTTCCTCTTTGAAACTACACAGAATACAGGCATACAAAATGAGGAGGTAGCCAAACTACAGGGAAATTGGATGAGGTTAGGAGTGAGAGCCATTCTCCTTTCCTTCCACACAGTGTTAGACAGCTGCTGTTCTTCTGCAGACAGAGATGACAGTAGGGATGGTAGAAATAGTACTATTATTTACGGTGGGATTAAGGTTGTGCCATCTCCATAGCTAGACCTGTGGTATACAACTGAGCAGTGCTGAGTCATGACAGCAAGAACAGGAGCAGTATCTGAGCCACTTTATGCCAGCTGGATACCCCTTCCATCACCACAAAGAGCACTGACTATCTCTGTCAGAAGTCAGCTATATCAATTCTCTATGCGGGTTCTTTTTAAGGTCATTCCAAGATTAAATTCAAGGTCAAGGCTGATTTTAAGGTTACTGTGCCTGAGCGGAGGCTGAAGAAATGGAGAAGAAGATGTGAGACTTTGAAGTTGGGAATCTGTTCTTACTGATCTAATATCGAGGGAAACACACCAACTTTCTAGTAGCATCTATATGAGTCCTCAAGCAGACTACTGAAATAAATGCAATGTGGTTTCAAAAATACTATTATAGCTTTTCAACTGAATAAATTTTAAGAAATTACTTAGTCAAAACTAAGATTGTTAATAATAAGAAACACCTCTTGGAACTACTTAAATTTGTAAAGGAAAGTATTGATTCTATTTCAGCTACATTGCTTCACCCTCTTGTGCAGCAACGTCAAGGGAAAAACAAAAAAGAAGGCAAGCATATATGCATTCTTCGGCTGTTTGTAGGCTCCCTGTTCATCTCAAAATGAAAATACACTGCCAGCCAGGTCAGTAATTATCTGCCACTCTCAGCAACTTAGGAGGCAACAACAACTTGGCCTGACCTTGAGAGGAGCTGGAAGGGAACATCTTTGCTCGTCCAGACGACTTCCCTGGAAACATAAAAGTCACAGACAGTGAATCGTATGTTTTAGCATGTCTGCTTCACTTACCCTCAGTGTCCTTCTCTGTATCTCCAATATAAGTAATTGTCTCTCTCCATAAACTTCTATTTTATGCAAGTTTGGAAGTTTGGAGTAAAAAGGAGGAGTAAAGCTAGAACTTGGCCAGTCCCTTAGTTTGGCATCAAAACTGAAAAGCTCCCCCCACCTTACATCTCTTTAAAAGCAGAAAGCTGGCAGAAATCAAAAGCAGTCTTCCAAACTGATTCCCTTCTTTAATCCTCTGATCTATTCCAGCTCCTTTACTTCCTATCCCAAACAATTAAAAAAAAAAGGAAGAGGCAAAGACAGAATGCAAAAAGAACAGCACCTGAAACCATTCATTCCTGTTCTGCTCTTTCCTCTCCCTTGAAGATACTGTCAGGCAGAAAATATAGAACCTGAGAGCAGGATTAAGAGTAGTAACAAACACTTGTTTTGAGGATTAGGGCTAGGCAAGAAGACGTTGTCTTATCAAGCAGCTTATGTGCCTTGCTTCCATCCACATAAGGAAACAAATCTGTTTCTTGGAGGCAAGACAGAATATCAGAGCTGCTCTCCACCCTTACACCTGAATAGTGCAACAGGCTCCTGCAAGCAGCAAGGAGCCACACAGCAAAGCCCTGCACATCTGCCTTCCTAGGCACCATTACTGTGAGGTGGGTTAGAATGCCAGACAAAAGACTATTGGATGCTTAGGTTCTTCCTGAAATGGCAGCTGGCATCCAGACTTGATTCTCTTTCTTAAGGCTATTCCACCCTCTGCCTTCTCATCATGGCAAGAGTAGCTCATTCCCACCACACTTCTGCAGCAGAAGCACACATGAATAGGAAAACTTTAGTGAGGACAGCCCCAACATGGACTGAGCAGAAGCCCAGAATAAAGGAAGCCAAAAAGATATGGCAGTCAACAGGCTGCATAAAATGCTAGCCATAGTGCCAGTTAAGAATCAGCACAGACAGAAGAGTAAGAGAGAAAACTTGCATTGTCAGATAGGAAGCTGCAGACCAGGATCTAAGCTGTAGCTTTCTCTTACACACAATACATGAGTACCCAAATCTTGTTACTCTCATACCAGAACATGATGTTGAGACTACATATTCATATACCACCAGTGACTGCTTCATGGAGCGGCTAATCAGGGATTCCAGAAAGGATAAGCAGGTCTTGACTTTGTTCTCAGTATAAGCAGGATCTAATTTATAACAGCTATGTCTATGCAAGTATTCTATAGTGGAACTAGCTTGTAAACTAGTAGCTGGCAGAAATATATAAATCTCAGTGGAAGTCAACAGTAGAGATTTAAGAGACTCGAGCAAAACTTTGGGGCCAATGCTCCAGCCATATAGGGTGAAAAAACTGCTAGTACAGCAACATCATCACCATCGAGCAATAGTATCATTACATGGAGGATTAATAATGATCAGAATGCTCCTTGCAGGAGCAATAAAAGGGAAAAAAATAAAAGGGGGCATAAATTACACATAAAAGCAAGGTTATAGGAAAATCAGGCTCTGAAACAGGGATCTCAGGAACACCTCTTTTGGGCAGGAAAGTTCTATGCTCTATCAAAATAGGATTGAGTCAGGAGGGACATGCAAGTACAAAGCAGTCGAGCCTTCTGGAACAAACTGTGGAAAGCACCAGGACAAACTTGCTATGCACCAGGGGGTTTCTGCACATGGAAATGGAGGTCGGGAAAAGCAATTCTATCAGGTATCTCTCCCGTTCCTTGGCAGATCTGGTAAGAGCAGAAAGTTTCCAGTTTCAGAGGAGGTTTTGGTAGGAGAACAGTATCTCAAGAGAGGCCTAAGGGGAAACTTTACAGGTTGTTGTAAAAGAGCTGCTGTTTGTATAGGAGCCTGTACAGAGAGTGGAGGAACGTGCCAGCACATTTCATGACCCTGCACTGTTAAAGGTGCAGAACACATAGGCCTAAATCTATCAACCTCTTCTGTAGACTGATGCTTAAGATACTGGCAAAGATCTTATGCAGCCCTGCACTGTGTAGTCCAAAGCATTATTTCAGCGGGTAGCCAGGACCGCAGGGAACTTACAGCATAAGCTGAAGTGTCAAAGCATGGGCACAACAACTGGTTGATGATCACTGTTTTTTCTTGAAAGGAAGAGGCATAAACTGTATCAGTCTCAGCCAATTTTCTGGTTCGGTCCAGTTTGGCTTGAAGCACTGCCATTAAGTTAAGACTTTCCCTTACTGTCTCCCTTACAGCATTCATCTGGGACTCTGATATTCCCAGGGTCTTGTACAGGGAAAACACCTGACTTGAGCAGGATGAAAGAACAGACTGCACAGAAGAACTATCCAGACCCACAGTCAGGTCGAACATACCATAATAATGCTATGATAACACATGTTTTTTATGGGGAAAAAGTGGTGCCTTGAGGGGACTACTTCAAAACAGACAACTTCGATATAAATGGGACATGGGAACAAACCGAGCAAACATGAAGGTAGTTGTTAAAAAATAAGACTGAAGCATACATTGAAACTGAACGAAGTCAAATGGAAGGAAAAGGGAAAGCAAAAATGAACAAAAGAACAACTAAAGAATTCGTAAAAATACAAAGAAAGGTCACAACAAATAATAAAAACAAGTAATAAAACCAAGGAAATCTGCTAGTGATTCTTCCTTATACAGATTCCAAAAGGCCTGGAAAGGATTGTCATGCCTTTCAACATGCTCTTGAACTGAACAAGAAGCTCTGCACGCTCTAGTTCACTTTCTAGCAGAGTTAAATGAGCTAGCCACACTGGTTATTCTAATGTACTGAGAATATATCCCAAACATAGTTTCAGTGTCAGTAGAGTGGTTTCAAGGTCTGTATCTGTATATACATGAATATACAGAAGATACACCTTCAGCCCCTCCTTCCCTCACTTTTCCTTTCTAAGTCTGTCAAATAATTCTGTGTCAGTCTCATAATTCTATACTCAGCATTTTGCTGTTACCTTCCACCTCCTCACCTTTGTAGTCCCACCAAAGTCTTGCATTTTCCTCATATCCATAACTTGATCACCCAAAATCCAGAAAAATAAGTTAATTGTTTCTTATAAGTTTAATTCCTGCACATAATAAAAAGCAGGAGTTACGTGCCATGTTACATATTATGTTAGGTCAAAGTTAACCACAGCATTTTAAAGAATGCTGTACCATCCAGAGAAAATATTGGTAGTCTCTAAGAATGCTCTGTGAACAAATAATCTGAAAATTTAGTTTTAAAGATTTTTTTTTTCTTAGATATATAATACATTATTACATCACTATCTTTTTATTTGGTAGGTCAGAGCTGGTTTTTTCCCCTTTCACTCTATTTTAATTTTATAATGTAATATATGCAACTAAATGCACATATTTCCATGAGATAATTAAGCCAGAGTCCTCCTTTCTTCTGCAAGTTAAAGACAGGGTCTACAGTAGTTATTTATTAAACTGTTTGACCTTACGAAATACAGTTATGTTAACATCCCATTAATCACCCGTCATTAGCAGCTGCTACCCAGAAGAAATATAGTTACATGACAAAGATGCCAGAGATACCTTAATGCAACTTCGCTTTTCTCTCGGAATCACACTTCTGCAAAGGACAGAATTATAATAATTTGTGTCTACTGCTTCCATCATGATGGCTGGAGAAATGAACACAGGAAAACGCTTTTGAAACCCCATTTAAGAGTAGGTACAGAAGCTTGGGCCTAGAAGAGCTATATATTCTTCAAGTCAAATTGAAGGGCACTGGATCAGAAGTGGCAAGACAAATAGCAGCTGATTATTTGTTTGGCTATGAAAAAAAAAATCAAGAGATTCCAAAGTTTGACAGAATAACTTCTCCTTACCTGCATTTTTTCAATCATCTCAAACAAGTCCACAGTCTGTGAAAAGGAAAAGATAACAGGGAAAACAATTTAACATTTCCAGAAGCTAGCATCATCTTCTATGGTAACCCAGATATTAAAAGATCCAACAGCTCTTTCCATGTTTTGGCACAGAAACTACCTGCTGGCTGAAGACAAGATGGAATCATTCTTCCTTAACATATAGCATGGACAATACAATTGGCCAAATTCTCTTCAGCTTGGTTGCAAAATTTTGACCTGGAACCTGATTGGACAGGTATCAGGAATTTCTCTCTTTCAATGGGTCAGACTATCAACTTGACACAGCATAGTATAAGAAATTATTAAATTAATAAGTTTAGGATTCTTACAGAATCGGGCAACTGTAGCTATAACACATAGAATCATAGAATCAACGAGGTTGAAGAAGAGCTTTAAGATCATCAAGTCCAACCTCTACCCCAGGATCACCAAGCCCCCCTCTAAACCACATCACTGAGGGACTCATCTACACAGTGTGTGAACACTTCCAGGGACGGTGACTCCACCACTGCCCTGGGTAGCCTGTTCCAGCGCCTGACTACATGTATGTACACGAGCTTGCTTTAGTAATTTCTTCTGCTCAGTGGTTCAAGGCACATTCCAACCCTGAGCCAGAGGAACGTGGACTGCATTTACCTTTTGGGGGACAGCAGGAGTGAGAGCACATGGAAAGCCTTGGGTGGGAGAGTCTATAACATCACTGAAGCAGCGCACGCCCTCCTCAGACCTCCTGCAAGAGAGAGGCAGAAGGGGTGGAGGGGAAGAAGAAAACACTTCTAACTCTTGAAGAACTCGAGATGCTGGTGCTTGCCTGCAGTGCCTCCTTTGCCTTCTGCTTACCCTTCCTTTACCCAGACCATTTCTTGCCTATGAGGAAGCTGTCATTCCCTGAGAGATTCCCCGAGCTGTCTTAATTTACCACTTGCCACCTGCAAACATCTTGGATATAACAGCAAAAATCTTCTCACCCTGACTGTTCTGTCTCTGTTCACATGCACTATTTTCCTCACAACTGCCATGTAAGTGCTGAATGATCTTTTTTGCCAAGCTCCTCCTCTGTTACAGATTTGCAGCAGAATAAAGTTAGGTCTCACGGGAAGCTTTGGGATCTGATCTCAAAACTGAACCATATTAAAGAAACATTTCTAAAAGAAACATGAAGTTTCTGTTCTGTCAGCCCTAAAAAGGTAAGAGCTTAATTTGATAAATTTGATAAAAGTTCTGAAATATCACTGAAAGGAGCAGCTAAAGAATAGCCCCAGTTGTCACAGTCTGGGTATTAGTCTCCAAGGCAGGAGCATAACAAGGATGGTGCTAGAACAGAAATGAAGGAGAGATGCAGACACAGTTCTGTGTTTCCACTGCTGGTAAAGCCAGCATGCCCATTAGATAGGCTTTTGTCTGCACATCTTCTACTGAAAACATATTATTAATTTGGCCCCTGCTGGAGCAGCAGTGTACACAAATAGCAGCAGCACCTATTTGATTTCCTAGAAGAGAAAACAAAAAGTAACTCAAACTGCAGTTTAAAAGACATATATTGCATTGCCCATTGCACTACGGACAGTCCCACTGCTAGCTGCAGTTCTCCTACTGTTAGTTAATAAACATCCCACACCATTCACAGTTTTTGCTAGCAGTCACAACTGGGGTTTAAGTCATCGTGAAGGTCACACAGGTGGAGCTCGGAACAAAAAAGGAAGTTTCTAGTACAAGAGACAAGACTCCGCTTTGTAACGCAATCATGAATACATTTGTTATGTGATCATATAATGCAGTGATGAACTGCTATCCTCTAGCCGTTAGATGCATGACTCCTACTGCATCCTACTGCAGTTTCTTCCACACTAAGAAATCAGTAAGTCATGCAGACTCTTGCTTTGAAACCAGTGGCTACATTCCCTGTTGTATGGAAGTATAACATATTTCTGCAACCGGGAAGCTACACTATATTACAAGCTCCATCTACAACCTCTATGCCCATTAATTTTCTGACAATTCACAATTTATTCTAGTAGCCCAAAGGCATCATGTAACTTGCATATAGGCTGACCTGCACAATTTAACACAATGCTGCCATCCCATGATTTTCTCCTGAAATTCGAATGAGAGAGATCTGTGCAATACATTTAGAGATTAAAGCCATAATGTAAGAATAATAATGGAAAGAAGATGTAGGAGTGAGTCTTGACATCCTCAAATAAATATTGGAATAGTTAGATGGCAAATTTATTCTGAATTAATATTATACCGACACACACTTTATTTATCATCCTAGTCATTTACTTGAAGTATGTTTGGGACTAATAAAATTGATGCCCAAGGCAGTACGTGAAAGATTTTATTGTTTCTTTTAGAAACATGAAGTTTCTGTTCTGTCAGCCCTAAAAAGGTAAGAGCTTAATTTGATAAATTCTCATTTTCAGAAACTAGCCAACTCCAGAGAAATATAATAGTAGAACTTCAGTGCAACTGGATGCCCTTGGGCCTTGTTTCATGCTATAGTGTTTTTCTTTAGCATGCCACTGGTTTCAATCCTGAATCATTCAGTAAAGAGCAGAACACACACGTGCATCATGGAAATCTGGCAGCTCCTACATGAGGTCAGTGTGGCCAGTCCTGCTCTTGTTCTCTCACCATAAGTTTATCTCTACACTTTGGACTGACCCAAGCTCTCCATGCAGCAACTGCTCCTGACCATTCAATCCTGGTACAGTTCTATTGTCAAACAGATATCAAATAGATGCCAATAGATGCCAGCAGATGCCAAAATCACTGGTCTTACCATACATGTAGAGATGTTCTTAATTCTGTAATTATCCCAGATTAGAAATGTGCTGAGGGGCTTTAAAAGTCCAGGAGAATTACTTAGATTTTATGTTATCTTTTTTCAAAATACCACAATTGTTTGGGGTCATTGTAACTATTGCTTCAAAGCCCATTTGTGAATTTGGAACTCCTGGAATGAAAAGCACTAAGATTTTTTTAATAGAAAGAGAACATAATTGTTTTCAAACTGGCACTTCAAATTCTTTGACCACAGAAAAGCAGAATGTCATCTTTCTGGAAAAGGAAAGCAATTCCAAAGACTGAGACAGGAATATGTACGTGTGAATGCATACTTGTTGAAGCTTTATTTTTAGGAAATGGCAACAAGGGGAAGCAGAAGACCTGGAAAATGCTGCAGACTAAACTAGGATTTTACTAGTGACAGTAAGCAGTGCATTAATTTCAAGCAGGTAGCCAAATTAGAAGCAGGCACCGCTGATCCATTGCTAAAGACTCCACTCTCAATTCTGAAGTGCCAGAATCCCTTTTGCAGACTTCTAAGCCACTGTCTCCACACACACAACTCTGCTCATGCCCTATATTCTTGTACTGCAGCATCCTCTGCTATTTCAATCCTGGGATCTTTCTATACAGCTCCCTCAAAATAATTCCCATCTGCTATAGCTGAGCCAGTTCAATAACCAAGTCAATGCTAGTATTTAATCTGTGAAAAATACAAATTGGCCTTAACAGATTTCACACATCTTTTCATCCATCTTTCTTACGTTTTCCAGGTATAAGGGGGATTTGCTGCACTCAGAAGAGACAAGTTCCCAAATCATTAGGTAACTTCCTAACAGTTCACAGGGAAGCAGCTGTATAGCTGTTGTAAAAACCTTTGCTAACCTGGAAGCCTTCCAGCAGCAGAAACAATACAGCATGATTTTCAGCTAATTATGGAACAGCAGTCAGTTCAATAACTGGCGTCCCAGCCTGATAAGTGACTCTTGCAATGAGACACTAATACGTGTTTTTAATGACTCACTAGAAAAGGACAGGAGACCTGAAGGCAATAAGAAACAAGAACAGGCCTGGAATGCTCATAAGGAAAATTCTGGGCAATCAGTTCCCTCCTCCTCTTTCACATATTTACTAAAACAGGACTTTCAGGTATTCAGCGAAGACAGCTGAAAACACGAATAAGCCTTACTCTACTAATACCTGTACAGCTTTGAACTTTGCTCACACACAGATCCCTAAAATTCAAAAGAACCAATTACACTCCATTCCTGCCCAGAGCCCCTGACCTCCCGTTAGGAACCTCACTTCCAGCCGCACCAGTACCTACCCTCCGCAGGCTCCGGCAGGGAAGCCGTGCTCCCGGGAAGACATGCCGGGCTGCTCCGCTGAGTCAGCTCCCGGGTTCCCTCCTCGGGAGCCTCCTCTCCTCCTGCCTCGCCATGGAGAAGGGCACAGGCTCCCTGCCGCCTCCCTGCAAAGCCGCGGCTCCGCACCCCTCCTCTTCCTCTCAAGCCGCGCTTCACAGGAGAAGCAGCAAAGGGCACCCGGGACCGGACCCAGCCGCGGCGGGGCAGGCAGCAGCACCGTGGAACACAAAGAGGAAGGGGAGGAAGATGAGACAACGGAGGATGGGGTGATGACTTCCCTCCTCCGCTGCAGAAGAGCGGTTCCCCCTACATCCCCCGCCGCCTTTATGGGTTATCCGTGGATGGTCACAACTTGAGGGAGCACACTGCTGGGACAGCCGAGCTGAAGAAGCTGTCGTCCGGGTAGTCGGTGATGGTAAGACAAGCAGTCTTGGACAAGGACAGCAGAGGGTTCCCTCATTCAGCTCGGATGTAGAGTAAGATCTCTTCCCCAAGCTCCCTATCTAGTGGGAAAAGTGAGCATCAGGGCAATCCTCCACAACTTCCCATTCCCTTCAAGGGAAGACTAACAAGATACCAAACCCACTAGCCTTTGGTATGTGGAGCTGATGCACATCAGGTTCTAGAGATTTGGCTTTCCATCCAAATAGCTCACTGATCTAACATGTAAGCTGTTCTGTAGGGAAGCTCAAATTTTAAGGGGTCAGAAACATGTATTTGCACTCACTCATCAATAAATTGTCAAAAACTGGGGGTAAGATCATGATTTTCCATTGCAACAGAATACATATACTTGTGTTCAAATAAGAAAACAGCTCTTCTAGACCCGTTTTTTTTTCCCTGTGATTCCAAATTTCATTCTACAGGATGATGTAATGTCTCCTCTTCACATCAGGACCTCTAAAGGCAGCAGCTACAACCTTTTGCCAAGTGTCAGCCTCACGCTGGGTTTGTTATAACTCATGAAGGAGACAGTAGGAAATGAGAGACAGGATTTGACAGAGGAACCAAGTGTTTCCATTTCCTCTTGTCTACATTCCGCCCTCCTTCCCCCCCGCCCCCCAAATCTGATGCTGGAGTAGGGGCTAACTAATTGAGCCCACCTCCTTGCTCCAACTCAAATGCCTCCCAGATGGGTCCAGGGCACTGAATACAACAGCTGCTTTCTGCACAGGCAGTTCTTACTCATTCACCTGAATCTCTGAGCAGAGATGTGACTGGGCCAAGGCAAAGAGCCAAGCTTGCCACTTCTGCTGCATCCAGGAAGGAGGAAGAGACATTATTTTCTGCTGTTAGAGAGGGCTGCCAGCAGTAACTACTGCCCTCCCCCATCCCAGGGTCATTATCAGCAGCAATAGCAAGCCTGGCCATGGAGGAAGCAAACTATACAGAGGTTATTCTGCCATTCTTTGGCAGCTTGCCACTACCGACAAGAGCCAACTTCGTTCCATACTAAACAACACTGGGCTCAGCTTTCATTTAACTGTCTCACAGCTTTACCTAACCTCCTGTGCAACTCCAGTTGTGTACAAAGCACTGAAGACTCACAAGCAAACCAGCAAACAATTATTAAATACCCTAATTACTGATCTGATCAGTCTCCTTTAGAAATAAACATATAAATAAATCACTGCCACATGTAAGCAAATCATAGGCCCCCTTTTTGCTTACTGTTCAACTTATAATCAAGCTAACAATTGTCACTATTTACACAGCTGATGCAACAATATCACCTAAATAAGACTTTAGTTGTACTAAATACATTCATTTCCTGTTGATACTTGCATTCGTATATGACTAATTCAGTGAACTTATAGTCTTGCATTGTAATCCATATATTTGTCTGTATTTGCATAGATCATTATGCATTTTATAGTTATTGTGTGTTTTAGGGACTGGCACACAAGTTTCTGTTCTTTCAGGTATCTTTGTAGGTATGTTAATATATTGACTACAGTAATTGGTATCTATACCTTTTGCTGTTTTCCCAGGTTTTTTAAACAGAATTTTACCATTCTTGCAAACGCATTAGCATTTTATCTTGATTGCATAGTTAAAGTCTGTATCAACTGTAACACAAAACTGATCTCTGCAATTTCATTAAGTCATTATGAGAACGTCAGAAGGTCCACAGAAACTGTGCAATGCCACATACACACAGCAGCATATCCTTCAGTGGTAAGCTCTTCAGGGCAGAAAGCGTATTTTTTTTGTGGTTTACTATACTATTACACTTGGTCATCACAAACTCATAGATGTACACACACAGATGGAAACATACATGTTTTCACATCAGCTGCTTCCACAGATCTATGCACACAGCTTCTAAATATAGTACTCAGTATGCAGAGACAGCACCTCCCACTGCCCATTTGGACTCATCATTTTATGTCAAAGGTTGACAGAATCAGGATGGGATTCCTTTGAGTCTGAACAGACCTTCTATCATGCCCCCCCCCCCCATTTCTTCAGTTTGTCTCATTTCCTACGCAGACATCTGCTCTCCCCACCTCCACTCTCTTCAACTGCTTGTCTACATAATGCAGTATAGCACAATGTCTTAAAAAGCATACAGCCACTTTCCCTGCTGAGGCTGAAACTGCCCCAAAGTCAATCCATTACACAATGCTACACGGGCAGCAGAGATCTGAACCAGCCCTCTCTCTCCCTCCCCCTCACCCCCCCGCTATCTTTGCTCCCATTCCTTCTAGATGCAAAACATATTTAATTGGCATTGCAGGCAAGACGGGAATAAAACCAGCTAAGCCGTTCATCCCCTACCTGAGCAAGGCTCTCTCATCCCCAGCTGGTGAGCAGATGGAGACAGGGAACCCAGCTGCTCTCCTTTCCTTGCACTATCAATTATTCACGTAGGTTGCAGTGTCCTCCCTCTCCCTCCCTCCCTTTCTCTTCCGCTGCCCCCACCTGCAGATGAATGGAGGTCGGTGCTGTCATACTTGAAACTAGAGATCATTGTCGATGAAGAGCAGCCTGTGGAGCAGCTCTGCTCCTAAGCAGAGAAGATTGGCCCTGGCTGAAGGGGCCAGACCGACAGCTCCATAGGTGCAGCACAGGCAGTCCTGTACATCTATATCCTGCTCCCTGCACTTCTAGTCTCAGACCTGCAGGGATGACCTTTACTGGTTTGGTTGGTTTGTTTTGGTTTGGGGTTTTTTTTTCATTGGTGTTTTGGTTTTTTGTTTTTCTCCACAGCAAAGCACAATTTTTCAGTCCTCTCGGGTATAATGAGAGTTATTTGGTGACAGTGAGCTGGGTCATGGAGATTCACGTGTGGAGATCAGAGCACGAAGGGAAAGTAGCAGACTGGAAAAATGTGAGAAATGCTTCCTTAGCACTGACTTACTACCCTAGCAGAGGCAATCAAAGAGGATAATATGAGGGGAGAGGATAATACATTACTTTCTGCAAACGCTTTTGGTAATCCTGCGTCATGAAACTGACCTGTGGATTGGAATGATTGTTAGTCACAATTTTTGTAGATAATTAAAGAAGTTCCTATGTGGTACAAGTCATAGGCAATGGTAAAATCAGTTCTGGCAGACCTAGCTGAAGGCATTTAAAGCATTTTGCCTTTGTAGAGGGCTGCTACCTACAACTGTGTGAATGCTTCAGATCTGCCTCAGAGCAAAATTCGTTTTCATTCCTAGGCCAAACCACTCTATTTTGCATTGGAGTAACTCAGCCTGACTCATTCTGGTCCCATCAGCCTGCTGGGGGGATCTCCTATGAGGTCACGTCAAACAACACTGATCTCTTAATTCTTCCCATGACCATAGCCATTGCAGAGGCACCACTGAGATACCCCCCCCCCCCCAAAGAACCCGTATTAGGGTGCTCAAACAGTAGGTCATCATTGGCTTTTCTGCCCTATTTAACTTCTCCTATATTTTGAAAAAATATCTGCATTGATTTTACCAGAAGTCATAAATTTTCCTGAAATTACATTAAAAATAAAGTACCTAATAAAAAATGTTGGTATTGTAACCTCACTTGTGAGACAACTCTTAAAAAGAGGGCACTGTCATTGTACTTACAATTATTTTAATTATGTGCTTGCCTTCAAAACTTCATGGATCAAGATTTGTCAACCTTTTCCCCACAGTCACACAGGCTGGAAATGCTTTATTTTAATAAAGAAAAAGTAAGCACCTTTTTTTGCATGAGCATGGAAACCAAAAAATTCCATAGATGGAACAACAGTGAATTTCCTGTGGATTTGTTTTGTGTAGTTTTTCCAGGTCTCAGAGCTCTGACTGAGTCTCCCAGAGCACTTACAAGAGCCTACTGTTGTGCTGAATTTTTGATGAGGCTCACTTTGGAACCTTTCCCTCTTTTGGGACATCTACAGGAATTTTTTTTCCCATTGGGCCATTTTTATTAAGTTTATAAGAACCTTTTCTCTGAGATAAGAGAACAAATGATCTTTGAGGTAATTATCAAAGATATATCAAAGAGATAATTATCAAAATATAACTTGGAGAAAATTATCAAATGAAAAAATTAAGACTTTGATCCCCTAATTTTGGTAGAAGATAATTATTCCAAAGGTTACCGAGGAATAATGGTGTACAGACACACGTACACAGACTGTCTAAAATATGTTTCGTTTCCAGAAAAGTAGGCTAAGAACAAAGTATGGTAAAACTCAATAATGTGAGAAAATTGGTATTGTAAATATTAGAAAAGCAGCCTTGTTTGGCTTTTCAGTAAACAATGGATTATCAGTACCTGTATATCTACCTGCAGATAAAGAAGCATAAATTTAGGCATTTTATTCTGGATATTAGACTCATAGTCGACTCATTGTGTGACTATTCTGGTATCTGACAATTTTAAATAAATTTAAAATCTGATTAATAAAATTATCCTGCCATTTCTACAATCATCCTTAGATTATAAACTGACTGGGGCTCCGCGTTTTGTCTATAAAGAATAAAGAAGAAATTGTTTCCATGTAAGTACTAACAAGGCACATTTCCTCGCCACCTTTATTTGAAGATGTCACAGTACATTATTGATGTTACCACTATTCTACATATGGATAAACAGGCACAGAGAGGCCCTCACTGTTACCCAGGGCCACACAGAGGAAACAGCTCGGAGTCTGTCAGAACAGTTGCATAAGCAGCTTGAGATACCTGCACACTACACTGACACCAGCACAGTTCCACTCGGATCAGCCTGCTGATCCAGGTGACATCCTGAGTGCTAGTGCTGGTGCAATGAAGGGGACTGCAATAAGTGGCCAGGGGTGGAAATGGGCTGTGGCAGGACTCCCTTTTTTTGCAAGTAATAGAATGATGAACTGGCCCATGAAACTGCATCACCTCCTGTCAGAGCCCCTAAACAACAATTCAGTTGATCTTCAAGCTTTGAGCAAAGGCTTCTGCTAGTAGAACTTAATGATATGAGAAATATTTATTAAGTTATCTGACTGTCAGTAGTGTATGAATTGAGGGAGATTTTGACAGTGTAACTCTGGGTATTTGTCAATAGGGAAAAATCATATGGACAGAAACTACGGAATTACTTGCTAATTTCAGAGATGACTGGAATGGCCACAATTAAGAAGAGAGAAAGCAGCTCCTCCACAGAAGTGGTTTGTAGGTGTATGTATGTGCACAGCAGAAGGACAAGAGGTAACATTCAGGTTGCACCAAGGAACATTTCAGCTATCTGTAAGGAAAAATTGGTTCCTCCCGTGAGGGTTGTTCAGTATCATGAAGAAGTGCCAAGAGAGACTGAATAATTTCCATTCTCGGAGTCCTTCAGAAGACGTATGGACGAGGCCCTGAGCAGCACATTCTAGCTTTGAAGTTGTCCATTTTGTGTAGGGCGGTTGACCTAAATGAGACTTTTCCATCCTAATTATGCTATGGTGTTAGAACACCTGTGGCGAGAAATGTTCTAAAGCTCAAAGTTCATCATTTCAGTACAAAATGAAGGGCCTCAAATTGTGCAGCATATCAGATCATAACCAAGTTGAAATTCTTCACTGGCTTCCACCCTGATCAGGTTTTCTAATCATTCAGTGGGTAAGGATTTTCTTGGCATAAGTGAGAGCTCTCTGAAAATCGCAGAGAGTTCGTAGCACCCAGCAAGTCTTGCCCTGGAGGTGTATCACAGGTGCTCAACAAGAGGATAGCTCAGGCAGATGGGAAAAACAAGAGATGTGAGGACAGCTCTAGCAGAGGAAGGCACCCTTAAGAAGCTCATATTTTGCAAGCACTAGTGCATTATCTGTATTTTAATCATGCCTAAGAGGAAAGACTTAGTTCCTGGGCTTTATTGCACAATTCGCTTCATGATTGTCTTTAACCAATAATTCTAACAAAGAAACACTTTCTTCATACCCTTAGTCAGCCCAGTCCCTCAAAAGCTGTAATATACGGGTGTACAAAGCCAGTTCATGTCCGTGAATTACATGTGAAATCAAGGCAGAGACATGAAAGGATTGCCAGGGTCATGTTAAAACAGATGGATGGACAGCCTTTTTTGGCAGCAGAGAGGCAAGCTGATAGAGTGAGGGAAGGCTGAGGAGCACGCAGGTGAAGATAGGGGCCTTGCCTGGGTTGGGTCATCAAGTTTAATAGTGTGCAGCAATGAAGTGCTATTCAAGCTAGGGAAAAAATTCCGGTCTAATCCAAACAGAAGGATAGGGCACACATACAAAGTGTGTGCCCACAAGTTTCCAAACTGGCACTGGCACTGGCACTGTTCAGGAGATACATGGGATGGGGAGGAAGAGAAGTCAAACCTGGAGGGTCAGTGCAGGTGAGAGCAACAGGGGAATGCCAGGATGGAAGGGCAATCGGACAAGTTTCTTTTGCAGAGTTAGGGATAAAGCTGCTCTCAATTTTTATCTGTGTGGATCATCTGAACCAGGTGGGATTATTCCCCACAAACATCTCCTGTCAGCCTGAAACTGTGATGGGAGCAGAAGGGGTTAAAGCAGCCTCCAGTACGAGGGGCAGCACGGAACGGCTCCTGTCAAACCCTCTCAAGCTGGGGAATCCCTGACGACAAGACATCCAGACCACCCTCCTCTGGCAGGAGTCCCCTCCTTTGGACGGGATCCCGGGCAATTAGAAGGTTGCCGCGGTCTCTTTAAGAGCCGGAGCAGCTGCCTATTAGTGTGGACGGCACGATCCACTGCGGTGCGGGCGCGGGGTAGGGAGCGTTCGCGAGCTACCGTGCTCTAAAAACGTTAGGGAAACCCGCTAGGACTTACACCCCGAAAAGGCACGAAAAGTCGCTTGTAAGTACACTGGGGAGCTGTCGTGCTGATGATGTTTTAGACTTGATCCTGAAATGTGATTTCAGTGAAACATGTCTATTCCTTTTTTCCACTGAAGGAGGCTGCGCGACAGCTCAGTAAAATCTCTGCCTTATGCGCAAAGCACAATGTAAGAGTGAGGCCCCATCCTAAAACTACTCGCTCTCCAAGAGACCTGCAAAGAGAGCTGCTTAAAGTCACAGTGTAAAGGTTTGTAGCAACTGGAAGCTGAACTGAGACTACGTGAATCAGAGATCGGCTCCTCAGCTAGGACAACAGTCCTTGCTTCCCCTTTCCTTGCTAGTATTCCTCAGTAGAAGAAAAGTAGACAGTGCCCTTAGTTTCAGGAAGGGGAGGACATTGTGACTTACTGGAATCAGGGCAGTAAACAAACAATGTGCAGGCTGTTCACAATGAATTCCTCAAGAGAATTGCCTCAAAAAGCACCTAGTGATTACGATGAGGGGCCACCTGGAAAGGGGCGAAGACGGGTTATGCAGAGACAAAATATGGATCATTTCTTTGCTTACCAGTAATGACACATGAAGAGTAAGGAGGGTCTAGTAGTGTAAGTATGTACAACAGCAGGGAACAGCCAACGCTTACTTAGACAAGTACCTGGCATATATAATGTCTTAAAAATAATCACTTCATAATATTCAGTAAGAAAATGTCTACCACTTAGGAACCATCCACTAACTCTAAATACCTAGAAATAGAGTAATAGGAAATCTGTTAATGAAGAAATGTGGGGAATTGTGTGAATGACTAAACATACATCCTACTCTGTTTGTACAGTACATATCACAATAGGACACAGTTCCAATTGGCATATGTGGGCTGTACAGTATAAATATACATATATTTATAAAATACATAATATACCCTGTCTATCAGCCCTGCAATAAAAACTGAATCTATGGCTTCAAGTTTACTTACTGCAGACATGTGCTCCGTAAACTTTCTGGAGTACTGTCAAACAACATCTCACAACAACAGTCAGTTACTCTCTTATCTTGAAGAGTTTTGCATGGGCATATCAAATGTGGGGAATCACCTAACCACAGCCTCTTTGTTTATAATATCAGGATTTCATCTGTCAGCCCCAAACGGTATCTTTTTTTCCTTTGACTCATCCAAAGGCATACATCCAGTGTTGATTTGCAGAACATCAGGCTTTATTTTTCACTTCTACCTGCATGTTCTTCAAGCTATTTCACTTCCATTATCTCTAACTGACCTAACAGAAAAAAACCCAAAACCCAGTCCTCTTACTATAGCAATTACTAGCCAAAAGGTCTACATTTAGAGGGCCACAATTCACAAGAAGCCTTGCTTTTGGTTTTCTTTTGTTTGGAAACATGTTTGAAGTCAGATTCTACACTTCTTTGACCTTCCCGTTACAACACAACCTGTAAGAAAACCAGCCTGCAACTCCACAAGATGTAAAATAGGAGCATAAAAAATAATCTCTGAAAAGAACTCTGGAAGTGTTTTAATGATTCATATTTTGGTCTTAATCATATTAAACAAGCCATTCATAGTTTGCATGGAAATTAACGTATTTCTACCTTCTCCAGCCCCACGATGAAATGCGTTGATCTGGTAGAAACTCATGTTGCCGGTTTCATATACTTCAGGTTTGGAATTTTAGAAACTGTGAGACAGGCTTCACAATGTTCACTGTAGCTGGGCTGCCATGCAAGGGCACTTCTCAACAGGAAAGCAGCAAGCAGAAGCAAGAGATGCAGAAAGCTGTAGTACTCAGTATGAGCAAACACTTGTCAGGGATTTTGCGTAAAGAAAGCTCAGTGCATCATTTGTCCTTTACAGTGCTCATAGGAAACTGGACAAATCACCTTCGCTTCCACACATTTCTCATTCTGCCCTATCCCCTACTTTGCAAATATAATTTCAAGAATAGCAGGTGAACATGATGTCGCCAAGTAAGCAGAGGAGTCAGCTCTTATCATGAAGACCCTTTATCTTCTTTTCAGATGGCAAAATGTACATCCCATCGCAGTGGCTGAAACAGAAATTTAGGAAGTCTTGATGATGGTCAGAGTTGTTGCTGAGTAGCTTGATGAACAGGAGAATCAGGGTAAATATAGCAACACCAAAGACTTGGAAACAATAGCACCATCAAAAGCTTGGAAACAAGAGCACCACCAAAGACTGGGAAATTTCATCAGTATCAATGGAGCCTTGGAGGCTTTGTCAGTATCAATGGATTTATGGCAAGGTGTAGACTGGAAACTTGTGCGAGGTCTGGGTGTCTCACACTGCCACATTTTGAAGCGTGAGAAGTAAAGGGTCATATAATGATGATTCAAACAAGAGACTATTGTCCCTTTTTAACAAGTGACACAAAATTTGGAAGAAGCAGGAGGAACAAGAGGAGGCAGTAGACAAGAGAATATACCTCATCAGTAGTTCCAATATATTCAACTAAGTCTCTTCAGCCAAGTGTCAGTGAGAGCTTTTCACATAGTTCACACTGTCTCCTGAAACACTCTGACATTTTTCATCTGCAAGGGGTTTCACAGAATAGTGTTATGAATCAGAGGTTGCCAATAGCCAGTAGACGTGACAATTCTTCTCAAGAAACAGTGGCACCATCACACAGATCATCTTTGGCATCAAATATGATTCAGAACATTCAGAACAACACAGATGTCCTGAATTGTGACCACTCTGTCCTGAAATTCTCCAATATTCACAGAAAGACCCTTTGAAACCAGTCATCACTTGCCTTGTGAATACAGATACGATATGGAACAAGCAGACTTGCAGTTATCACCATTAAAAAATTCTCTCAAAGCCATCAGTTCAACCAGATATACACATATTGAGTGTCCTGGGTTTTTGTTGCCTACAGTGAACAAGAAAGCTATCTCTTGAGAACAGAAGCCTTGATAAAACAGTTTCCCTTTACAAACAACAGGAGCTGCAGTATCACTACGGCTGCTGCCTCAGGAGAAAGCAAAAGTGGTGTCCTGCTTTCACAGCACGATTTACAAATAGCAGCCTGGTCTGCCAGTGATGTGGCATGGTGTTCTTTAAGACGCTGTCCCTGCGGCTGATGGCTGACCTTGGAAACAGTCGTTCACCACACAGCAAAAAACCATCCAAAACATCTTCACAATGCCATGCTACAGTGGACCAGGATAACTCTTCAGATGCCATACAAACTGCAATACTGCAAGGCATGATCATGGCACGTACCAGAAATATGTTAGCATGTGCTCTCGCTAATTTGGCAATGCCCATTAGAAGTGCAAATCCATGCCAGGACTGGATAAAACCTGTATGGATCACTAAATATACTGACAGCTCATACACTGAGGAACCATGCCAAGATAAAAGTTACATTCTTTTCAGCTTATGTGTCTACTTGCTTTCATAAAGTAAGGAAGAAAATGCTCTTTCACTGACTCCTGTGAACACCCACCCTACTCGCACGGATGTAACTGAAGCATAACATCCATTTTTCCTGAGGTAGAAAAAGGAACCACATCGAGCTTCCTCTCTCTGAGGTATGCTGCCTTTATGGCACATGGCTGGAGCAAAGCACAGTGAAAACTAGTGCTAAAACTAGTGCTGAAACAGTGTTGTGTTTGAATGGAGAATATATAATGAAGAAGAAAATAAAAAGGATGACTGTTGTAGTTTTCAAGCAAAAATTGCCTTCATTAAAAGAGATTTTACTAACTTTTTTCTTTCCTATTTCTTCTCTTACCATGTTATCCTCTCTCTGGCCTTCCACACTTGTGGCCATACTGGTGCTTCCTGCATGTTTTTGTGACTGTTAGTTTACTAATCCAACAGAAGATAGAACTTTTTTCCCTTTCTACTGGTTAGTTTTATGCCTTGTTAACAATCAGAACATGTCAGGGAGGGTTCCAGTGAGTAACAGGTTTGGCAATATAAGCAGCAAGAATATGTCACTAGGACCAGGAAGGAAGATAGGGAATGGGAATTCTGTGGCAATTACACATTAACTTTTCTCACTGCATCTCATGTTCTTTGGCTGAAAACTTTCCCATTTTGGAATGGTGAAATTACATCTGGAGAAAAGGAATGCAAATACTATTCCACAGTAAAGCAGCTCAGCATCTACAGGTCTTATTTTCTCTTATTTCCAGAAAAACTTTGTAAAGTCTAGAATGACAGCATATGATTTTCCTGTGTTCTTTCAACTATCCTCAACTGATTCCTTAATTTCATCTTGCAACTGTTTCTTTCTGCTCACTTGTTCTTTCTGCAGTAGGTATTCCAATTGATTCTTTTACCATATTCTAGCAGTAAGATCTTAACTGCTCTCCTCCTTCACCTTTAGCCAGTCATCTACACCTCTCTCTGATCCACATTAGGAGCTCTAAATTAGCAAAAAAATGAGAAGTCACTGTAGTATTCCATTTAATAGCATTATAATCAGATGGGTGAATTATTTCACAAGAATGCATACTGCCAATTTTAATCGTATGTACAGTAACATCTGATTTTTCATCAGTAGAAGTACTGCCATGTGCAGAGTTTCTACACAAGTATAGAAGGTCCTCCAACAAAAAGTAAATAATATAGACCAGATTGAGCTCTGTCATTAAACTAAACCAGCTGCAGAAAGCTTTACCGATGCTAACGAAACCTCACAGTTTTAAAGCCCAGGCCCTAAGGAGAACTCAGAATAAAAAGATAAAGCAAAACATGATGTAAATGAATTTAAAAGGCTGTAAGAGGAGATAAAAACCCTCATATATCATATCCTTGGTAAACGTTTGTTACTTAGCCATCCTTCTCATGGCAGAAACAGAGGCTCTGCTTTATTAATTTTAAATACTTAGGAACTTCAGGTGTGCAGACAGCTTTGGAAGCACTTGTCACCTTAAACGTGACTCCCTACTTTCAGGAAAGAGAAGTCCATTAGTTGTGCACAACATAACAAGTGTCTCTGACTCAGTCTCTGTAGATTTACGTTTTTTAGCTATCCCCGCAACAGTTGAGGAACTAGTTGCAGCAGAAGCTCTCTTTGCAATATCAGTCCTTCTGTGACCACATCTCAACCTTGGTATACAGAGAAAAGCCACTGCAGGTAGAAGGCAACCATGCCAAAAAAACCTCACCATACAGTGACTACGCATACGATAACTTTCAACTATTGTCCTGTAAGAACTCGAATAAGCTGGAAGACAAAAAGAGATTGCCAGCTCCCAGGAAATCTGTGAATATTCAACTATGGCAGGTTAAGCACAACTGCATTTCTCAAAGTTACACACTGTTTTTTGAACATTTGAGCATAGGCATAACTTCCCCACACAGGGAAAGGTGGTTCAGTAGCACTTTGTTCCCAGTACTTGCTCAGACTCTTGGAAATTGCATCAGGACAAGGTTATAGGGAAGACAAGACATAATGATTGCAGAGAGATTAATTGCACCATGGTATCTATGTAACAAGCCCTTAGGAATAAAGCAAGCTTCTCTGCAGACCAAGCTGATAAGTGATCTTACTGTAGGTACTAAGTTAATCAGTAGCAGTTTGGGCAGAAGGTAGAGTAGATAGCAAGATGAAACAGGGGAAAGGTGAAATGCTTCCTAGAGACTGAAAGAAGAACCATCTTCTTCAACTTGATCATCTACCAAAGGTCTTGGAAGTCTGGGGAGGTCCCTACTCACTAGTTATTCCAATCCTCAAAAAGGGTATGAGGGAAGACCCAGGGAACTACAGAGCTGTGAGTCTAACCTCAGTTCCTGGAAAAAACTACAGAGAAGATTATACTGGGTACTACTGAAAGGCATTTAAACGATAATGCAGTCATCAGGCACAGTCACCATGGGTTCACAAAGGGAAAATCCTGCCTAGCTCATTTGGTATCTTTCTATGATAAGGTCACCCACGCAGTGGATGAAGGGAAGGCGGTGGGTGTAGAAATTTCTGGGTTTTAGTAAGGCTATTACTATGGCAGCATCCTTCTGGACAAGTTGCCCAGCTGTGGTTGAATGTGTCCAGTGTAGGGCAACAAAGCTGGTGAAAGGGCTGGAAGGAATGTCCTATAAGGAATGGCTAACGACTTTGGGTCTGCCTAGTTTCAAGAAAAGGTGGCTGAGGGGAACCTCACTGCTTTCTACACATTCCTGAGGAGGGGAAGTGGAGAGGGAGGCGCTGATCTCTTCTCCCTGACATCCTGGATGCATGGGAATGGTTCAGAGCTATGCCAGGGGGAGGTTTAGACTGGACATTAGAAAGCATTTCTTTACTGAGAGGGTGGTGAAACCCTGGAAGAGGCTTCCTAGAGAGGTGTTGATGCCCCAGGCCCGTCAGTGTTCAAGAGGCATTTGGACAATGCCCTTAACAACATGCTTTAAGTTTTGGTCAGCCCTGAATTGTTCAGGTGGTTGGACTAAATGATTGCTGTAGATCCTTTCCAACTGAAATGTCCTGTCCTGCTATTCTATTCTATTCTGTTCTGTTCTGTTCATTCTTTTTCAGACATGCACTGAAGGTTCAGATGGTAACAGACTTCACAAAGTAATTCAGTACCTGTTCTGTTGCTTATCAGTACCTCTCATTCCCAGATACATCAAGGAGCAAAAAGGATTTTAACTCATCCCTCTGTGAAATAATAAACCATTGCCTCCTTTGTAAAATCAAACGGGATAAAACAACATGTGACAAACAGCACGCAATCAGGATCGAAAAATATACAGATTTCCACTTTACACAACTCACAAATAGATTTGCGTGTGGGCCGTGTGACGTGGGCTGGGCCAGCAGTCCTTCCTGCTTTGTGAGGCAGAGATCAAGATTCCTCTGTTTTGCAGGGCGGTGGTGGTGGAAGAACATAGCTTTCAGGGCGGTTTATCTCATTAGAGTAAAGCAGACCAAACAGATCCGACACAGGTAAGCACTCCCCCACTGCTCACTCCGCCCTCTTTCCTCAGGAGTTTCCTGCTTTTGTGGGATAGACCTAGAAGAGCTGCAAAACAGTGGAACGTATGTGATCGTCTAGAAATTGCTTTGGATTAAGAACCTGGAAAAACAAGGTTTCCCACTCAAAACTCATACAACGGCATCTTCCCATCATTCAATACTGGCTGGCTTTTAGTTTCAAAAGAAATCTTCACTGTCTCCCTACAAGAAAACTCAAAAGGACAGAGAGTTTTTACCGGTGTCCCATCCTCAGGTCAGAACGAAAAGGAGCAGGGACAAAATGCTTGCACATTTTTCCTTGTGATGAAGAGAGAACGTAAAACATGACTGTTCCTACCTACCGAAACCTGTCTCTGGTAAGTATATGCTGAAAAACAATGTTCTTTTTCTGGCATTTGTATATATTATATATGTATCTGTTTATGCTCTAACAGGGGAACGCACTTAGTGTGCAAAAGCACACAATGTAACATGGAAACTAGATTTGTTAGGAGATGCATTCTCATTAAAAGATGCCCATTGTGTCATGCTTTTGTTCTTGACAGTGTCGTCATCAAAACAATGTGATCTATGTAGATTAGTATAACACATGCAAAATGACAGACAAAAATTGTTGAATACAGATCCCTGGTATGTGTTTCATATTGACTGCACCCAGTGCAAGAGCTGTCTCCTGCCCAGAGATGGGGTTTAGAATGGGGGACAGGAGGGGCTCTCATGCTTGAGGATGGTGCAAAAAAGCACATCAACAGAAAAACTGGGGATATAGGCAAATATTCAAACACATGCCTACATTTTGCAAAACCAGACGTACCCCAGCTGCATCTAGAACCTAAAGTAATGCTATTGCTATAATGCTACACTGAAGTTAGATGTTCTATTCACCAGGGCAGACAGCCCCATTAATAAGGCTACTTTTCTTCCAGGATCTGAACTAGTATCTGAATGTTTGCTATGCAATGTACAAATGTCCTAGAATTAACCATTAAAGTTATTCTGTGTTTCACCTTCATAATAACCACAAATCTGCATCCTAGACTGCTCTAAGTTCTATTAAGAAGCTAGTCCTTTTTAGATAAGTCTGGCAATAAGTGCTTATGGCCTATTTATGCATTTCAGGTCTGTGCGTTCAAATGCACCCATTATTCAATATGCATTCACATAGGAAATTCTAGTACATTTACACTGGCATGCATTTATGTGCGGATTTCCCCAGGATGTTATGTATGTGCATGTATGTAGCTGCATGTTCTCATGATGGCATGTACTCGAGTATGTATGTTCTTATTTTGGTCATGATACTTATGACTTCTGTTTCATGTTGAAAAAACTATTCCATCTTCCACAGATGTCTGTCCCCTTAACTGCGCATCTGTTCTCAAGTGTCTGCTACCAGCATCTATACTACCATGTGGTTAGAGACACACTGGAAGAACATCCGCCAAGCCTTCTTGCTTTTTTTCACTGCTGCTCTTCTCATTGGGGTCACCATGCTGGCCATTTCATCTAACATCAATCCAGCAGGCTATTTCTTCCTAGGGGTAGGGGGAGTGTGCCTGACCGGCTATTTGCTGAGTGCATTTGTCAAGTGTTGCCTGAGGAATCAACAGCAACGTGATGCAAACGAGATATCTCCAAACGGGCAAAGCCAAGCAGAGTAAGCAGCAACCTCGTTATTCCTCTTACTTTAACTCTCTCTCCTCAGTCATGGCCATTTTACATATTGTTTTGCTGCCCTTCTCGTAGGACACAAAACACAGACTCTATTCCAGAAGACTAAAGTTCTTTTTCCGTTGTTTTCCTTCATTCTTCAGGTGGAGGTTGCAAATGTGTCTGCCACGCATGTCCTGTATCCTGTCCGATATATATTTTCTTCCCCCTGGGAACTGATCCACTAACAATTTCCAAGGTTAAACAGATCTAGACGCAGTTTTATGTTTCTTTGCGTAATTAAGTCTTGCCAAACAATGAGTCAGACAAGGAAAAACTGCTGAGGCAATACTGAATCTTAGCTGGGTTTAGCTCTATAAACCTTATCTCTAGAGCAACTGTTGCTCAGCAAATTTGTAAAAAAGAACCTGTAACTGGGTGTGTTTCCAGTCTTAAACACCTGATTGCACACTAATAAAAAAAATAAACCCTGATTTTGAGAGGCTCTGAATTTTTCCACATCTTTTTGGCTTCACGTACATTTGCAGGTTCTCAGCGTTATCTAATTTAACCCCAATTTACTTACTGTAGTTGAAGAGTTTAAGTTTACTTGTATCTTTGCTTCCTTTTCTGTATAATCCAGATAATCATTATCACATCCAGAAATGACTTGACATTCTCAAATAGAGGGTTTGTAAGATGGCAAAATGTTATTGTGTGTTTCTTTTTAGAAAGAGTTAAGTAAAAAGGAGTCTATATTCGGCTTTGCTACCTTGGGAACTTACTAGAAGAAAATTAGTATGTTTATTTAAAAATATGTCCTAAAAAGGAAAATGTTTCTAAAATAACATTTTTCTCTACAGATACTCTTTTTAACACAAAATAATTAGTCCTTGTTTAAACTAAATGAAAATACTTGGATTTTTTCCTTTTAAAAATAGATGAACATTGAGCTAACATATTAAAAAAGCAAACTCCTGTTTTATTCCAAGAAATACTTAGTAGTAATTCTTAATAATAATTTTTGACTGGTAGGAGATTTAACATGAGGGACATCACGCCAAACCTAGGACACTGAATTGAACAGTGTGAGTTTCCTCACTTATTCCAGAGAATGTGGAAAAATGGTCTGATGAGCCATTCTCTAGACCATAAAGGAAGACATTAAGTTAGCTGTACAAGTGAGCTGATCCAGTGGCAGAATATCACATACAGTAATCCCATGAGACATACACTGTCTCAGTCCCATCTATTGATTGGTCCCAATAGTACGTTATCTGGAGTATCTGCTTCTGCATAAACTAAGCAGTAAAATAGTCACTGTAACTGACATTCCTCTTTTTGCACATAGGGTGAACGCTGCCTATGAAGCACCCACCTATGAGGAAGTGATGACCATGTCAGTTCCAGCAATATGGACAATTGCATCCAATCCAGGCTTAGTACCTTCGCCACTGAATGAGCCGCCTCCTTACAACGTAGTTATTGAATCATCCGCCCAGGAAGAGATGATGGTAGAGGCTCTCAGGGTGTCAGTGGTATCAGACACAAGGCACACCTGTGAGACAGACAGAGGATCCAGGATGCAGCTGCAACTGGTGCTGCCCCCAAGACTGCAGCGGTTTGTTTCAGACATCCATGAAGTGAAAGGTGTTGCAGACACGTTTGAACCACTGGAGCCACTCACTCCACCACCTGCTTATGAGAGTGCTGACGATGATGTCTTCGAAGATGCCTTCCAGCCCTCCATATTATGATTCATTTCACCTTCCATGAATGCAGAACCAAATCCTCTGCCCAATACAGAATGCTCCTAGAAGGAAGATGAAAGAGCTGAGATTTTTCACACCTGAAACTAGAAGTTTGCCTCACCATTCTTTGAACCAGAGCTGAACTACGGACACAGCTTCTGATGTCACTAGAATCTTCTGCACAAAATATAAACCAATGCAATACCACAATGCTTTGTCTTGGCAGATACGTAAAACTACTGGGAGGAAAGCTGTGTTATACCTGGCAACAATTCTCAAACTGGAGATACACCTTTATGGGGGAGGAGTGTGAATCCTGAGAAGGGGTTGCTGAAGGACCTCTGAAGGAGGACTGTAGGATGCAGCCAGGAGAAGTTGCCTGGGAAAGGGAAGGAATAGAAACAGTGCTAAGTAGGTTCTGCCTGTGCATTACAAACACCTTTGCAATCATCAGTCACCCTAAAACCCCTACTGAGAGACTGACGCTGTAGTTCCCCGAGTTGCTGCTTTGCAGCAATACAAACTTATAGTCTACGCTGTTTGTTGCCACCCCTCTGCTGCACTTGCTGGGCATCCTCAGCTGTGCTGCACTGCAGTGTGACTGAGGGGAGGGTGGCTGTCTTCATCTGGAAGCTGGCACCACCTCATGCTTGTCCTTGGGGTTGAAAAGCTTATGGCAAGCGTGGCACCGTGAAATTACTTCAGTCCTTCACAAGGTTCTCATCCCACACAGCCTGCAGTGGTGGACAAGAGGGAGATAATAGCAGCTTTTCTCCTGTAAGAGGAGCCATCAGTGGGATATGTACACATATACATGTCCTCTGCCTGAACCACTGGTCTTTGCATCTCTACAGGAGGGTGTATTTTTCAACTGTACTACAGGCCCAAACAGATGACTCGAGATGCTTTATTGTCATCAGGGCAATCATTTGCACCTCCAGCTCTCCATAATGCCGCCACACATGGAGGCTTCTCTCTGGACTCTGGAAAGGGCCAGTCCGTCTGCCGAGGCCACGGCTGCAGCAGAGAGCACCCTGGAGAATGACAGCTTTGAGGCACGTGTGGTGTTCATCGTGGCTCTAGGCTGGAGCCAGGTTCCAGCTCTCACTGATCGGTGATGCTGTGCGGTCTTTTACAATGGTAGAGTTAACGTGACAGGCTCTGCAGCGTTAAAGGGGTCTGCAGTATGCAAAGAGACATTCATGTCTGGCAAGTGTCCAAATATAAACAATGAAATACGGTGGTCCGAATTTCTTCATGGAGATCAGCAATGATCAAAGCTGTGTCTCATGTGACTGCATCACCTTTAATTCATATGAGAAACCATCAACCCACAGGCTAAAGCAAATAAATTATTTATTGTTTGATTCTTTTAAGATCAAAAAAAGAAAAAAAGTAACTTTTTATGTTGTTTATAAATAAACAGAACTGCATTAAAAATACTTGGTGGCATCATTAGTTTTTCCTCCCAGAAGAAACATCCCAGAAAGCCACGCTTTTGCTTGCATTCAGCTTATCTGATGATCTTGGCTTAGAAAAAGGAGAGGAGTTTAATTTCTAAATCTACAACTGAATCACTTTAATATCATTAATGATGAAGCGGCTATGATGATACCACTATCGTAGCATAACATATAAATCTGCTGATAGAGGCAATGTGATTTCTTTAAAGCCAACCACTTGTTGCATTTCCTATATCCGCAAACACAAAAGAACAAACCACAGTCAAAAGCAGTACAGGTATACCATGCAGGAATAGAAACTTTGGGTGTAAACTGGGCCACCCAGAACCCTTCTGAGTGCACCAAATTGCCAGGAGCCAGGAAGAAATTCAGATGGCCAGCACAGACAAAAACTGGTCAAGAGAGAGAGACCCAAAAATGTCACCAGTTTTGATCACTGGGATTTCTCTCTTCAGTATCTCCAAGTTAGTCAAGCCTTTGGAATGGTGTTAAATTTTGGCATGTGAAACTGCTGTGCACCAAGGAACAACTCTCTGAAGCTTTACATGACAAGAGCTGTAAATTTGCTTCTGCTAAAAGGATTTTCATTTGCTTTTCCCTTTAAAAGTGTACTCTGCAGACCCCCTGTGCTCCCTTCTCCCATGTAAACTACTGAACATTACTTGAGCCCTTTATCAATTGCAGCTGGTTTCACCTGAAATGTGTGTCAACAAGAGACATAACAAAAAATCTAAAAAAAGAAAAACCCAACAAAAAAAACCAATCACAGAACTGGTATGTTTGCAAGGAAAGCTGCGTACCTGTTATTCTACCCCCACACAAAATCCTTCCCATTACTCTGATGTGCAAGACTAATCCCCTCTGCCATGAATCTGTCCAAGTCACAGAATCCCAGACTGTTTTGGGTTGGAAGGGACCTTGAAGTTCTTCCAGTTCCAACCCCCTGCCACGGGCAGGGACACCTTCCACTAGAGCAGGTTGCTCCAAGCCCCTGTGTCCAACCTGGCCCTGAACACTGCCAAGGGATGGGGCAGCCACAGCTTCTCTGGGCACCCTGTGCCAGCGCCTCAGCACCCTCACAGGGAAAAACCTTCTGCCTAAGAGCTCATCTCAGTCTCCCCTCTGGCAGGTTAAAGCCATTCCCCTTGTCCTGTCCCTACAAGCCCTTGTCCAAAGCCCCTCTCCATGTTTCCTGTAGCCCCTTTAGGCACCACAGACTCCCACAGGCTCCCCGCCTAGCCCAGGCACGAAGAGCCGCGAACCCCGCCGGGGCAGGGCGCGCCCGCGCAGGCGCACACCGCGGCTGACGCTCGTCCTGTGGCGGTCTCGCTAGAGGAGGGGCTGTGGCGCGGCGCCCTCGCCGCGGCCACGTGACTGAGCGGAGGCAGCGCGGTGCGGGTCGCTGCGGCCGCCGCGGAGCGGTGAGCGGCGGGGCGGTGGGTGCGCTGCGCCCGGCGGGGCACGCACAGCCCGGCGCCTGCCTCGGCCCCCGCGGGATCGGGAGCAGCGGGTGGCGCCGGCTGCGCCCGCCGCCGATGCGGTGCAGGCCGCTTCCGCCCGTTGTCAGGCGGCGGCTGCTCGCGGGGTCGGTCCGCTTCCTCTTGAGCGGGAAGCTGGGAGGGGTTGAGGGTGGCTCGGACAGTTGAGTTGCGCTTAGGTCTCGCCTGTCCTGCCAGGGAAGCGTGCGGCATGCAGCGGTGTCACCAGGAAGCGCTAAAGAAGAACCGGGTGATGCTGGCAAAACAGCTGCTTTTAAAGGAGTTGATGGAGCATATGATAGAGAAAGACATCTTCACCACGGAGATGGTGGAAATGATACAGGTATGCAGGTTGTACTTCACTACACCCGAGCCTTAACCCTGAATTCTAGTTAAGCTCAGTGTCGTTCCTGGCAGTGGCAGTATGGTTAACCCTGCATGTTTTAATGTGATTACATGTGTGGAACGTGCAAAGCAGTGTGGGTTTTGCTTGCAACACGCAGGAGAACTGTAAGCCACTATTTGCAATACCGATTTTGACTGGGACATACTAAATCGTTGGCTTGCATGCTGGTATGGAGTTGCAGCAGACTGTGCTTTGTGGGTTAGGTAGTTATCTTCCAGTCCTTTGTTGTCATTTTGTGCCTCCATATGTAGAAGTAGAAATAACACCTATTTCCAAAAGAATACTGTTAAAGTAAGTAAATTAATATATTGTAAACCAGCTTGTTGTGGTGCCTGCCACTTAAAGAATTTGTACTTCATCTGTGTTTTTCTAAATCGCATGAAGAACCTTACGTGATCCAACACCTTCACTCTCAAATAGCAAATGCAGTTCGTAGGCTTTTGTTACTTATCCCGAGTGGTTGGTACTATGAAGAGAAGTCACTGGAAATATTTTGGGATTGCTCTCAGAGGCATGGTAATGCACCGAAGTGTGTGCAGGATGAAGGTAAAATTCTTAAAAGAGAAAGCAGACTGGAAAGGAAGTGACTGAAGGTGCATGTCAAGTGCATCTCAGGACTCAAGTAAGCAATTGAGGCACTTTTTAGTCCCTTAGTGGGATTGATGGTCCTGTCATAAAACCACATGCTGAAAAACAGAATTTTGAGCTATTTGCTGGGCGCTGCTGCAGATGGTGTGAACCTTAGACTGATAAGTTTTTTGAAAGCAATGAAGAAATAACCTTCTGGTGAATTTTGACTCACATGTGTCACATAATGTGAAATTACTCGTGGGACCTGTTAAGGGTACCTGTGCTAAGTTGTTGGGAGATGCAGGCAGTCGTACCTGAAATAGCTCAAATCCCTAGTGAAAGAGGGCAAAAGTAAGACAGTGAAAGAGAATGAATCAAGAAGTGTTTGTACTGGTTTTGGCTGGGATAGAGTTAATTTCTTCATAGTAGCTACTATAGCTAGTAAGGGGCTATGTTTTGTATGTTTGTGCTGAAAACAGTTTCGATAACACAGGGATGTTTTAGTTACTGCTAAGCAGTGCTTAAACAGAACCACGGCCTTTTCTGCTCCTCACCCCACCAGTGAGCAGGCTGGGGGTGCTCAGCAAGTTGGGAGGGGACACAGCCAGGACAGCTGATCCCAGCTGACCCAAGGGATATTCCAAACCATATGACATCATGCTCAGACATAAAAGCTGGGGGAAGAAGAAGGAAGGGAGAAACATTTGGAGTTCTGGCATTTTCGTCCAAAGTAACTGTCCTGCATGTTCTGCTTGCTGGAGCCCTGCTGTCCTGGAAATGGCTGAACACCTGCCTGCCCATGGGAAGCAGTGAATGAATTCCTTGGTTTGCTTTGCTTGTGTGCACAGCTTTTGCTGTTAAATTGCCTTTATCTCAACCCAGGAGTTTTTCACTTTTAACCTTTTGATTGTCCCCACCATCCTTCTGGGGAGGGAGTGACTGAGCATCTGCTGGTGCAGGGCTGGTTAAACAATGACACTGCTCAAGTGTGGGTGGTTAGTAGGGATGTTGAGTTGCTGGCCCAGTTAGTTGCTGAAGGGGGACAGAGGGGAGGAAAAGAAAAGGAGAAAAAGGAAAAAAAAAAAAGCCCTCTCAAAGGTGGGATAATGCCAGAGAAATGTCTTTTTGGCAAAATGCTTCTGAGACATGGGAAGAAGACTAGAGGAATCTTCCCCTTCAGGTGTAATTGCATAAAAGGAGATGCAACAATACTTAGTAATGGATTATCAATAAGGTGTTACCATGGATAAGTCAGGTAAATAGCAATAGCTGAATGGAAAAATTGTGCCTAATACAACCTACACACATAACTAAGAGTTTAAATGTATATAAATAGCAATAGCAGCTTGAGCAAGAGAACGAAGTGACTCAAACTACTGTTGCAGGGTATGAATCTGGAAATTGCAGTGAAAAAATAAATACAGTGGGGAAGAAGGAAAGCACTGACAGCTGAAACAGTAGTACTGTGAAATAAGGTTAGAAATGAAGGGAACGTGCTAATAACAGTGCTATAGATAAATAAAAGTAATGTGCATTTAAAAAAAGATCACTTGAGTCAAAACCACTTTGTGTTGCCTTTCATTTTTCTGTAGTAGGTCTGTGAATTTGTAGTAGTCCTCCACTCTTTGGCTGAAATGTGAACAAAAGTCTTGGGAGTGCCTTTAGGTAGCCTATTCTTGAAAATGCATTGTGATGCTAATCATCAGGTACCTTAGTGGAAATACAAGGAGACAAGTGCCACAATGGCTGATAGAGTGTAGATTTTCCTGGATATTGTAGCTGTGCTTCCCCAAAATGTTAGGAAATGAATGACATCTGGATAAATAGTTATGTTTTAAATCATCTTGTCTTAAAACCACCACAATTATACTGGTCCTGTTGGTTTGATTTAAACTAAGCAGAAGAATAAACAACATGGTTCTGGAAATAGGACACTTCACTTAAATAAACTTTTGTAATCTAAGGAAAGTGAAATAAACCAAGGAGCTCAGGAAGGTGAAGGAAGGATGAAATTTCTTCAAGTGTAAGCTGCTAAACCAGTACTGAAATTTTACCACAAGTAAGAAAAAGGTGAGAGGGGAGGATATTGCAGAAAGAGCCACTGAAGACAAAGGTGGTTTTGTTGGATGAAGAGCTCACAAGGAATATGAAAAGTAAAGAGTTTGTAGGTGTATGCTGGGGAAGAACTAAAATATAGGAGCAGCTTCCTTTGATGTCCAAAATGGGGAGAGAGGGTAGGAACTTAGAGGCATGAGTTTAAATTAGGTCATTCAGAAAGATACTAAACAATTTGAATTTTTTTTTCCCACTTATATACACTTTTAAGAAAGAATAAAGAAAAAAGTTCTACTTCTGAATGTTTGCTGAGTATTTAGTATAACCTGAAGTGGATGTGAAAGTTTCATGAGGAGATACCTTAATGCTTCTTTAAATACAAAAAGTGCTGTATTTCTTTATTTTGATAGTTAAGTAAACATGCCCCATCCCTTGCAGTGTTCAAGGCCAGTGTTCAAAGCCAAGGCTTGGAGCAACCTGGTCTAGTGGAAGGTGTCCCTGCCCATGGGAGGGGGTTGGAACTGGGTGAGATTTAAGGTCCCTTCCAACCCAAACCATTCCATATTTCTGTGATCCTATGAGTCAGGAAGAAGTCTGACAGAAGCTGACTACTGTACATACAAAGTGCAGAATATAAACATGATGGAAATTTCTTAACTTTTCAGTAAAACTTAAGATCCAATTCTTGAGGTCAGCTTGTGTGCTTAATTATGATTTATGGCCTAGAGTCATAGACTGTGAAGACATAAAAATTAAGATGATTAATGTTCCTAAGTTTGTTATAAAGAGCTGCAGGCCTACTAGAAAGGAAGAAGTAATGAATAGGTACTTTAGAATATCAGCTGTTAATTTACTTTATTAGGTAAAATAAAATTCAGTGGGCTTACAGCAAGATACAATATATGGAGCTGGTTATCTTCTGTGGACTAATGAAGAAGTGTTACCATGAGAAAGGGCCAAGTATTTTCATACTTCTGCAAAGGCACAGGTGAGTTATTACTGTATGCACCTCTAGTCAACAGTGCTCTGAAAGTTGAGGTTCCCATTAGAATATGAAAAGGTAGTTGCATTGTCAAGGGGAAGAGGCCATTTAGGAGGAGGCTGAAAGTGGTTTGTTTACTGTAGCAAATCGAGACTGATTTATAGAAAGAAGTTTGATTAATAAGGGAAAGGACAGGAGAACACTGAAGTTAAGGGATATAGTTGATTCAAAAATAAATTCTACTAGTCATAAATTGATATAGTAGAGTGTGGATTTTTTTTCTCTGGATCTAGGCCAAGTCTGGGAGTTTCAGCCAAAATGTGGAGTTCCTCAATTTGCTGCCCAAGAGAGGCCCTAATGCATTTTCAGCATTCTGTGAAGCTCTACGAGAAACCAAACAGCAGCATCTGGAGGCAGTGATCTTGAAGACAACATCCAACCTGAGCCAAGGGATTGCAAGGGTACAACAGTTCTTAAAAAATGAGATTGGTGGACTGCATTTCAGATTGGTTTTGGGAGCAAAGTGATATTTTTCAAATGGGGAAAAAAAAGGTTGTTTACAAAGGTCAGGGTGGGGTTTTGTTGCAAACTGAAACTTGTAGTACACATAGTGAAAGCAGAGGGGAAGGAATTTGGGAAGAAGAGAATGTCACACAGTATCACAAGGTGGTAGAGGTTGGAAGAGACCTCTGGAGGTCACCTGGTCCAAGTCCCCTGCTCAGGCAGCATCACCTTGAGCCCATTGCCCAGGGCCATGTCCAGGTGGCTTTTGAGTATCTCCAAGGTTGGAGACTCCACAGCCTCTCTGGGCAACCTGCTCCAGTGTTCATCACCCTCATAGTAAAAAAAGTGTTCCCTGATGTTCAGAGGAAACCTCCTGTGTTCCAGCTTGTGCCCACTGTCTCCTGTCCTGTCCCTGGGCACCACTGAAAAGCATCTGGCTCTGTCTTCTTTACACCCTCCTTACAGGTATTCATACACATTGATAAGATCACCTTGAACCTTCTCTTCTCCAGGCTGAAGAGTCCCAGCTCCCTCAGCCTTTCCTCAAAGGAGAGATGCTTCAGTCCCATCATCATCTTTATGGCCTGTTGTTGGCCTTTTTCAAGTATCTCCATATCTCGCTTGTACAGAGGAGCCCAGAACCAGATACAGGACCCCAGGTACAAGCTTGTCAGAACTAGTAGAGGGGAAGAATCACCTCCCATGATCTGATCTGCTGGCAACATTCCTCTAAATGCAGCCCATTAACTGCCTTTGTGACAAGGGCATGCACGTTGCTGGGTCATGTTCAACTTGATGTCCAACAGGTCCCACAGGACATTTTCTGCCAAGCTGCCACCCAGCTACGTAGCCCCCAGCAAATGTCAGTGCATGGGATTGCTCGTCCCCATGCAGGAGTTTGCACTTCTCTTTGTTGAACTGCGCAAGGTTCCTGGATATTCTTACATCCAACATGTTCTTAATGAATGTGTCATCAAGAAGCCAGAAGCTGCAAAGAAAATATTTTCTCTGACATCTTTGAATTTAGTGTTTGATGATTCTCTGAGTAAAAAGCTGCTAGAAGTTAGTCTTGTCTGTTGAGGAGAGAGGGACTTTTCTTTCTTGCTTTTGTTATTTATTTTCATCTTTTCACTATCTATGGTTGTTAGCATTGAGCTAAAGGAAGAATTTAGCAATGATTCAATATTCTTAGTGCATTGATGAGGATGGAAACTTGCAGTAAACATATTTTATACAAAGGAAGGAAGACCAGATATTTTTGAACAGAAATGTTACCATATTAAAATGTAGGATTTATTAGACTACCCTATTTTCTTGTTTTCAGTTGTACTTTGCTTCATAAAAAGTCATAGAATCATCTAGGTTGGAAAAGACCTTTAAGATCAAGTCCAACCATTACCCCAGCGCTGCTAAGGCCACCACTAACCCATGTCATGAGCGCCTCATCTACACAGTTTGTGAACACTTTCAGGGATGGTGACTCCGCCACTGCCCTGGGCAACCTGTTCCAATGCCTGAGCACCCTCTCTGTGAAGAAATTGTTCCTAATCTCCAGTGTGATCCTCCCCTGGCACAGCTTGAGTCTGTTTCCTCTTGTCCTGTCACTTGTTCCTTGGGGGCAGAGACCAACCCCACCTCATTGCAACCTCCTCTCAGGCAGTTGTAGAGAGCGATAAGGTCCCCCCTGAGCCTTCTCTTCTCCAGACTAAACCCCCCCAGGTCCCTCAGCCGTTCCTCATCACACTTGTGCTCCAGGCCCTGCACCAGCTCCGTTGCCCTTCTCTGGCCCCGCTCCAGCACCTCAATGCCTCTCTTGCAGTGAGGGGCCCAGAACTGAACACAGGATGTGAGGTGCAGCCTCACCAGTGCCCAGTACAGGGGACGATCCACTGCCCTGGTCCTGCCAGCCACACTATTTCTGATCCAGGCCAGGATGCTGTTGGCTTCTTGGCTGCCTGGGCACAAGCTGCTCAAGTTCAGCTCCATCACTCAGCACCCCCAGGTCCTTTTCCATGAGCAGCTTTCCAGCCACTCTTCTCCAAGCCTGGAGCGTACCATGAGGTTGTTGTGGCCCAAATGCAGGACTCAGCACTTTGCCTGTTGAACCTCATACCGTGGGCCACAGCCCATCAATCCAGCCTGTCCAGTTCCCTCTGCAGAGCCTTCCTGTCCTTCAGCAGATCAACACTCCCACCTGACTTGGTGTTACCTGCAAATTTACTGAGGGTGCACTCGTTCCCCTCATCCAGATCATCAATGAAGACATTGAACAACACTGGCCCTAACACCAAGCCCTGAGGGACACCACTATGACCAGTCACCACCTAGATGTGATGCCATTTGTCACCACTCTTTGGGCTTGGCCATCTACCCAGTTTCCAACTCAGCAAAGAATCCACCTGTCCAGGCCATGAGCAGCCAATTTCTCCAGGAGAACACTGTGGGAGATAGCATCAAATGCTTTACTTAAATACAAATAGACAATGACCACAGCCTTTCCTTCATCCACCAAGCAGGTCACCTTATCATAGAAGGAGATCAGGTTGGTCAAGCAGGACCTGCCCTTCATGAACCCGTGCAGACTGGGTCTGATCCCTCTGTTTTCCTCCACATGCTTTGTGATCTCACTTGGGATGGTTTGCTCCATGACCTTCTCCAGCACTGAGCTCAGGCTGACAGGCCTGTAGTTCCCAGGGTCTTCCTTCCTGCTATTTTTGTAGAGACATTACTTTGGCCAACCTCCAATCCCTTGGGACCTGCCCACTAGACCAGGACTGCTGGTAGATGATGGAGAGTGGTTTAGTGAGCTCCTCTGCCATCTCCTTCAGCACTCTTGGGTGGAACCCCTTTGGCCCCATAGACTTGTATACGTCTGAGTGGAGCAGGAGGTCTCTAACCATTTCTTGGTGAATTATGGGGACTTCAGTCAGCTCCCCATTCTGCCATTCATGGCTGGTGTGACTATTAAAGACTGAGGCAAAGGCAGCATTAAGTACCTCAGCCTTTTCCTCATCCTCAGTCACTAGGTTTTCCCTAGTATCCAGCAGAGGATGGTGGTTCTCCTTGGCCCTCCTTTTATTGCTAATATATTTGAAAAAGTACTTTTTATTATCTTTGACGGCAGTGGCCAGATTTAGTTCCATCTGTGCCTTTGCGTTTCTAACTTCCTCTCTCCATAACCTAACAACATCCTTGTACTGCTCATGGGGAAGTCCCTTCTTCCACAGGTGATAGATTCTCTTGTTTTTCCTGAGTTCCAGCAATATCTCCCTGTTCAGCGAGGCTGGTCTCTTCCTGCTGGGTTGATTTTCGGGACAAAGGGACCACCTACTCCTGCACCTTAATGATTTCATTCTTGAAGAGCATCCAGCCTTCCTGGACCCCTTTGTCCTTCAGTAATGTTTCCCAGGGAATTGTGCCAACCAGTGTCCTGAACAGGCCAAAGTCAGCCCTCCAGAAGTCTAAGGTGGAGGTTTTGCTGACCTTCTTCGCGAGTTCTCCAAGCATTGAAAATCCAATCATTTCATGATCACTTTGCCCAAGACAGCCTCAACCATCATATCACCCACTGTTCTTCTCTGTTTGCCAACAGCAAACCTAGCCAGGCATCTCTCCTAGTTGGGTCACTTACTAGCTGGATCAGGAAGTTATCTTCCACAGCCTCCAAGAACCTCCTGGACTGTTTCTTCTCTGCTGTGTTGTACTTCCAGCAGACAGCTAGTAGGTTGAAGTCACCCACGAGAACAAGGGCAGGCGATGGTGAAACTTCTCCCGGTTTTTTGCCATGAAAATGAAATCTTGAAAGCAAACAGAAAGATAGATATCACTGGACAAATACATTTTTGGCAAAAATGAGGAGGATATAATGACAGTGTTAAGGTTTTCAAACTGGGGATTTGGGTAGAAGTAGAGATGAGCAAAGAAGGGAAGAAATTTTGAATTGACACAAAATGCTGTTGCTGTCTTCTTATGATGTTTTATTTGGTGTGAACCATCATATTTTTTAAGTCATGTATATGTGTATGTAAATGCATGTGTCTGTGTTCCATGATACCTACAGTCTTGTATTGCAGAGAAAAAAATAGCTGTTTTATGCAACTCTTTTCATGGATTTATTGAATGTCTTGTAGCTTGAACACTGTTACGGATCAAATCTTCCATTCCCTGTCAGTGAGTCATGTAATTCAAAAAGACCACGCTGGATAGGTGAGTTGCCTTGACTTGCTATCTGGTTGGTTGCTGAATAATCTCTTAATTCAGTTCTAGAAATAAGCTTCCCACCACTTTGCTCATCCCAGGAATACAAACTTGGCAGTGAACTAGCTATATTATGATCAGATGCAGGAGGCAGAATTAGGCTAGAAAATGAAATGACGTATTGGAAAAAAGAGCCCAAGCTGACTAGAAGTCAGCTTCACTGATTCTTACAGGAAATTTTGTTGCTCAAATGGTACATGTCAGTAATATTAGATTTTGGAAGATTTTCTTTTTTGTTTAAGATTTGTAATAAGTAAGATACCAATTTTGGGCAGTACTCCTTAACTTAGACTTACTTCTTGGCAAATAAGTTTAAGTACAAGGCCTTGCTTATGTTACATGGACCCAATATTGATTTCTGTAGCTTCTTCAAGTGTAGCAGATCAAGTTTTCTTTAGCAAGAATCTGTGACTTAACATCAGGGAGCTAGTTGTTGGAATGAATCTCCTTGCTAGTTTTTATGCTGCCCCTTTTAACGCCTGGAGTACTCATGTTCCCTAGCCACAGCTTTAACTGTATGCTTGTTACTAGGAGCTCTCTCTGGTGTTAAAGAACAAGTCTCCAGATTTTGAAGGCCTTTTTTTTAAAACAAAAATTGTATTTTATTTTATTATTTTTTATTTTATTTAGGTGCAAAAGTTTTAGGGTTGGATTGTTTTGGTTTTTTAGAGCATATCTTCCTCCAACTAGGAAAGCTATGTAAAAGGCTTTAAAAGGATTTCAGAGGAGATCACAAATGTTATCTGTTTCTTCAGGACAGGGGAGTGAGTGTTTTGTCTGCAAGTGGCAAATAGTTGATTATCATTCCCACTATCTGCTGTTATCCAGAGGAAAGGGTTGTTCAGAGGCAGATAAACAAAAAAAGGCATTGCACTTTATGGCAGCTAGAAACACCTAGTTTGATCACTTATACATGTGTTCAGCAAAAAAGAAGTAATTGTATCCGGTGAGGGAGGCCTTTTTTGAAAGGAAGAGCACTGTTCTAGTTGAGTATTTCTAGCAATGGTTTGTCTGTGGAAGAAATAACATACTGTGCAAAGTGACAAAGCTCACAGCTCTGATTTTAGATGAGAAATATGTTTTCATACTCTAGAACCAAATTTACTAGGCCTTAGATAAGGCTCACCCGCATACAAAACAAAAAAGAGTTGCCAATTAAAACTATAAAAAAATAAGTATACCATTCCAGTACTTTTGGGATGTTTTTCCCTGCTGTTTCATTGTGTGTCTGTAGTCTCTGTTCAAACAAAATTTTTAGAGGTGTGAATATTATAATACAGGAATATGTCTAAGACCACATAGATGAGAATTTGCAAGTTACTGCCTTAACACAGAGGCTTTGTAGCTGGATTTTTTTATTGTTATTGATATGTTTGTTTTGCACAGAACCAATGGAACATTCCTTGGATAATAGAGATGGTCCCCCGATTCCTCAAGTGAAGTCCTGCACTCCCAAATTTTATCATGATCATAGGCATTTGGTAAGTAGTTGAGAAAGCAAATCCTGAGACATGAAAGATGTGAGGTGTTTGGACATATCAACTGAACATGTGCTTTTTAAAACTGCATCAAAATGCCTGCTTCATTGGGATGCAGATCAGTGTCGTGCTATTTGTGTCACCAAAAGGTGTTACCGGTTCTGTTTGACTTGATGTAGTTCTAATTTATAAGTGTCAAGAAGTTCTGTAACTCTACACATCTCTGTCTCTGGTTTTTTGTTCTTGAAGAGCTTTGTGAAATGCCTTCTATTCTGTTGCTCTGTGTAAGCCGTCAGTCTTATTGCCTCATATATATTTGCAGCCTCATCTGTGTGATGACACACCCTGCAAACGACTATAAGATACTACAACTGTGTTTTAACTAGTAGTCACAGTCTTGGCTAGTTTAATTGCCAGCTGTACCACGAAGAGTTTCTCCTTAGTCTCAAGAACCAGATCAGGATTAGGTGCTGGCTAGAACAACCTGAACTTCTAATCTGCAGTGTTAGAAGTTATGTAGGTGGCCTAATTAATTTTTATTTATTCTGTTTATTCTGTTCATTAAGCATAAATTGTGGTGGGGTGAATTAAGGGAAAAAAAAAATCATTTTGTGTAACGGGGCAGACACTTTGCTAGGTTACACAATGTGCTAACACTTAACACTTCTCTCACAGGCTCTATCTACAGCAAAGCAGATTGTTTTCAGTTTTTTTACTGTTGACTTGGCTCCTTTTACATCTGTGCCTGGATGCACCTTATTTGATATGCTGCTTTGGTATTAAATTTCACTTTCAATTCACACGAGTGTTAGTAACAGACTTCTTGTTGTTAGAGTGGGAGGGAGCAGAGAGGGAACTTAATTTGAACAGACCCCTCTTGAGTTAGTTCTTTCCCTTTTAACCTGCTATATAACTTTCAGGATCAGCGATTGACAGTTCCTTGCTGTTAGAATTGCACTCACATGCTATTTTACATCTGTGTCTGCTCTGAGCAGCAATTAGGAAATGTTCATTAAATTTTACATAGTGTTGTCCTAAGGCCTTGGAGTGGGATGGCAGAAATATACAGGCCTGTGCTGGAATGAGGGTGGGAAAAGGGAAAACAGTTAGCAAGGCCCAGTTCACAGTTTGAAATGCTGTGTTTCTTTTAAAATGAGAAATAAGGCAAGCTAGTATAGCATCTTCATAGGAGTGTTGTGGGATCAGCAGTTGTGGAGACTTGCAAATACAGTTGTCTTTGGGACCCTTTGCAATACAAACATTTGTTTTATAAAAACCAAAACAAAACACCAAAACCACAACAACAAAAAACCCAAACAAAAAAGCACCAAAAAAACCCCACATACACAAAAAACCCCCCAACCCACTAAACAGAAACCTCAGAAATTTGACCTCTGCTGGTTTTGTGCCTTCTCAATCCAGAAATCCTGCATATCATATCAAGTTGATATGTGGGGATTGCTGTTCTATCTAACACTATTATTTCCTTATGTAGTCAGAATTTACAAATCTTATATCTTCTTTGCAGGCATATAAGCTGATATCAGAGCCCCGAGGCTTAGCACTTATTCTCAGCAATGTCCATTTCAGCAGTGAGAAGGACTTGGAGTATCGTGCAGGGGGAGATGTGGACTGTACTTCCCTGGAGATGCTTTTCAAGCATCTTGGGTATCAAGTGACTGTCTTCCATGATCAGACTGCACAGGTGAAGCGGGTGGATCCCAATACTTCACAACCAGTATGGATAAGATTTTGTAACTATTACATAGACTTCTTAAGAAGTTCCCTTTGATATAATAAAGCTCGAACAGGAAGATGTGAATGGTCACTTATGAATAGAAAATAAGGCTAAATGGGATGATGTCTGCTTACGTACTGACAAGTATGAAGAAGCATGGAAGGCAGAGGACTTAGGATGGAAAGTAGGATCAGAAAGGATGTACTACTCTAGTCTGACTCTGATGCAAGGGGCAAAAATTTCTAGACTGCACCTGGCATGTCTGTTAAACCCACAAATGAATAAAGTCTCCAGTTTACTCTAGATAGACTTCTCCAGTGTTCTGCTGTCCTAAAGGTTAAACTTTGCAAATATTTCACCTAGTCTTTGAAAGTCTAAGTGGTGTTTGCATGTCCTTTCACTGATGGAGTCAATTGCCATCCTGTTTACCAGTCTTCCAGTATCTATGCAGTTAAGTTCCACTTTTTCAGTCTTTGTTTTGCTAGAGAAGTGGCTGTGCTTCAATTAGGAAAATTGGTAATATTCCATGACTGACTGAATCAAGCCACTCTCTTTGCCTGGGAATGCAGTTGCTGCCTTCTTCAACCTCATTCCTTCTTAGTCCTTTTAAATCCCTATGAAACCAAGTGTTACAGAACCTGTTAAAGTGTGTTTTATTCAAGAAGGCATCTTTTGCAATATTATATTGCACCTGCAATGTTGTCAGAGTTCCTAAAGCTTTCCACTTTAAGTTCTTGTGTTCTGATCACTAGTGTTTGAATGCCTGAAGTACCAGAATATGTATCTGCTAAGTTGCTCCAATATCCCAGCCAGGCTCAAGTGTCAGTGTAAAACCTGTATAAAAATGTAAGTTGGTTTCTCTTAGTTGAATGCATATGTACCAACTTGGATACTTGTTGCATCTCCCTGTTGGCCTAAGTGATTCCAACTTCACAGTGTTATACTTAGGACTGAATATTACACACAAGAACATTTTGCTGGTTTTTTTGTGGAACACATCTTTCGCCCTGTAAATTTGATGTACATAGGGTTTATTTCCTAACAGGAGGACAGGACATGGATCTGTGGGAGCGGGTCCAGAGGAGGGCCACAAAGATGATCAGAGGGCTGGAGCATCTGTCCTATGAAGACAGGCTGAAAGAGCTGGGGTTGTTCAGTCTGGAGAAGAGAAGGCTCTGGGGACACCTTAGAGCAGCTTCTAGTACCTAGCAGGGCTGCAGGAAAGCTGGAGAGGGACTTCTTGTGAGAGCAAGTAGAGATAGGACAAGGGGAATGGCTTTAACCTGCCAGAGGGGAGACTGAGATGAGATCTCGGGCAGAAGTTCTTCCCTGTGAGGGTGCTGAGGCACTGGCACAGGGTGCCCAGAGAAGCTGTGGCTGCCCCATGCCTTGGCAGTGTTCAAGGCCAGGTTGGACGGGGCTTGGAGCAACCTGCTCTAGTGGAAGGTGTCCCTGCCCATGGCAGGGGTTTGGACTGGATGAGCTTTAAGGTCCCTTCCAACACAAACCAGTCTATGATTCTATGACTGCTTGTGTTTTCCCCTGTGTATTGCCCCACTTTCCCTGCGCAAGTCTGGAAAGCATTAAACATTTTTGTTTCCTCTCTCTTCCAGGAGATGCAGAATGCATTGGAGAGATTCTCTAAGATGCCAGGTCATCGGGATGTGGATTCCTGCATTGTAGCTTTACTTTCCCACGGTGTGGAAGGTGGGGTTTATGGCAGTGATGGCAAACTACTGCAGGTATATTGCTGGCTCCTGCTATGTTGTTGCAGGTTATCTCTTGGAAAGTAACAGTGGAAAGAGGAAAAAATGTTATTGGGATTTTTTTTAAAAAAAAGAAAAAAACAAACCAAAACTGAAATGATGGGAGACTGAGGATTCCCTTTTAAAAAGGGAAAAAATAAGGGCTTGTAGGAGGAAGAGTACAAGAGGCTGTCTGTGAGAGGTCTGTAAGATAAAGAGTGGCGTAGAAGGGAAGTTATTCCATTCTCTCTTCTTGTACAAGTACTACATAGAGTGCATGAACTCAGACTAGTAGAGCTTGGGGGGAGGATGGAAAAGTTGTCACATGGTGAGTTTGGAGATAAAGGAGAAAATATCAAGAGGTAATAACAAATACATGGAAGCAAAATGAGACTGGGTTTGGCTCACAAGAGGCCACGGTGAGGAATATTTATCATCTTTCTTCTTTCAGTTGCAGGAGGCCTTCCGGCTTTTTGATAATGCAAACTGTCCAAATCTCCAGAATAAGCCCAAAATGTTCTTTATTCAGGCCTGCCGGGGAGGTGAGTGCCTAAATACTAAAAGCCATGTATTTGGCATGCCATTAAGGCTCATTTTACACACGTACACACCCTCACATTCAACTTGCTGTCAACTTTCCTCTTTGCTTCTCTCAGGTGTAAGTGGGACCCATATTCACCTCCCTCTGCCCTGCTGCTGCCACTGCATCTGTTGCTCTGTAAGTGTCTTTTGCTCTGCATGAGGTGTGTGCATTGACTTGCAGACCCCAGAGCACTTTAGTGATACAAAGCTCTACTATATACCAACTAATATATTGAGGCTTTCTCTTGCTATGCCTGCAGTAGGGGGAGTGGGGCATATGGTACATCAAATTGCAGCACAGCATGGAGTGGTACACTAGCACTGGAGTCTTGTCTGAGGTCCTGTCTGTCTCTTGATCCTGGATATGTTGTGTCTCTTGTGTTGTCATCTATTGAGCTATCAAAGCTGGCTCCAAAGGTGTGGGTTTTTTCTTTTCCTTTATCCTATCCTGTTTTCAACCTCCAAATGACCTTGCTTTAGACCCTTTTCCACATACTATTGTAGAATTCTTACCTACTATTGTGCATGCTGTTTCTTGATTCTCATAGACTTACTCTTTTTCCACTCTTTCTGTTCGCATTTTCTTTAATTCTGCGGTTTGTTTTCCCTCCTTTTGTAACTAAACACATGTCTGTAACTAACTACTTTTCAGATTTGCTAATGACTGAATTTTTCCTTAAAGTGTTTGGACTTTTTGAGCTCACTCTGAAACTGCAGATACTCTGAAGAGGAGTTCTGTCTTAGAAAGCTTTGGTTTTTACCTTGTGAGAGAGAAGTTTTTTCTAGTGTGTGTGCTTTTTTTCCTTCTTTTCCCTTGTTCCTTGGAATTGTCTCCCTTCTTTTTCACTTTTAGCAGAGCTGCTTTATAGTTTGTCCTCTTGCCGGGTGGATGTTTCTTTTGCCTGTTATTTACTCGCATTTAATCCCAGTGCAGAGAAAAACCTAAAGTCTACATGAAGTATTTTTACAATCAAAAATAATCAATTCAGCTAAGCATTTGGAAATATTATAACATGCACATTTACAGTATGAATTGAATGTGATTGCTTTCCTTATGCTATTGAACTTTTAGATACTTCTGAATATGCAGACTCGTAACATTGTGGAAATAGGTGTAGTGAGCCAGAATTTGCAGCTGACCTAATTAGTTGATCAGGTTTATTTGACTGTAATCTTACAATAATGGGTCTGTCAACGTCAGCAAATCAGACTTAGCCTTCCTATACCTAAAAAGGTTTCAGTTGGAGTGGTAAGCTCTCTATGAAAAATGCTGTAGAACTGGGATACTGCAGTAGGCAAAGGATTGAGACTTGAGCAACTGAAAGGGAAAAATCTTTCTTCAATTAGAAAAAATGCAGCGGGAATGCCTGTTTTAAACCTGTCTTAAACCTTAATTAATAGTTGTAGGGGAAAGCTAGTTACAAAGTAATTGAGCTGTCAACAGATATGTGTATCTTTTCATGTTAGCTTTCAAAGGTTAGACTAGCCAATAGAGTTTTTTTTCAGTAGCAGAATTCAGATAAATAGTGTGGGCAACTTTAGATTAGTACTCTATGCCATGCAAGTTAGCTGGAACCAGTTGAAACAAAATGCAAAATGCATAGTTTATTCTTTTTCCCCTAAGTTTGTGTAATAGGCCTTACCTATCTTCTATTAATGACACATTAAAAACTGTAGATGAAGAAGACTTGGTACAGCTTACTTAATTTCCGAAGGGCCTTTGTCAGAAGTCTCCTGAAGAATTGAATAGTCCACCTACAGTCATGGATCAAACCCAGCAGCAACAGAAAGGAATGGGAAAAGACAAATAGTCACATTTCACTATGACATAAAATGAGACTGAAGCTGCTTAACATCTGCGTTTAATATAGTAGTTGATCCAGAAAAGTGAGAACTGTGGTAAATAATGACAAATAAGGAGTTAGCCTTTATTTAGATCAATTGGGAAAACAGCTATCTGGGACCTTCAGTAAATTTAAACAGGCTGGTTCAATCTGGGTGGCAATTATCATTGATATGTACTAGAGGTTGAGTATGCAGAGGAATATCTAACCCAGTGCTTTACGCTTTTTAATTATGTTGGTAAGTTGACTGGAATGGTATTTGAAGACAAATGCATGAGGAAGACATCTGGTTCTGAAGCTTTAATCAAAAAGGTTTTGAATATATATTACAGGATGATGACAGTGTGAATAATACAGCTTGGTTGTAAAATTGAGTCTTATTTCAAATGACATACACTGTGAACAGTATATAGAATTTTTAGGAAGAACTAAAAGCATTTGGAGACGTGTGATAAAATACATTAAAAAAAGCGTAGTTCAAAATGGAAAAATTTGCATTGCTACCTTAAAGAGATGAAGGAACTTGATGGAAGCAATCATGAAATTTTGAGCTGTGGAGCCTTAGTTATCTGCATGTCTCACAATCCCAATGTGGCGTGTTTGGCCCCTCCCACTGCTGCTTTCATTTTAGAGGAAAACAAGAACATTGCTGACTTACCAACTGACCGTTTCCTATGCATAATTACAGGATGCCACCAATGTCAGTGCCCGTAAAAGGGTTAGGAATCTAAATGTATTTCTTAGGCACGATCTGGCAACAAAAACCTAGAGCCATCGTAACAGGAAGTGGATGCTTATGCCTCCTAACACTAGAATCTGACCCATGTTGTTAGGAAGTAGAATAGTAGATAGTCATCTTACAACAAAAGATCAAAAGGGCAAAATTATATAAAAAATCCTGTAAAATGTAGTTTTATTTTTCATACAAAATAGTTGGACTATTAATGTTACTACTACTGCTACTACTAAGCAGTTAGTCTAGGTTACAATGGAAACTGCATCATGTAAACAAGCAATTGAGAATATCTACACTTGTCATAATACATACTAATGAATTCTGGAAAGGATATTAAATGTTCTCCAGGTATTAAACTAATCTCCATGTCCTGGAGTTCTCTCTCCAGTTTGGGGTGAAATTATTTTACATTTAACTATTGCACAATTTATGCTTTTGATTGAAGCATAAATTATATATTGAAATCCTTGATTATAATCAGGATTTAGAACTAGGTGAGATATTTGGTCCATGTTTCCTTGATGTCTTGAAGGTAGACCTTAGCAAGTAAAATCATAGCTTCTGCTTGAGTTCTCTAATAAGTAGGTAATTAGCATTGCAAACTAGACTAGACGTTTTTGGACATTTCTAAGGTAGGTGAAAGTGGAAAATAGAAACTTCTAGGTCTAGGCATCAAATCCTTCCATGCATGGTGTAGAACTACCAGAAACTTTGCTTTCCAGTTATCCCATGATCTGCATAGGAAAGGAGAGAGGAAAAAAAGTAATCAGTATGTGGACTAATAGTCACATTAGGTTCAGCAGCTGATGGTATCTACATTACATTAGTTTGTGCGGAAGAACTTTCAGATTAATTGTAAGAACAGCTGAAAGCACTTAAAGTTCACGTAAAAGCTTTCTGCTTGGCAGCAGTTGTGGCATTGCCGACCAGAGCCCCAAACAAAGGAAGTACAAGAAAACTACTTCCAGTAAATACGGATAATTTCTTCTTTTTCTTTTTTCCTTTTTTTTTTTTTTCCCTTCTGTCCCACTCCCTCCTTGTTTATTTGCCCCCTCAGATGAGACAGACCGGGGAGTGGATCAGCGAGATGGGAAAGAATGGTCAGATTCCCCAGGCTGTGAGGAAAGCGATGCAAACAAGGAAGAAAATCTCAAGCTGCGTCTGCCTACGTGCTCTGATATGATCTGTGGATATGCTTGTCTGAAAGGTACTAGAGAGAGACCCTAATTCTTAAGGCAGAAGGAGGTTTTATGTGTCTGCGTTCCCCAGAAACTTCATCATACACAGTTTCTTCTTAGGCACTGCAGCCATGCGAAACACCAAGCGTGGATCCTGGTATGTTGAGGCTCTCACCTCTGTGTTTGCAGAGGACTCTCGAGACACTCATGTGGCTGACATGTTGGTGAAGGTGAGCAGGAGTGTCTTTCCTCTCCCACACTTACCTTGTATCTGAGGAGCCCTCCGGTGCTTCAAATTGGTAGGATTAATCTACTATTAAAGCAATTGTTCTTGCCTTCTTTGTAGCAAAATTATTACTTTTTCCGCTGTTTATTTATATGCAGTTCCACAGCAGTTTAACCCAAGTAAAAATGCTGTTTCTTTGACTCCGTCCATTTCTTGTGCAGTCACATGGTGAATTTAAGAATTAATCTGCCAAGAATTACTTTTCTTCTATAGAAATAGCTTTTCTTTCAAGTAGATTTATTCATTGAACTGGCTCACCACATAGCTGCACAATCAGTTGCACTCACTCACAGTAAAGAGTAAGAAAGTAGGTGAAGAGAGTGAAGACAGCAGTATGAGGAACTTAAGCTGCTGTGGAACTGCACCCTAGTCCGTTATCCTTCTTATAATTTAGAAAGACAATGCATAAGGGACTACTTAGTAAGTTAAACAGAATAATCTACGAGTACAGAAAACAATGACATTTTTCTTACTTGTCTTAATCCTTCTGGTATTTTGTTCTCACATCTAGGTGAATAGGCACATCAAGCAACGAGAAGGTTATGCCCCAGGCACAGAATTTCACCGCTGCAAAGAAATGTCAGAATATTGCAGCACGCTCTGTCGGGACCTTTACCTGTTCCCTGGTTATCTGCCAGGAAAATAACCCTGCCAGCTAATGTGCAAGGGATACTGCCAAAGCTGAACTTGGAGTATGGATGTCTACGTTTTCATTCTTCTAGGCTGCGACATGAGATGCACAAGCAGGGAGTGATTGTTTATATCTGGCCAGTCCGATTCTTGATGTCCTTCTCTAATCTGGCAACTCTCTTTCTGATCTGATTCAGTTGGGTTTAAAATTCTAATATCCTGACTTAATCCGTATGTATAGAAATTGATGGAAAGAGGATCAGCACTGGAACTGGGAAGAAGTGGGAACGTCCTTTGGAAGGAGACATTAAGGACATTCGTAAGAAAAGTGAATGTGAAAAGGGAAACAGACCATACAACTTTTTAAAAGTTAAAACTTTCTGAAAGGAAAATTATTCCTAAAATGCTACTTATCTTATGCTTGTATTTTAAAATTTTTAAATACTTTCTGCCTGGTTGTTCATGCAGGACAGTCAGCTCCTGTGGACATCAGAAAAGGGCTCCCTTGTGAAGGAGACTTCTTCCCCTCTCTAAAATAGAAGGTTATTGTTTTCAGTACTTGACACTTTCCTATCATCTTGATAACTTAAAAGTCTGGTTTTGCACATTCCTTCTGTAGCCAAGTAATCAGGAGAAATACAAGACATCCCAAGTTATCAACGAGTAGAGATCTAGGGTTTCTCATACAGACAAATAAGCCTCCATAAACTGCCCCAGAAATAGTTTTGAATCTAGAAATGCTAGATTAGCTCCCCTTAGTCCCAAAAGTGAACAACTGCATGGAATATTACTTTTGAGGAATTTGTTTGCCATTGTACCTGTGTGTCACAACAGGCACAACATTCAATCCAGCAGCTTCTCAGGAGACTATGAATTGCACTGTACAACTGGATCCCTGAAACCCTACAGTTTTGTACAAAAGGATCTTTTGTCTTTTTGTTTAAGTAAGTAACAAAAATATTCAAGGCAGCTCTTCACAGTCTAAGCGTGTTGCTTGGACTATTTGTCACTGCAGTTTGTTTCCCTTTTACATGAAAGGGAAGAGTTTCACGTTATTACCCTGTTGTGTGAGTTTTCTTTCTTCAGCCATGATCATTTGAAGCTGTTATTTAGCTAATGCTGTTTGCAAAGTGTCATTTCAAATGCTCAATAAGAAATGAGGCATAATCCATCACTTTTGTAAATTTCCTACTCAGTCTCTTCATACAGTAATTTGTCTCTTGCTTGTGTCCAGTTGCAGTCACTCCCATTTGATGCCATGTGGGAGGTGGGCATTGTGCTCTTTTTGTGGTAGAGCCTAAATCCTGATATACTGGGTTGCATATGATCTACAGTCTGTGTTCACCTGAGTCTTGATCTCCATTTTGTAGCAGCAGGTTGGCATTGTTTCTGCCTTACTCTTTTTATGTTAAGTGTGGCTTTTAAAATATTTTTTAAGGATAGAGTCATGAATAGGAAGCACAAAGGGATGTGGAGGGAGACTGGAAAATTAGGCATGTACTTTTTTGTTGTTCTGCTGAGGCAAATGAAGGCTACGTGTCCTCCAGCTGACAAAGGTGCAGCATCTTGCGCTTACCTTACACACAATGTGATAAACAGAACAAGAATCATACTTGCCAATTGGTGCCTTACTCTGAAGTTAAGATACTGGTTTAGGGGCCGTTGTACCTCCGTGGAGTATAAAAACCACTTTCTTCCTGAGTGCTCCCTCTTTCAAATGGTGCAATATTTTACAGATAGGTATATTAATGAAGTAGTCCACTCCGATGGATTAGATTTCTGTAGGATTGCATCAAGTTGCATTATCACTGCCACTTTCATATATTCTTTTTGTATACTTGTATTTTACTGCCTTGAGGTGTCAAAATAAAGAATTCCTGTTTGATTAATCTGTATCTTCTATTTGGAGAGCTATACTCTGTGCAGAAATGTAGCTTCTATGTAAAGAGAATTTTGCATGATTTCTTGAGATAGTACTTCCCAGAAGTGCTTTTGAACTCTCAAACAGAAGCCCAGAATCCTGCTACTTTCTAACTGCAACCAGTATGGGCTGTTTGTGAATTTTAATAAAGAGATAAGGGGCAGAACCACCAAGTAAGAGGCTGATGTTGTGTTTCAGCACTAAAATATTTAGACTGGGAAAATTGTGGGCTTGGTATTCTTGAAGGAAGAGTTGGTGCCAAAATGAAGGGTTCCTGAAAAAAGTCTTGGAAGGAGGAAGTGCCCAGAAAGAAGGTCAAGATACCAGCTAGAGGAAAGATCCTGGAAGCAGCGAAAGATCCAGAGGATCAGAATGCTGCATGGTAACAAATGCTAGGGGATGCCCAGAGGTGTTAGCGTGTAATGCCCATGACTGGGAGCAGAACCAACGCAACTTGCTGCTCCACCTTCACAGATGAACATTGATCCAGCTGCTGGGAAGGGGAGCTGAGACCTGGTAATGCACCTGGGAAACAGCCAGTGAGTGGCTGTGAAATAAGAAGGTAAAGGCTCTGTTCTCATCAGTTCTAAAACAGTTCCCAGTGTTCAGATCCAGTAGAGGTTGTCATTTACTCTGTCTTATCTGTGACACTTAGGGTGTTTCCTGAGAAGAAAACCATTGTTTTTTCAATAATACCAAACTCTGCTAGAGGAAATTTAGTAGTAATATTAGCACTGGAATTACCAACGTCTACCTGTTGGTAGTAAGGGTTTCTAATAGTCCAGAAGATGAAGTGAACAAGATGTTTGTGTTTGCAGAGAAAGAATTTCTGAGCTACTAGCATAGTTTAAGGAATGACTTTAGTAGCTAGGATAACAGGAAAGTGTTAACTGCTTCGCATTTGGCTCAAAACCAGAAGAATGAGGTCAAAAGTTTTGTGGGATGGGGAGTGGAAACAGTGAACAGGAAGTAGACAAAGTATTCTACAAATCTTGAATGGCATGAAAATCATTGTATTTATTAATAGAACAATTCAGTAAATGAATACAGTTGTAGTAATTCTAAACTGGTTTTGTTTCCATGTTTACCATTATGAAAAGTAATAGATGCTCAAAGGATTTGACTTTGGACAAATAGTTCTTGGCTTTCTGTCCCAGGCCCATGGCTGTAGCTGCTGATTTTCCATTTGCAGATCCAAACGAAGGCTGAGTGAGCATCTCGGAAACAGACCCATGTACAGAGGACACTGACATGACTCGCTAAACACAGTGCAACAGATAAAGAATTGCCTTCATCGGCACCTAGCTTCAGTGCTGCCAAGACTCAACACTTAACAGCCACCTCCTCTTTCTCCTCTTCAGCTGGTAAGGATTGAAGTTCAGTAGTGAAAGCATTTGCCCCCCCACTTGCTAGGTTCACAAGCACATTCATGGAGTATATAGAGAGCACGGACCCTCTGTCTCTCCCATACTCCTGCCTGGATCTTGGGCCTTCTTAACTGCTTCATGGGTCTTACCTGCTCCTGCTGGTTAGTTCAGCTTGGTGCCTGCTAGCAAAGAGGTGTGCTCACATGCTCACCCCACAGGCACCCCACACTCATGGGCGCCACTGAATACCTAATACCCCTAACTGGACCTAGAGCCTCTTGCTTGCTGGTTAGTCCAGTCCAGATTGAAGTTTGCCACCAAATTACATGCATACATCCCAGATTTGGGGAAGATACAGACAATCCTCCAACTAGTACCCAGCACCTCATGTGGGTCTGACCTCTAACTAGCACTTGGGCACCAAATGAAATTATCCAGAGAGCTATGGCTACTGCAGCTACTGATGCTGAGATCTCACTTGCTCCAGTTCCTGGCCCCCGAGTCCCTACAGGCCTGGTATGATTGCAGTTGCTGACCCCAAATTCACTCATGCCAGTCTTGCCGGTTGCTGGCACCTCAACCTTACAGCACTTGTGGACATCGGATAGTGAGATTTCATGGGAAAAAAGCTAAGAAAGGATTTAATAATAAGATAGGGCAGACTGGTGGTCAGGTGCAGTGCTCAGTCAGACAAGCACGCCGACCAGCCTAGGTTTTCACAAAATTGTCCCCTTTCTGTCTATTCCCCACTTTCTTCCTCCCCAACCCTTTTCCTCAAGTTTTGCATAGTCCCACAGACCCAGTCCAAATATCTCCAATCCTTATGATCCTCTTGTTTCCCCCTTCTTACTAGTTACAAAGTCCAGGCTGGCCCTCTCCAAAGCTGTGCCTGTAGTTTCTTAATAATCCATCAAATAGTGGCTGGAGGTCTTTTGCATGATAACATATCCCTTGTCTCTCACATCTGAGTCTCCGTGTGATTTTGTTTGTGGCTTTATCAGTTTATCAGTTACCTCATTTATCAGTTCCTTCTGCATTGAAAAGGTCCTTGACTGGATGACCTTAATAAGGGAAATGCTTTCACCTTTCATACCCTTACATAACCCATCTTTAATGGGAGAAAAGTCATGGTGTTACCTTAAGTAACTGCCTACTTTACCTACATATAGGATTTAGGAATTTGCCTGATTGAAAAGCTTTACAGATAACAGAGGGAAAAAAAAACCAGCAGATGTCTGTGAAAAGAGGTGTGGTGTCTATTATCTGCTCCATTTCCACAGATCTCTGGGCTTGCTGCTGTCTCAGGCAGTAGCAGTAGCTACATCTCAGGCAGTCCTCATAGATCAGAGGGACTGAGTGCAGCTGAGCTTAGTTTCTGATTGTCACCAGTTGGACACTGTAGGTCCAGTTGCGTTCAGTAAGAACTGTCACGATTCAAGGATTCACAAATAGTGCAGTTTATTGAAGCAGATTTGGAATTGCCATTGATGAATTCACTAACTGCATTAGCACTTAAATACAAAGGCTAACCAATAATTAATTGAGCTCATACAGAAAAATAAACCAATTGGTAATTCATTAAGTTTTAGTTCCACCTCGGTATCACCCAACATAGTTGGAGGGGCAGATCTTACTATAGAGCTGTCCCTGCTTCGGGGAGGAGAGAGGAGTGAGCCCATCGACTTGCCTGCAGCATAGGGTTGTATCCTCATCTTCCATCATGGAGGAGTTAAAATGACCAGTTTATACATTTAGAGAAGTGGAGGTGAGATTGTAGCCAAATTACTGACTGCCACCACAGATGGTGTGGGGGCAGATTACCCAGAGGAGTTGCAGTATCTTCTCTGGTTTTGGAGATACTCAAAAGCTGTCTGGACATGATCTTAGGTGACTGGTTCCAGGTGGCTCTGTTTGAGCAGGAGAGCTGGACCATATGACCTCCAGAGGTCCCTTTCAACCATTCTGTGACTCTGTATGAAAAATATTATGAGTGTTGGTTATGCCAGTGGAAGAAGGTTCGTGAAGGTACAAAGCCTATGAGGAAGGCTGTTTATTTGTGGTGAGGTATTGTGGCCAGGGAATCAGCAATAATGGGTATGCTTTAAGAAAAATCATGTTAAATGTGAGGACACTGTGTAGTTTGTATAAGGAATAGTCTTCCAAGGCCTGCTAGGAGAATGTGCCTTCTCAGATGCTGACACTTCACAAAGTTGTCTCTGAAACAGGTTGTAGGAATAATCGTGCTCAAGTTGCAGGATGCTTCTCTTTTCTCTAATTTTGGTAATTTTTATTTTCGTCCTCTTCTTCCCTAATCTCTCTCTCCTCAGCCCCATTTTTCTATGGTCCTGCTGTTGACCCCTTCCAAATGCAGCGAAGAATGATACTGAGAGAGGAAAGGGAAACTTTACCTCCCACTAATTTACTGAGTTGTCCTGGTGCCAGGGCAGCAGAGATATATTAACGCAGGGAAGCGGCTGCTGTGTCCAAGCACAGACTGAACAGGAGGGGGCAGGGAGTCTCTGGTTACACTCTCCCTCTCTGTCTTTCCCTCACCAATAACCTTCTCTCTCGGGGTGCTCTTTGGGATTTTAGCTGAAGCCTTGCGTCCATTTCACTCCATGATTTTGCTGTGGAGAGCAGATGGGAAGACGTTGTCCTGAACAGCCCCTACTCTACAGGACATTGTCTCTGGGGATATGACTGGGGATGCCTCTCCAACAAAAGCATTTCGATACCAACAAACTCTGGTGAGTACAATACCTGTAGACAGAATGTTTCCTACACGATGGCTGTTCCCTTCTCTATTTAAGGGGCTAAAAATCTTTCTTTGCCTACAAATACCCTTCTCTGACTGCATTAGGAAGAATCTGTGACTGTCCTGCCTGAGCACGTACCCCAGTAGTGTCTTCCTCCAAGAGCAAGTGAGGCCATATTCTCCTTTTCTCAGTATGAAAATTGTTCCTAATCCTCATGAGTGAAAAATTTACGTCACTGAATTCACCAGACAAGGAAGAAAATCCTGGAGAGCCTCAGGGTTGAGTCTGCAGGGACACCTAGTCTAATAGAGCTGTACAGAAAAATAACTGCTGATTCTGAATGGGTTTCTTTTTTCCAAGTAACTCCAGATAAGGCACTGAAACCCTTCCCTGTCCTTCATTACAGCTCCCAGAAGACATTGTTAGGATTCTGCTGTGCTGGGTGTTAACAGGTGCTGTGAAAGCACCGGAGCATGTTGCTCTATGGCATCTTTTGGGCATAGCCCAGTGGGGTCTTGCACTGCTTTGTTTTATGGCTGTTTGGAAGCAGGCTATTGCCCTACTTCCTAGCACTTTAAGAGATTACTGCCAAGTAGGAGAACTAAGATTTACTGCATCTCATGAGTCCTCACACTTCTCCAAACAAACTGAGGTAGCAGTTTGTACTGCATCTAAAAAGCCACATCCTTTGGTCACTAAAGTGAGAATTAGCATTATGCACTCCAGATTGCTTAAGGGAACAGCATGAATGGAGTCCAAGCCTCTAAAAATGAATGATGGCCTATTTGTACCTGAGCATGTAAAGTTTCGGTAGCAGTGTTTGAAGACAAATAAGTCTCTGTTAGACTGAGGAAAACATGAAATCTCATCTTCTTTGAGCTACTGCAAAGAAAGATGGAGAGACTTCTTACAGAAGCTGGAACACCTAGGTTACAAAGGGGAATGTAGGGTTGCCTTTGGGAACAGAAAGCCGAGGTGAGGACCAGGAGAGTAGCTTTCAGTCCAGCGTTTTCTGCTGCTGAGCCCTGCTCTTGTGTATGATGTACAGATGAACGAAGAATTAATTGTATGATCTTTAGTGTGACCATATATCCCTTTATGACTGAAAGCTTGATTTTGAATCCAGACTTATGTGATGAATGTAGATTTCTTAGTGCTCAACATAGGCGCATCACAAGCTCAGCAGTGTTTTCTAAGAACACTATATGTTACTTGTCAAGTATTAACATTGCTGAAGGAACCAATCATTACAGTGGAAAGGCTGGATTATGAAATATTTCATCTCTGTTTGCCTAGCTTTCTGTAGTACAATACAAAAAAACTAGCATCCTGAGTGTCAAGATCAAGTTGCACAACACTAGATCATTGAGACTGGGCTCAATACAGGACATAATGGGATTGCAGTGGCCTGTTTGCACAGTATACAAACAGGTAAGATTTGTGGAGGGAGAACAAGAATTGAGTTCTGGATAAAAAACTCAAACTCGGTTTCTGAGCTGATCAAATCGCATGAGGCACTGAACTGTAAGGAATAAAAACCTGAACAAAAGGAGTGTTAGAGAGCAGAGCATGAGACAGCGGCAGTAGCGAGTATACTACTTGGGGAAAATGGCTATATTTGTTCTGTAACTGTAACAAACTCATGAATCTCTAGAATTTTCAGGTTTAGATTCTTTAGGACTAGACTAGTCAGAATATTTAGGCTAATGACAGTTTTTCTGAGTGCTTGTGGGAAGACAACTAATTAGATCAAGTTATCTGTATAACTTCAGCTAAGGCAAGTCTTTAGCAAAACATTTGTACATTACTAAATAGCTTTTCAGGAGAGAAAGGAAGATGATGTGCTGCATGATCCTCATTTATTCATAAATTTATCCCAAATATTTGCCATTGAGAGGCTTTTATGGCTTCTGGATAGGACAGGATTGTTTAATAAATGGTAGGTGTTTGATCCCTTAAGTGTCTGCATAAACCAAAACCAGTTCTTTAGCTGAATTCAAGTCACCCACATCCCTGATAAGCTTTATAATAAGGAGGCAACTATGCTACAACTTATCTCGTTAAAGAGGTGGATATAAATTTAGGAATTCTTCAAGAATGGACATATATACTTGAGTTCTTAGGGATCACAGGCAGAGTAGCAGCTAGTTACCAAGAGCAGCTAGTTGCTGGATCTAATCCAGGCATCAGTGCTAAGTAGATTCTGAATCACTAACCTTGATGAAGGATGAATTATTTCTCAAAACAGGAAAAATGAAGAACAATTATAAAGATTAGGTAGCAAGTGAACAAGTGACTGTAATTCTGGATGTACTTGCCTCAAGTGGATCCCAGACTTTTGGGACTTGAGTGTCTTAGCAGTTGATGCCTTAAAATGCTATCTTTAGGAACATACTCCTGTCAAGTATCATCATTACCACAGTCCACTCCATGTAGTCAGTCGTGTTAGTTCTTTCCTGTGTACTGAGTGAACAATAGCAGAGAGCACTTCCAAACTAATGCTACATACATCAGTTTTCATACATAAAGCAATCACTGCTCTCTGGGAATGCTGCTCTGTGAGTAAAAGAGAGATGGCAGGTCATCACCTGGCTTCCAAGATTATAGGAATGTCTTCTGTTTTCCTCTGATTTAGAAGATCTATTGCAGTGTCACAGTGCAAAACCTAAGTCACTTATGAAGCCTTTATACCTTGGGATGAGGAGAGATGGTAGTCTGAGCAGTTGCCGGTCAGACTTCAAGGTCACAAATAATTTACATAAGAGTGCTGATGAGTCAGCTGACCATTTCTTGCCCTTTGATTCCTTCTGTGTTTAAAGTATCTCTGTTTATTTACGTAACATGGCTACTCTATTCATTTTTTCTCTTCCTGGCTCAGTCTTTTGCATTTCTCTCCCATATTCTCTTTAGCTATTTCTTTCCCAGGTGTTCATTGCCTCTTAGTCTTTTACCATTCTCTTGTTACCCTCACATACCTTTCTCTCACTCTTGTCTTCTGCTGTGTCTTCTCAGTTTGTTTCTCTGCTGTTCCTGCTTTCGGTATATATGAAGCCAAGTGTTCGGTTTCACAGCTGTGTTTTTCTCTGTGCCTTTCTCACATCACTGCCATTGGATTCTGTTCTAAAAATATCCCATATGACCCTTTCCCTGTGCTGTCCCAAGGCAGTGGGGGGATTCTCCACAGCTTCCCTCTCCTCTTTTTCTTTTTGAAGGTGTTGTCAATGTAATGTTAGAAGGGAGAAGAGACCTGGAAAACTGAGGTCATGAGAAAAATCACTTGTGCACATTTCTATTGCTAATTCCAAAGCTGAAGAGGACAACAGACAGATGAATACAGGGCCAAGCTCTACAGGGCAAGTTGTAGGCTGCTGGTAATGACAATAGAAAACAAAAAAGAAAGGATTTCTTCAGTTTCTTGCTGTATGATTGAAAGTGCAGGCATTTGGGAGCATCACCTACTGCTATTAGGGAACAGTTTTTAGCTTCTCATATTCAGTGTTTGGGGGGAGAGAGTCACCTCTTGTATATTGGCAGTATTTGTTGGCTTGCAGGCTGGCTGCTGAAACTAACAGAGGAGAAAAGAAGAGGTTCATTCCCGTCTTTCCTTAGATCAGACTGGAATTTAGTATCTACTGAAGCTAAAGGCTTCCTATTCACTTAGCTACCATACCCACCTTGTCATCTATTTCCCTTGCTTTGACATTTACTGACTCAGTTCTATAGGCGTATTTGAAGATCTGCACTGATTTCTCTTCCCACTTCCCATTAGTGGGATCACAGAACTAATACCTTGCCTTGTCAGAAATTCACTAAAGAAAATTACTGCAGAAATCAGTGGTAGGGTCTTGTCCTGGCTGCATGGTACAAATGCCTGGGGAGTTGAAAGTCATTCCCCTCAAATGTACACATAGTAGTGTTCCTCTTCTGTAACCATCAGCCAGTCACTGGGCAAACAGACCTCCTGCTTTTGTGCTGTGGGATTGTGCCTGGACATTTTCTAGCTGAGGGATGGGCCAGTTTCAGAATCCCAATGAGTAACAGCATGTTTCATGTGCCAGCTAGCATGTCAAGAGGAAGGCTGTGTAAAAGAATAACAAGAACAGGCCTACTAGCAACTAGCTTTTTCTTAAAGTAACATGGATTTTATTTTTAAGATTTTAGTAAGGTAGAACACACATGGCATTCATTGATTTCTGAATTAGGAGCAGGTTAAAGGGTGGTTTGACTACACAATTACATCTCCAGAGTGCCAGGTCCTAGAGACAAATCACGAGGCACTGCTTAGAGCTGACCTACTCGCTGTTTGCAGATAATTTATTTAAGAAACTCTTCCCCAAACAACAAAGTAGTGCTCTGTCCCTCACTGCATGGGAGAGATGTTCAGAGGTGCCCTCCCTTTTTAAAACATGGGGATAGGAAATTTTGCTGTGGCCATGAACTCCGCTGTGAGGTTTAGCAGCTTCTTGAAGAAAATATTGCATTTCCAGTTTGTATTGCTAGCAGACCTGGTCTTCATGGTTCTATTAATAATCAAAGTTTGTCTGATAGTATTCTGGTTTTGTCTCTGTCAAAGCAAAGAAAAGAGGGTCACAAAAAGATTGAGATGGGAAGGGACCTCTGGCAGTATCCAGTCCAGCCCCCTGCTCGGTCATGAATTTCCCTTGTTACAAGTCATGGCTGTTGCCTTTTGCTCTTTCCCTCTGCCTCTCTGGGAAGAGCCTGCCTCTGTCTTGCCTATGCCCTACGTCTGGGTAGTGGCAGACAGCAAATAGATCTCCCTGAGCCTCCTCTTCTCCTAGGTGAATAAACCTTCAGCCTCTCTAGTCAACAATCCAGGCAAGACTTCCCGAGGTGACACCCACAGCTGCATATCAATCACTGGTGTTTGTTACTGACCTAAATGTTTTTCCCATGGAGAAAGTTTGGCTTAACAGCAACAGATGCAGGAGAAACTGCACCAAAGACTTTGCCTGCTGCTCAGCACTATCTTGCCTGGCTGGCGCCTGTGTTGTCCTTGTACTGAATTGTGGGAGCAGTTGCAGCCTCAGAGGTGCAGGTTGCCTGCAGGCAGTTTACCCTACATCCTGGCAGGCTGCTGCAAGGGCCTGTTTCTGCTGCTTGGAGAAAAATACGGGTTTTTTCACGCATTTCAACACCATTCTGGTACTGGCTTCTGTCTTGAAGGTGTCCAGAATTATATGTTTGAATATGTTATTTCCAAACAATCAGAGGTGTTCAGGTTCAAAGTGGAGATATCATACATCAGGAGCTAGCTGAATCAGAATCATAGAATGGTTAGTTGGAAGGGACCTCAAAATTCATCCAGTTCCAAGCCCCTGCCACAGGTAGGGACACCTTCCACTAGAGCAGATTGCTCCAAGCCCCGTCCAACCCGGCCTTGAACAGCACCAGGGATGGGGCAGCCACAGCTTCTTTGGGTAATCAGTGGTGGTGTCTCTCAGCACTGCAGTTATCTATTCGTGAGAAAGCTGTCACAACCATAGCATAATAGCAGCAAGAATATCTATATATTTCAGTAAGCTTGTCTGGCTACGTGTCCCTTACTTACAATGCTATAAAACTTCAGCTTTTCCATTAATTGTACAGCCCTCTTGACCAAGCAAGTGCGTGCCAAGGGCTGGTAGCATGCTGATCAATCTAACCCTTGCCATCAGTCTTGTGCTGCAAAAAGTAGAAGGATTACCTGCTTGTGTGTAGATAGCAAAAGGGGGAATCCCACATTTGTTTGAAACCTAGCAGGGTAGCTGAAAGCTGTAAGCTTTTTTACATGAACAAAGAAAGTTCATAATTGTTTTGACAGCTGATACTCGTGTGCTAATTTGACAGTATATCAGGTTAAATTCCTTCAGACAAGTTGGGAGGCGGAGAGTTGGGGCCGGGGTGGAAAGACTGTGTACCAGTATTCCTGATATTTCAGAAAGTTAGATCTGTTGCTAGTAAAGTTGTCAACAGTAGTCGAGGGGCAACTGGAATACAGAGATTTACTGCCCAGGCTGTACAGCAGGTGGCATACAAAGTACAGTGCATGAGAAATAATGCATCAATACAGAAATGTACAGCAAATACAAATCCTCAAGGTAAAGCTGGCTACTGTTGTGAATCTCCACAAAATCACAGCAAAGAACCTGGGCATGCCGGAGCAAAGCTGGCAGTAAACACTTCATAAAAATAAGTTATTTTATTTATGATTGCTTTAGTGAAGTACCAGGAAGTTGCTGCTAAAGTTGCTGCTTCCACATACCTGCATGATGCAATGATAACTGTTAGCTCACCTTGTTAGCACAGAAGGACAGACATAGGCTGGAGACTACCTTATCAGAACCTGCTTGTTCAAAGTGTTTTAATTTACTATTAAGTGACTTAGAATTACTTGGGGAACCAGATCTAATTGTTGGTTGTTTGCATGGCAAGGCAAATACTGGATCCGATACCAGTTAATTATCTAGATGATGGGACTGAGTAAATCTGCAGATAATACAAAAGTGGGATGAGTTGTTGATACACCAGAGGGTTGCACTACCATTCAGAGGGACCTTGACAGGATGGAGGAAAGGGCGGAGAAGAAGCTTGTGAAGTTCAGCAAAGGGAAAGGTAGAGTCCCACACTTGAGGAGGAATAATCCAATACATCAGTACATGCTGGGGACTGACTGGCTGGAAAGCAGCTTGGCAGAAAAGGGTCTAGGGGACCTCGGGGACACCAACTTGAACATGAGCCATTAGTGTGCCCTTGCTGCAAAGAAAGCTAATGGTATCCTGGGCTGCGTTAGGAGGAGTGATGCGAGTAGGTTGCAGGAGGTGATCCTTCCCTTCCACTTAGCTGTGGAGCTACTGGAGAGAGTTCAGCAAAGGGCCACAAAGATGGTGAAGGGACTGGAGCATCTCTCATATGAGGAAAGACTGAGAGACCTGGGACTCTAGCCTGGAGAAAGAGAAGGCTAAGGGGAAATCTTGTTATCTGATGGGACATTGAAGACGATGGACCCAGACTCTTCTCTGTGTTGCCCAGTGGCAGGACAAGATGGAATGGGTACAAATTGAAATACAGGAAATTCTGTATGAAGATAAGGAAAAAGAGGTTTTGCTGTGATTGGGCACTGGCACAGGTTGCCTGCAGAGATTGTAGAATTTGCATCCTTGAAGATCAGGTTGCCTGAAGAAGTTGTGAATGCTCCATCCCTGGCAGTGTTCAGGTCCAGGTTGGACAGAGCCTTGGGCAACATTGTCTAGTGTGAGGCATCCCTGCCCGCGGCAGGGGGTTGGAACTAAATGATCTTAAGGTCCTTTCCAACCCTAACTATTCTATTATTCTCTGGTCTAAATTCTGAAAAGTTCTGACTTTAATAGAACAAGATGCATGTTATCTGACCAACCCACTGCCTACGTCCCGAGATACAGCAAAAGGAACCTTCTCAGTTCACTTTCTCTATATCACTCGTGATTTTCTTCATGTCCAGCCCTTGTTGCCCTTTCCAGCTTGGGAGGTTGTTCCTCATACAGAAGCTATTCCATGATTTTGACTATCCTCTGAAACTCTTCCAGTTCTACTATATTCTTTTCAAGATTAGGGGAAACAGAAATGTAAGTATTACTTGGGATGCACGTTGCATTTAATTTGGACTTATTTTCCTCATTTTAAACCCCTGGTTCTAAAAAAATTCTGAGGGAGTTATTACCATGACCATTTTGTTTATCCCCCAGACCTTATTCTTAAATAGTAAAAGTCAGCTTAAATAGTAACAGTTGGACGATTCTTGTGTGTGCAAAGCTAGAACATCTGTTCCTCCTCGCAGTCATCACTTTACATTTATTGTGACTGTTTCATCTGTCATTTTACTGCTCAATCATCCTGTTAAGGTCCTTATACAGTCAGCCTTTGTTTTTACTCCTCTGAATAACTTGCCAACAAACTGTGAGCCCTTTTCCAGGCCAGAGAAGTGTTTCATATACTGCTTGACATCAAATTTATTATCAGTGGTAGAGAACAAGGCACTGAGCGTATACTGCTTTTGCTTCCAGTTCTGTATAGAAATAGGGCATGTTGGAAATCTCATTTCCACTAATTGGAAATCCATAATGCTCCAGCCCCATAGGGTAAAAGAACTGCAGGTTCACTTAAGATTTCCAGGAATGGTAGAGGCAAGTGCAAGATTAAACACAGCACAGCTGTGCAACATCGTAGTGACAGAGGAAACAGCTAGTGTGGTGTAGGAACTTCATCCCAGAGGTACATGGAAATCTTTCTGTTGGGAAGTTAAGGAAAGGCTAGTTCTCTTCTTGCCTAAGCATGTGTTTTAATGCTTTATGTGAATGTGTACATTGTAGCTGAGATGATCTATTGACCACCACATAGTAACAGCTTCTTACTTAAATGCTGCTACCCTGGCCTATGGTGAACTCGTTCAGAGCTTGGCACTGAGCAGTTAACCACACAAAGACTTGAATGTTTTTCCATCAGTTTACCTTTCACAGTGCTAAGGGCAGACATATCAGAGCTGGTGCAAGGAAGGGAACGTGACTGTCCTTTCTGTATGCTGCTGACAATTTTGAGGCAGCTGTGGAGGTTCAGGCCAACACTGAAAAATCTCAAATTACTGTGTGTTCTCTCTTCTTTATCCCAGCTTCTCCTATACCTTTCAGAAGCAGTCTGAACTACTTTTACCCCATGACCCCGAAAGAGTTCCTTTTTGTTTTTTGTTTTTTCTCTTTTTAACTGCCCTCATACCAAAAGATAAAAGACCAGACTTGGCCCTGTCTGGAAATGAAGAATAAGGGAGACTAAGAAATTCAAGGTCTGAGACATTACTGGCTTTTGATTAAGCAGGTGCAGAATATGACAGGCAGCCTCTTCTGTGTAGGGCTTGAGTAGCATGGCCTATTCCAGTCTGACTAGTAGCCCTTCACTGTAAACCCATAGAAGCAGAGTCAGAATATCTGCAGGAAGTAGTCCTTCTCTATAGTACTTTTCAATTTCCATTCAGTTCTAGTCCTGAGCTACCCCATGTCACTCATATTCATTACTTTTACTGTTCCATCACTGTGTGAAACTGATCAAATTCTACATAGGCTACCCATAGGCATAACCATATTAAAGAAACTCCACCCCTGAAACATGATTTACAACAGCTTAAACTTGTGATGCAGTGCTAACAACTGCCCAAAGTGCCCTACTGGGTCAACCCTCGTGAGAACTGTCCCACTCCTTCATCTCAGCAACATCTTAGGGAGCAGAACCCCAGGGGTTGGACAAGTACACAATTGACCTTTTCCTTCAAATATGACAGTCCAGGGAAACAGAGGGAGGGAATTCATGTATTCAGCTGGTAGTAAGAGATTATCCAAATATGGCTTGCTTGTTATTTCTTAATGTGCTGTTTCTTCCAGTCTTGTTTGGTTTATATTCTACTCAGCTATCTAATTTCCAATACCTTACAGAACCTGAGAACCTTGTAGCAAGTACATAGTATAATGTTAGTGTAGTGTATTAACAAAACACCTGAGGATACTCTGGCACACTCTGTTATAAAGAGTGACCTTGTGCAGGAGGGACAGACCAGCTGCAGGAATCAGGCTTCTGATGCTGAACATTAAGGAGGTTATCAATCAGTGCACTGTGAGACTGAAGATTTAGGAGAAAGTAACAGGTGCAAAAGCATATTTTCTGCATATCTATGAAGGATAGTGAAGTTACAGAAATCCTGTACCCTCAAGTGCAAGGTAGATCAGAGTCTTTGAACAGTCAAACAGAGGAAGCAAAAATGGTTCGATTTAAATAGAATAACAAACCAGGAACAGAAGTAGTGGTATACCTACCTGTATGCAAATGCTAGAATTATGAAAAATAACATACAGGACCAGTCTCTTGTCGTAACAGAAGATACACCAGGCATATTAAAAACTTTGTTGTAGACAATCAGTGAGGAATTGTAATACCAGAATAAAAAACATGCAGAAAGATAAAGCGTACTAGTGATGGAGTAGTACTTATATGCTAATGAGAATCTGGATCAAACTAATGAACCCAGCATCCAAATAGGTTGAAATTTCAGACCTAAATAGGAATTGTATAGTGTTGGATCTGCATCACCACCCTCTGAACCTAGATTGCAAAACTATTACGTTGATTGAGACCGGAGAACCAGCTAGGGCAAGAAACAACAGTAACAAAAAACTGAAATGACCCCCATATAGGCTTGTCACTGAGTGTGAAGTAGATGCAATTGATGATTGTGGAATAATCAGCTAGGAAGTCCACAAAATGTTATGACTAGATACCGTGCTAAACAATTCAACAACTTAGTTGAAACCACTACTTCGTAGTGACCACAGTGTGCTTGGATATTCCTGTGGAAGCAACAAGGATCAAAAGAATCCACTAGAATGGATCAAACAGAAAAACATATAAAAATGAAGAAGCTTTTTAATCAATTAAGAGACATGACCAGAAAGTGAAACATTTCCAGAAGACCTGGGTTACTGAAGGACACCATAGTGGTATCTAAAGAGAACGGGTCCAAACAGAAAGCCTTCAGTCCTTCTTTCATCTGCTTCAGATCCTTAAAATGATCCTTAAAATCCTGGCTGTTCTCTGCCAGGATCAGATTATATGTTTCCTAGAACCCTCTTTTTCTTCAAGGTGTAAAAGAAATGTGTGGTATGATCTGTCTCCCAAAAGACCTGCATGAATGACCAGGAAAAGAAAAAACAAAACCAAAACAGGCCAGGACAAGCAAACTTCCAAATCCCACAGCTTATCCTATTTCTCCAAACACTTACTGTAGAAAGATGGATCACAAGACAGTCAAACACCCACCCACATCCAAAACTGGTACAGTTACTCTGTTGCCACATTCTTCTGCTGGCAGCTGTCTCTGGCTGTAGCTATGGCAAGATAGCCAGGCACAGACCATTTCTCAAAGTCTTTGCTCCTGTCTTCTCACAGGTCCTGCTACGCCCATGTTAAAATGGCCAGTAGGCCAGCAAGAAGTGACAGCAGCCCTCGCAGAGTGGGTGGTTGTCCGGAAGGGACAACAGTTCAGTGTCAGAGGTTGCCTCTGAGATGTTCCAGTGCAAGATGCAGATTCTGTTTAGTCAGGAGTTGCTCACCCTGATCTCTTGCACTTGGATATAGGTGAAAGAAGCATTCCTATCTAGTTGAAGGTGGTACCAGGTATCCTTTAGGGAGAGCTGACCGATGATTTCTGCCTGTTATTTCTAATGCAGGTCTGTGAGCAGGGCAGAAACAAAATTCACAGCCAAGGCCAGACACGCCTGTGGACTGATACTGCTGAGGAAAGCATCCTGATAAAAATGACATTGCAGACCTGGTATCAGAACACAGGTATTAAATACATTAATGCACTTCCAAGTAGATCTGAATGTGCAGCAGCTGATTTAGTACAACGATTATGTTCCCTAGCATTCAAGACTGTAGGTCAAGAGAGGACAGGGTTGTAATGATCCGTGTGGCAAAACTCAGTATGAAATCGTATAGACAGATATGTCTGTCCAAATGGTGATGCCTCGAAGTACAATTAAATTGCCAAGGTGAAAGTCTCCTGCAGCTAACACAATGGAGAACCCTTCTGCAAGGAGAGTACCCCTTAACTCCATCTCTTGGGCTTTAATGACAGGATTTCAAGCTGTTTCACTTGGAGAGAGAGAGAAGGGGGTGAGGGACCTTCTGGCCAGCAGTGGTGGTGCCAGTGATACCACCAGCATCACTGTTCAAGTTCAGAACTTGATGTATTCCAGCAAGTGCTGTAGCCAGAGCTGTAGTCCCTGTGTTACAGGGAAGCTGTACACTGTACTCTGTCCCTGGGGTTCCCTTCCGTCCTTGAATAGGGCACACACTGGTGAAGATGAGATTGTAATCTGCCATGACAAGGGTCAGCTGCATCTTGTCCCCAGAGGAACGAGTCTTCAGTTGGTGGCACAACTTGTTCCTCAGCATGATGGGTCTGAGGAGCCTGCAGACTTGTGCGAGGATGTTGTCCTTGTAGTGCCTAAAAGCCTGTGGAGTGGGACATTTCTTTTCCTGCTATGTAAAGGTCCCCAGCCCAGCCAGTGCAGCTGGCTGAGAGCAATGGCTCTTCTGCTGATGCGAGGACAAGCAGCAGAGGGAGTGGGATTTGAAAAATTTTGCAAGGACCATCTCTGCTTTTTTTCTTGTTTTCTGACTGATCCCTATCAAACTATGCTACAGACATAATACTGCTCGTGGATCAGAATATGACACTGGTATAGTAAAAAATTCAGTTACACTCCAGACCAAAGGGCAGCAAATACTCTCAGTGATTTCTGCTTACTCTGAACACCAAGTAATGCACATGAGCAAGACTGTGAGCAATGTTGTTAAACATACAAACATGACATCCAAAAATCAGTAATTTCTTATAAACAATCTGAGTTAGCAGCTTCTAGAACTTATTTCAGTTCTCAAGTTAAATGAATGTTAGAATAGTTCCCATCATTTATCCTCTGCACCTTCTTTTTATTAGCCCATTATCCTTCCACCACTCCTGACTTCTGTCAGTAGCTTCTAATGTTAATATTTAGGCACTCCCTGGATTCCTGTTCCAGGTATAATATATTTAGATGGCATGGACATTAAATGTCAGTCCTGGGACACAATGCCATTTGTGGGGCACCTTCTGCACTTTCTTCTGCTGACTGATCTGGGCTTGAAATACCTGTCTCTGACATCTGGAAATTATTGCACCCTCATGGCACCTTTTTCCCCTTGTGACAGTCAGAATAGGCTCTTCCTGATTAAGTACACAGAAGCTTTAGTTTAAAGAGTTCCACAGAGAAAAGACTCTCTGTAGCCTTCATGCCAAAATGACCCAGTAATTCAACCCAGATGCAGTTGCTCGATGAAGTTCTTCCTTTCCCCCAACACTTTCCTAGAAGTCAAAGCAGGGGGCTGATAGGGAGGGAGTCCAGTGAATGCCATGCTGACTCTCACTGTCATCATCCCTGTGTCAGCAGCCAGTGATAACAGGAAAGGTTATCGTCGCAGGGGAATTGGTTTGCCCTCGTTTGTGATGGATTTATTATTCAGGTGCCAAGAGAACTACTATCTTCCCTCTATTCACCTTCTCGTATTACTACCAGGGTTTGTTTTATGGGAAACAGGCAAGATCCCTTCTGTGCAGGAGGGTTAGGTGGTTTTGTGTGCGTATCTGCATTTGGATGGGGAAATGAGAGGAAAAGCAGGAAGCTTAGTCAAAACTGTACAAGATTTACTTGTATAACTTTGATAGTAAATCAGGTATTTAAAAATGGTAGTGATATATCTGTGCTACAACTTTTATATTGACATCATTTTTCTCAGCTGAGACAAATGGAGAGGACAAACTAGTACGGTCAGCAACTAGTACTTGGCAACGATGAAGTTCATATAAGTAGTTTATAGCATTTGCTCTAAAAATAGGGAAAATCCGAAATGTAAGAAAGACTCAAATGTTACCAAGAAAAGGTTTATATTTGCGTATGTCTCTGCTGCAGTCAGAAAAGACAGTCCCTGTCCTCATTTCTAGGTGTGCTCCTGACCCCTTCTTTTCCATCATTCCTGTGGCCATTCATCAGCTGGAATGGAGAACTGACCTGGCTGAAAAATCCCTTTTTTTGTTGCATCAAGCTTCTTGATCACTAGTTCCAGCAGCAAACAAATTAGGACTGTGCTTTTGAAGCAGTCTGCTCCTTAAGTACCCCAAATCAGTTGTGTGATCACCCTCTCAGAAAGATCGATAGATTCTGGGGCCTCAAAGAAGTGACTTTTCAAGTGTTTTCAAATTGACTATGTATCAGAAAAATGAAATACATTCTTTCTTTTCTAGCATACCTTTAATCCTAGCCATGGCATCCTGCAGATGTCTGTCAATTCCTAAGGTCCCTTTTTCTAGCCCACCCGCAGCCCAAGCATACCCCTAGTGTGTCTTTGAAACATTCCCTTTTGTTCTCAGTCCACAAAATTTTGCTTCATAAGCCAGTCCTCCTCCTAAACTTTTGGGCTGTGACCATATTTTGTCTTAATTGGACATGGCTTGCATAAGAAGCAGCATTCTTCTCTTGAAATTAGCCAAGTCCAATACAAACCCAGGAGCCCGAGCACAGCCTGTGCCAGCCCATCAGTGCATTTTCTTGCCACCCTCAAGATGTCAGTCATGCTGCCATGTAATTACATGATTGAGAGATGTCAATTGAATATGCAGTTGTTAATTTTACGTGTGCCACAAGCAATCTACAGGGAGGAGGGGAAGAAAGGCACAAATTATCTACCATGCACTGCCTACCATCTCTCAAGGTTGGTTTTAGCTGACAACAAAATACAGGTCATAGTGCAGGTGACTTATTAGGGCACATTCACCATTTGGAATCAGAGCTCATCATGTAGTTACACAGGTAAAGAGCAATTTCCCAGAAAGTCTGTGAAGTCTCTGACCTGGAATAATAAGAAATCTGCACGCTTAGAAGCATCCCTAATGTGTTTTGATCACTAGGGATGAATCTGTATTTCCTAGGTCTTTCTTAGTCTCTTCTGTTAAAAATGTCTTCAAGGTGATTACTTCAGAGAATGTTTGTGATGCAACATTATTCTAGAAAATAAGAAACCCACTGAACCCACTTCAAACAGTTCATTTGAGTGTTTGCTTGTTCTTAATGACTTCAGCTGCTTTTGGATGCATATTACAGTTATGAAAAGTTTTCTGCCTCTCAGCGCTCTTATTTTACATTTTATATCTTTTTGTTTTAAGTTTTTGACGCTGTGCCTGTTCTATTTGATCTCAGTTTATTCTGAAGCAAGACAATCCGATCACTACCTCATCAGTAGGGCACATCTTCCTTCTGAAAGCTGTTGAGCATATGCAAGGAAGAAATTATTTAATGGAGGCTACAGGGTGCAGTACTGTAGAGAGGCACTGAGGGAATTGAGGGCTGCAATTTAAGAAGAGGGGCAGCTGTAGGGGAGGAGCCATGCACAGCCATGGAGGTGTGGAAACGATCTCCTAGGCAATGGAGCGTAAGCACAAAATTTCAGCAACTCAGAAGGTCACCGAGTTACTTGCAACCAAGGTTACAGTGAGTGAGGGAGAGTTGTGTATAAACTGTATTTGTTTCTATGATCTCTGACTTCCACTCTTGGGGTTTTCTGTATTTAAAAGAATCGAATAATATTAGTGTTATTCTAGTGAAGACTGCTCTGTTTTGAGTTTTGAAGCCTGCTGGTTTTGACTGGAGAGCTCACCAGGACATCTAGTCAGATCCACTTTAAAGTTCTGGATGAATTTTGATACATTCATAAAACGTAATTTTACTATCTTCTCTTTAATCTGACTTTCTGTGTCTTGCTCTTGCTGCTGGGTTTGTTTAAGCTCCCTCTGCTTATTCTTTTTGCTCTCAGTTTGAAACTGTGACCACACTGTGATGTGAGATAAAACAACCTCAAATTAACAAGTAATTTACCTTAGGTACCAGCATCAATATGGCTTTGTTTCATTTGATTTTGGGGTAAATTCACAAAGTGCTCTCCGCCGACTGTCACAGTTGGGTTGTTTCTGGAACTAGGACATAACCTTTCCCCTTTAAAGCTCATTTGGTTTTTGCCATGTTATGGCATATCATACAGTCATATCATTGTCATCTTGTCCTTCCATGATCTGTTCAAGTTTCCTTCCAAGTTCATCTATTCCACATCTACTTCAATGGCTCCATCGTGTCCCTGTGTTCCTATAAGTAATTTTCTCCTCTCAGTTGTGAAACTTTTTTTTCCCTATCCTGCCTCTCCTCTGGTAACATCATCATCTCCCTACTTCAATTATCCAAAGCTGATGATTCTCAAAATCTGGCCTTTTCCTGTGAATTCTGCTCTATTCAGCTTAGTACTGGTCAGTGCATGCCCTCTTGAATATCATCATATTATCTTGTTATTGCTCCATGATGAAAGTCCTTAAACTTTCTGGACTTCTTTCTACTTTTTACTGTGAATTCAACCCTCTTTCAAGTGTTCTCTGAGAGTTCTCTGCCATCGTGTCTTCAATTTCAGCCTTGCTTACAGTGTGTTCCTGCACAGCTTAAAAACCTTCGCTTTTAAGGTTCAAGCCTTAGTCCGTAGTCTATTTCTTTCTTTCACTATAAAAGCTGTCTTTTCTCCCAGTATCCCTCCCTCCTCCTAACCCTTTTCACATCATTCTTTCTCTCCCAAAGATCCAGTTGCACCCTGTAGCTCTTTGAAGCCACCACCATGGGTGATATGATAAAATGTCCCATCAAGGTGCTCGAGCACCTTGTTCTCATCTACAAGCCATTACTTTGTGTTATGACTACTGAATTCTTTTTCCTGCCTGTTCACTCTCTTTTGCTCCATCTGAATCTATTGCTTGAGGCAAAGTGCCTTGCTGTGGCTTCTTCCTGTCCTGCATCTCATTACCTCATGTCCTCTGTGCTGTCTTTGTCTCTTATTGCCTCTGTCTTTATCTCTTAGAGCCTGTTAAGTAGTCCTTCTTTTGTCACCTTTCTCCTCTTCCTCCTTCCAAACTCCCTTTTTTCTCTTTCATCTTTACAGATTCTTTTGTCTTATAGCCTATCTTTTATATTATCTCCTTCACAGCCTGTGGAGCTCTTGGACTGAGTTCTCTTAAGTACAGAATATTATTTTTCTTTACTTTTAAATGGTGCTTTTCTATTCTGCATGCATGGTTCTATGTAATGGTAACTCTGCCTCCACAAATTCAGCTCCTTTCAGTCTGGGGTGATAGAGGGCTCTGCATCACCGTGTGCTATAATGTCTGTGTGTTCAGTATTGGTGGCAGCTGAAAAGTACACATGATGTTTCATTCCAGAGGAGGCTGCAGTCTGGTGGTGGGCTGTAAGGTCTGTATACCGTGAGGTCATGAAGTGGTCTAGATCTTGTAGGATTAATGCACTAGAGAAACAAACAAACAAACAAACCAGCTCTAGTATAAGCAGAAGGCTCAGAAGTTAGTGTAATGTTTAATAGTTGTGTGGGCAGGGCACAGGGAACATTAAGCTTATCACTGTTGATTAACAGTACTGGGATTTCAGGTGTTAAATCTCCTGGGACAGGACTGTGAAAGAAATGGGAGCCTTCAGTTGTCCCTCCCACCACCCTATCTGAGCTTTCACTATAAAGGCAGTATGGTGGGAAGGCTCAGAATTATATTTCTGCATCCTGAAAAGTATTCAGAAGTAAAAATAAACACAGAGAAAGGGAGACCTGAGAGAAAACTGGTAAGAGGAGGGAGAAAGATAGATGGCTGACTGGAGAAGAGACCCATCTTGGGTGAGAGTTCTTTTAACTTCTGTTACGTTCTTTTTCCTCACCTAAGACCCTAATTTGGGCTGTATCTGTAGTTTCATCTGTCACAAAGGTGTCCTGCTTGAGGGAAGTATCACAGGAACGCACTTTGGTGTCTCTCTACAGTCTGTATGAGCAAGTTGTGAACCTTTCCTCAGGTGTGCTGTGGGGCAGTCTAGAAACGTTTATGAGCCCTTTCAAGAGGCTTAGGTGCACCTGAGGAGTCAAGCCATATGTACAGGTCATCTGTGTTTGTGACTAGTGCAAGGTGGTTATTAGACCTTCCTCTATTTTACATCTTCCTTCACTTCTGTTCTGGGCTCCTGAGCCTGCTGCTAAACTTCTCAAGCAACAACAATATTACATTGCTGTGTCCTGGTAGAAGGGTAGAGCTAGGACTTGGTAGCAGAAAGCAGGACAGATGAGCATTAAAGAAAGTATGTAAAGAACAACTGTGGCAGGAAGTCACAGGAAAAGAGATAGAGGAGATTTGACAGCAGGGACTGAGCAGCAGCACTGCATAAAGGCACATCTTCTCAGGGTTTGCTCAGTATTCTGTACTTGTGGGACTTTGCTCATCTGAAAACATGGACAATGGGTAGAGCTGGAACAATATCTTGCATCAGATCAGCTGTGCCAGCTGTTGGGTCTACAATTTCTTTTTTGGGTCTGAAATAGAAGCAGCAGGTCTCAAAGCAAGTACAAGTTAAGTGTAGCTGCTTTGAATTTAACTAGACTAGTGTCAGTGAGGCTGTAACAAGACATTATTGGTACTTTGTGGAATAGAGAGGATTGCTAATAGCACTCAGAGAGCTGACAAGTGCTTTCCTCATAGGAGAAAGAGAGAGGTGGCTTATCAGCTGTGGAGCGTGATAAGATTAGTGTTCAGGACACAGGAAATAATGTGACATAAATCGAGTATCTCTACAGATGTCATATATTTTGTCATGCACTAGAATGGTGAATTTAATTTCTCAGTCTTCTCCTTGGTAGATAGTATCTGGGTGGAGAGATCAGAGGTAGAGAGATTGTTTGATGGGAATTGCTCTCCCCTGTGGTCCTTAGCTGCAGATATCCTTCAAGCTAGGTCCTTAGAGTGTACACATGTGCCACTGTTTCACCTGTATAGTTATCAGTCTACCATTTGGTGCACTGGATGAGGTGTATTATGCTGTGGAAAGTTCAGCTGAGGGTGCAGGGGTTTTGTGGGTTGTCTTCCTCATGAGGATAGTAAAGGCTTCTTGTTTGAGTAGCATCTAGAGCCATGTGGTGAATGTTGGTCTTGGGGTTCTTTGTGCTTTTATTGATGAGGTGAGTGAGGCTGGGGCCAGTTTGGAGGCTGAAAGGGACAGTTCTTGAAAAAAACATACTTTCAGGGGAGGATCATCTTCTCCTAGGCTGTAATTATATCATTATTTCCTATCAAAATTCCACAACAACATCATACAAAACAGACAGTTGAGTTTGATTAGCTGGCAGTAAGGAGTTCGTTTTTAAACTGAAGCAATTTTTGATGTGCTGTTCTCGTGCCTCTTGAAAAACAAGAGCTAGAAGAGTGCACCTTTGGGTAAAGGTTCCCATTAGTTTTCTCCAGTAGCTGTAATCATGAGTGTTCTCCTCCAGTAAACATAACAGTAACTGAAGACATAGTTCTGTATTACAGCTTTGATGTTTGCTGGGGCTTCCTGTGGTTGGCTTTTAGGTTTTCTATATGTGATGTATGATTATATTCTATACTTTTTTTTATATTTTCTACACTGCATTGTATATGCTATGCATAATTTTCTGTGTAAGCCATAATGACACTGGTCTTCCAAAAGCATCTCAATAAATTGGGAGCAGTTAATGCCTTTATGAGGGAAACCTAAGAGGGTATCAGAATGCTCTTCTTTGATTTCCTAGACACAGTCCCTTAGAAACTCTTCTTTAAGGTGGTTCATTACAAGTTTTATCCTACTGATAGGCCACAGTCTTCCTTCAGGAAACATTGCTTATTGACAGTAAAGTGAGTGCTGGTGAGAATGAAACAGAATTTGGGGCAGCACTGATACTGCTTTTGTAAATATTCAGAGCTTGCCTGGCCTGCCACCATGTGTGGGTTGGACAGAGTAGCAATATTCATATAGATACGATTGCTAATGGATATCCATATGGATATTGTTAGCAGAAACACTGGAGGAGGTAGGGAGGTGGTTTATGACGGAAATCAAGTGTGTATTCCTCTTGGAGCCTTTCTTTGTACCCCATTCTCAAGGACCATGCACACTGAGAAAAGGCAAAATGAACCTCCAGGAGAAATGTTTTACAGGGGTTTTACTGTTCTGGACACAAAAGAAGGGTGTTTTGCCTCTCTCTCCCCCATTCTGCCTCCAAATCTCTTATCCTGCAATGTGAGGAACTTGGAAACCATTATTCTAGAGAGGTGATAGTGTACAAGAGGAGGAAGAAGGAGTTAATAGCAGCTCTTTAGTGATTCTGAGGCATGCAGGGTCTTCTTTTCTTGTACACAATTTCTAGGATCTTGAACTCAAAGCTCATTGTAGATTAGTAGCTATCAAAAGACATATGGTTACAGGCAGCACACTGACAGTACTGGGAGGTGTCCTTAGACCATGTTTTTGGAACATGCTTCTCATTCCTATCACTGGTTGGTAGCTCACTGGTGTTGGCTGAGCTCATTGCTTTATTTGCCTGGCCAAGAAACAAGTGCCATAGTGGAGAGGAGAAGCTGTTGAATGCTCTAGCCTGTGGAAAAGTGAGCATCAAGAAGAATAAATTTCTCTGTATACCCATGACCGAATACACACAGAGCAGTTTGATAACATTCTTCAAATGTGTAAAGTGTTCTCTATAAGGGCACATGGAAAGGCTGAGTTTAAGCTGTAATGCCCAGCAGTTTACAGGGATGCCTGACTTCTCCATTAGGGCTTGCTGCTTCTCTTGTGGACCGTGGACTTAGAAAAATTGGGACATTGAGTGTGCACCCATCTTGTTCTATCTCACCATAGTTGCTGGCATCTTTATGATTGTCGCTTAGTCTTTTGGACACCTGATATCTGGAGAGAGAATGAGGAAGCCCGCTGAATTTTGTTCTCATTGCAAATATGGCTTGCTCAGAATAGGGAAGTGTGAATGAAGAGATCTCGTGAATAATCATTTCTGCCTCTTCCTGTCTGCTTTCTGCCTCTGTACTTCTAGTTCTGTCTGTCTTACCACCTTCTTTCTCCCCCCACACCCTCCCCTTCCCTCTCCTTCAGGAGTTCCCCTCTTGCTCACACCTGATATTCAATCCCAGCAGAGTTAGTGCCTTTTGCTGAGATCATGTGGCAGAAGAAGGTTGCTATAAATATAGTTGAACCCTGCAATCGCTGCCTTTGGGTAGGAAGGGGAGAAAGTGAGAGAAGCACAAGGAGGAGGAGGGGTAGAGAGAAAGCGAGTGCAGCAACAGGACAAATCAGAGTGATCTGAGGAGAGAAAGAAAGAAGAGAGAGAGCAGAATTAAGTGTGGAGGCCATGCACTTGGCCAGAACATGAGGTGGTTCTAGGTAAGGCTCAGAGCAACAGCTGTGTTACAACTGAGCGTGAGGAAGAGTAGACGCATGGAAGGCGCAGAGACCATGACGCAGGAGCCCAGATCGAAGTCAGCTTTGTGGGGGGGCGCTCCACAATACAACTATGTCTGCTTTGAGAAACGCACCCGTTACGGGATACCCGTGGAGGCAGGACATGAGGCCAGGGGGACAGGGGACGACCTGCACTGCCTGGAGAACTCCCTCAGCTACCCACAGGTAGGGCTGGACAACTGGGACTTTTGTGGCAGCACAGGTTTTTCAGGGATCACAAGCTCTTGGGGTTCCCAGGACAGTGCTGGTAGAGCACCCTGTCCATTCCCAATTCTATTACCTCTCCTCTTCATTTGCCGACTCCCAGGTCAGCATTAACTTCCATGGTTGTAACTACATCCATGAGTGCTATCAGCATTTCGAGTCAGGGGTCATTTTCACCTGCCATGGACACAAAGAGTTAGAGTGGACAAGTTGGGATTGGGAAAATCGTGCAGTCTGTTAATGTTTTTGTAACAGCAAAGAGAAACCGCAGCTGCCTTGAGCTGCATAGTGAGTGATAGTAAGTAGAAGAGTGAATAAAACCAAACAGAACAGTGATGTGTATAGATGGGTATCTATCTGCACAGCTCTATAGACAAAGTGATGCAGAGCTCTGTTCTCGCTTTTCTCTGACCAAAAAGAGCTTCATGGTCACAGACCATGTATGTTCATAGTTTTGGTAATTCTTAGGAGAGCTGTTAAGTGAGGATTTTCTAACCCTTAAACTTTGATGTGACTCTTGCTCTGGTTCATACAAGCAGTGGTTCAGAAAACGTACTCTGCTTACGGCTTCTTGTTCCATTATCCTCTGTATCTCCTCTACCTCTCCTTCTGGAATAGCCTCTTGCAAAGGGAAGGTCTTACAGCAGAGTCCTGGTGTCTTATTTCCTGTCACTCTGCTTAGACTAAGCTGACCTAAGGGGGCTTTAAAGCAGTGAAGGATCCAGTCAAATGGTGGAGAGAACATGTGAATGTGAAATTCATACCGAGTGGATGTTTCTCTTTACATCAATACAAAGCCCCTTACATGAATACTTAGGTGAACAATCAGGGGATGAGGGAGGGGATCCATTAATCATCTCCTGAAGACTTTTGTGATTTAGTGATAGGAAAAAAGCCACATTTGCCACCAAGAAAGCCTCTTCCTATAGATAAGCATCCCAATGGAAATTACATGTGCCACATTGCAACAGGCACAGATGACACAGTGAGGCAATACAACCCACCTCTGTGCTCTTTTGACCTTTTCTGCTCTCAGCTCCAGAGGCGTGCTGGTCAATGCATGTAATAAACAACCTCGTGCACCAACAAGCAGGCCATCAAATGCATTCCCATGCATATCTTCAGGCAGTAATGTCCCCAAGCAGCTATGCATTTATAAACACAATTTGCAATCTAAAAGTCAGACAGCTGTATTTATGGATTTACTGAAAAATATGCCCTAGAAATACTTTTATATAAACAATCACGTACACATGTGCATGTATGTTTATGTATGAAACTTTGTATGCAGACATATTCTGACATAACCAGGCTTGCTGTATGTATGTATATTTTGCTAGCCGTGCATGCACATGCAGATAAAATATAAATATGCATGCTAATGTACATCTTGTACAAACATGCACACTTGCATCATTAGCATGAAAAATAATCTGTTGCACTTTATTATCCATTTCCATGCAGAGTAACCATTAAGATTTTTTTCGCCACTGTCATGTGTAAAAAGAGTTGTCAGAGAGAGATTTTGATTCTGTTGTGCCCTTTTCTTCTGCTAGCTGTTGCCTTCTATTTTATATGTAGGTTAGAAGCTATTTCAGACTGGCTCTGTGATTTAATATAGTTTACACAAGCCCCAGAACAGTGAAATCTTGGTGTTTAGCCTGGGACCTTCAGAGAACTGATGGTCAGAAAACATATAGTGGTTAATAGATAATAAAATAGTAATAGTAGTGTAATAATAGTAATATATACATAATTTTTTACAATTAAGATAAAAGCAGATGTATGACAGATGACGTGATATACATTGACAAAAATATACATTATCATACATTGTAGGATTTTGTATTGTTTTCTTTCTGCATGAGAAAGCAGCTACAGCTGGTGAAGTATTCAGAAGCTGTGTTATTCATGACTTTAGAAAGGGTGTTCATGGCAGAGAGCTCACCCAGCAATACACAGATGGGTGTAATGGGAGGGTTGTGTTATTACAAGGAATTAGGCAATGCAGTAATATCAAGTAACAGGCTTACAGAAAGATGTAGGTAGGAGAGGCCTCTGGAGGTCTCTGGCCCAAGCCAGATCTCCCCTTTGCCTTCTGTTCTTCAGGAAGAAGTATTGTTTTGTTGCTTCCCCTTGCCCCTCACAGGTATCTAACTGGCTCTATGTTTGAGAAGTCGAGCCTAGACTTTTAACTGGTATTTAAAAAGCTGACTTACAAAGTGAGTTTGGGGAGGTTTCACCTTTAAGACCAAATATGGCTACTGTTTTGTGATCCATTGGAAAAAAAATCTGGGAATGTAATTTCAGGAACAGCAGGATGGCTGCAAGGTGGGAGTGAGAGCAATGAGCAGTAGAGCCCAAGGCTGCCTCAAGGGCCAGAAGCAGTAGATTAAAAACGTGCACTGGCAGTGCTGTGGGAAGGGATTTCAGGACTGGAATATGCTGTGGAGAACACATTGTTGAGTCTGAATGGCATCGGGAATCACTTAGGCTTTGGACTGTGAAAGAAGGGCAGTTTTATGTAGGTGCTGAGCACTCAGAAAACAGCTCCCAGGAAAGTATTGAGGTTGTGGTGCTGTACACGTGTTTTTCCCTGGGGATCCTGTGCAGCTTTTCCTCTGTTACTCAATGAAACTTCCCCATCTTTTTTTATTTCAGGCCCCGCTTAAACGCTAAGACATGCTTCCTCCCTGAAGGGGAACTTTACCTTGGTTGCACTTTGTCCCTGGATGGTTTCTGTTTATTCCCCCTCCCCTTTCCTGCCTTTAGTGTTATTTATACCTTCAGCTGGTTTGGCACCATTACCATGGTTTCACTCAGCGTTTAGCCAAGCTAGGCTTGATAGTACCTTTTGTGGCACAACCCTTGTTGTGATAATTGATACCTTTTAAAATTCTCTCCAGTTTTGATGGTGCTCAGAAATGCTCTGTTTCTTGTGTTAGAGATGGAACATCAGAAGAAGGAACAGTCTAAGTCCTACTGTGTTATATTTTTAGGTTTACATGCCTTCTAATGGAGTAGATATTTCTTGCCTAACCTAATTTTGCTTTAAGGTCATCCTTTGCTTTCTGGATTCTTTCTGTCCCACAATCTCCTACCATTTTAAATATTGCCAGAGTCTTTGGGACAACATGCTTGTGTATGAAGCATGTTGTGTTGAGACTAACTCGTTCTCCAGGACAGAACCTTCATTTTTGTGCCCGACAAAACAACTAACTCCATTTTCCCTGCATCCTGAGCGCATCATTTTCCAGCCAGATAGAAAGAGTGAATGAGGATACTGTATGAGGACTTTTACCATTCATACTATTATACTGTCATGCTGTTCCATCTGGGCAGATGGAAGACTAATTTGAACATCATACCTGGCATGGGTTTGAGTTCATAGTTTGGATTAAGCTGCATTTGATATAAACCCATCTTTTATGACCATGTCAAGGCAATGAAACATTAGCTGAGGTGATGTGAAGATGCATTTGTCTAAAATCTGCTAGTACGTGGCATTTCTGGCTGAAATAGACACAGTGAGAGGAAGAAGGAGCAGTCTACTATTTAGGACTGGATTCTGTATTTGACAGCTTACCTTGTATACAGAGTTCTTCAGCCCAGTGTTTCACTGTCCTGTCTGTATTATGAGAGTCATAGCATGGTCATTCCTCATTGCAGAGTATGCATTGCTTAATTTGCCTAGAGTATGCTGATAATCATAGGGTTAATAATTATATTAAATTTGTCAGCTTCCAGTGCAGTGATGAATGGAAGAATGCATTCAGATGTTCAGATAGGAACTCTTTGTTAAGAGTCAGCAGCCACCTTAAGAACAAGATGATTTAATGAAGCCTAGATGTTGTTTATTTCACAGAACACACACTAGGGTTTTTGAAGGGAGCACATGGTTCAAGTGTCTCTTGAAGAATATATGCAAATAAATAAACTACTCATTACTTCAGCCATATCTGTTATGTGGAAATAAGAACTGGTAGAGCACTGAAACAGGTGCTCAGAGAAGCTGGAGAATTTCCACCCTTGGAAATGTTCAGGAGTTGTCTGGGCAAGGTTTTGAGCAACCTGATCTGGCTTTGGAGTTTTCATGCTGTGAGTAAAGTCTTGGACTAGAAACTTCCAGACATGCCTTCCAGTATAGATCCTTCACCGAGTCTCTGAATCTATTTGATCTCAAGGAAACAGGAGCAACATCTCCTGTGTCACTTTGAAGGAGGAGACACGAAGCTGTCAAATAGAAGTGTCTCCTAAGTGCATGGTAGAGCTTTATATCTCTCATATGTCTGTCATTCTCCAGCTGAAGTGTCTGATTTTGTGGATCAAAACATTGCTCACTCTCCTCCTGCATCTTAGAGAAGCAAATGTGCTGGGGAGGAAGCAAAGGGTCACCTTGCAGGTAGGAAGTGCCAAGGTCATCAGGTGGTAGCGTGACCTCAGGTGAATCCAAAGCTTGTTCATTGAAGGACATGTGAGGAGGAGGGGTTTATTCTCTGCTTCTCAAATGCGCACCTTCCCCACCTATACTATGAAAGAGTGAGGTAGGATAGCTGCTCTTCACGGGGGTACAGTCAGGATCCTTGAAGCTCCCTTGAGATCTTGTTGACGAGACAGCACAACTGCCAAGTTTACTACAGATCCGTGTGTGAAATGTCATTGGTAAGCGCATGTAGCTAGTTTTGAATTGCATATAACCAAGTGCATTTCAAGATTGGTAGCTGAAGACAAAGACAAGATTAAGTAGCTAGGAAATTCAGAGGAACTGGATATATGCGAGGACTTAGCATGATGATTTAGGTAAATAACAGGAGGAGCTGTTCAGTACCCTGTGATATTTCTGAGCTGATGCTGCTGCTTTTCCTCCACAGGCACCATCGGTGGCTGTGTGCCCTGTTAAACATTCCTTGGCAGCAGGAGGAACAGATGCAGGACATTCATGCAGCCTGTTTGATAGTGTAATACCTCTGAACCTTCAGAGACGTTTCACAGTGCTGCTGACATCTGTGAGACAGCCCTGAGGGTGGCAGCCTCGTGAACTCTTTGACCTTCTTTTTTACCTCCAGAAAGCCTTGCTCCATCTATTCAGACCACAGCCAGCTCTTTTTCCGGATGTTAGAAAACAATATTCTGTGATCATATCTTATACCCCCAAAAAGAAGATGCAGTAGATCTGCCTTTTCATCATTAATGTGATTTCTGAAGGAGCTTTTGCCTTACCTTTTCCTTTTGATCTCTTTTGCTTTCTGCTCCTCTAGCTTTATGGCCAATATACAGACCAGGTAACTGACCTTGCAGACAAGGAAGCAGCAAAACTACTGAATAAGAAGCAGGCCCAAAAGAACAATGAAAGACCCCTGAAACGCGATAGTCAAGTACAGATTAAAGAAGAGCACTATTCCAAATGTCAAGGTAGGGACAATTCATCTTTCATTACCCTATGACCAGATACTGGACAGGCCAGCCAAAGAGATGGAATTTAAGCAAGGCAAAAGACAAGAAAATTGTGACTGGGAAGAAGGAGGGAAGGAAAAGGAATCACAGTGGATTAAAAAGACTTTTTCATGTGAGCTTTCATCCTAGGAAAAGCCGAGATCTGTTTGGAAAGATGTTGAATTCTGCCCTGTGTCATGTCTGTCCTCCCACCACCACCACCTCACTCCCCGCTGTGTTTTTTTGGGTTTTTAACTGCATAAGATTTTGCAGGACTGTGTAAGAGAAGGATGGGTACCAGTTCTTCCACACAAAGCCCATGATACTTCCAAATAAATCCTTATTGTAGTCAGTTCTCAGCATGGGAGAGGAGAGACAGACACATGCTTCATCTGTGTTCCCTCAGTTTTTCTGATTCACTCTTCCCTCCACAGACTGTGCTAGACGCATCCAGAAATATGTTACCAGGAAGCTTGGAGAGGACTGGATTTTCTTGATTCTGTTGGGTCTGGTAATGGCGTTGGTGAGCTGGGGAATGGATTATGCCAGTGCGAAGAGCCTACAGGGTGGGTCCCATTCAGGTGTTGCAAAAGCACTGTAAACGAGACGACTGTTTTACGAAGCCCAGTGACATTGTTATTCCTCCTTTAACATCAGTGTTCCCATCCTCACCCCTTGCTGCATGGGAAGTTTGAAGTACTTGCAACATAGGAGAGAAAAGGTTAACTAGGGAGGGGTTCTTTAAAGGGATGGCAGGAACAAATCTGGAAGTAAGCAGGCAGAAACAAAGGATATGTGCATGAGGAGTCAAGGACAAACCACTATTTTTACTGCCTTTCCCTCCTGCTCCCTTGAACATGTAGGGGCACAGGGAAGTGGTAGTGCAGTCCTTCCTATTATACTAGTTCCCATTCTTCCCAGGGGTATTGAGCACATGAGGAATGGGCAGAGGAGAGGGTTCTTAGGTGCCCTCCTGACACTTGTTTCTGCTTTTAACCTCATTATTGTTCTTTCCAATTTTTATTTATACAGTGCCCTGCAGTTTCCTGCTACCTGGCCATGTAGTGCTCCCTCCTTTCACTCTTTCCACAGAGAGCTCCTAATCGCTATCTTAGATCCCTTCTCTGCATTTTTCCTGTGCTCCCTCTCCCCTTTGGAGCAATAACAATCACAAGATCTTTCAGTCCTCTTTCCCCTCGTCTCAATGCACACATGCACACACCACATTGCCCACATCCTGTTAACTGCACTGTTTCTTTCTCCTTATCCTCAGTGTCCCAGTCCTGACCTGCACACACACACCAGCCCTTTCCTCAGTGTTCTTGGCTGCTGATGTCCACTGGACACTGCAGTTTCTCAAAGCTTCCATTACTCCTTCAGCCCAGTGTTCTTCCCTCTAGAGCTTCCACATCTACCAGGCATCTGGCTTACCCTACCAGTCTCAGAGAGCCCCTGTCCTTTATACTCCCTGCAGCTGAGTCCTTTGGGTATTTCTTTCCCTCTGCCAAGTCTCAGCCTCTGCTGTGTGGGGAGCCAGCTCAGGTAAAGGAGATGAACTGCACAGGAGCATCAGTTCAATTTGGGTTCTCGGCAGCTCATGCTGTTATTCCTGGCTGAGCAATGGAACCACTGCTGTTTTAACACTTGGCACAGCTCCCTGCATGCTCCGTAGCTGCTCTAAAAGACAAATCATAATCAGAGCTTTTAAGCTAGTTTTTATGAAGGAATGATTTTTCATGTGATTGACATGGACGAGAGGGCACTGGCTATTGGTGGACGACTTTATTGTCCTTCAGGACCCACAGAAGGCCCACAGGCTGCCAAATGAAAAGACCCTGTACAGTTATTCATCCTTAGAACTGCATGTAACACACATCTTCCTACACAACATTTGGGCACAGGTATTAATAGTGTCTAAGAATAGAGAGCCACTTCTATCCATTCCTGCAGAATGCCTGCTTTATTTGGGAACTCTTACTCAAAATGAGTCAATGGTTGTCTTCTTAGAAAATGAGGGCTTTAGCATATAATTTCTCAGGGAGATTTAGTATGGACAGGTTTAGCAAGTGTGTGATTCTTTGATGTCTACCAACCTGTTTGGAGCACCTGTGGTTACTGACAACTTCTTTGTTTGTGTGCCTACAGCCTACAAGTGGATGTACAGAGAGCTGCACCCGAATATTCCTATGCAGTATATGGTGTGGGTCACATTCCCGCTTGCTCTTATTCTGTTCGCGGCCATTTTCTGCCACCTCGTCTCTCCACAGGCTGTTGGTGAGGGCAGAAGGCATGGCAAGATCTGTTTCTGTCTGTCTCATTTGTCTTATTCTATTTGTCTGTGAATTTTGTTCATCCCCTGCTCTCCTGTTGTTTTCAGGGTCTGGGATACCAGAGCTAAAGACCATTATGAGGGGAGTGGTCCTCAAGGAATATCTCACTCTCAAAGCTTTTGTGGCCAAAGTTGTGGGCCTCACAGCTGGGCTTGGAAGTGGCATGCCTGTGGGGAAAGAGGTAAATATTGCTGTTTTCATGTGCAGTAGTGGCCAGAATCTGGAAGGTGGGAGGAAAGCCAACTGTATCCTGGGCTGCGTCACCTCTCTCATGAGACCCCACCTGGAATACTGCATTCAGTTCAGGGGCCCCCTACACAAGAGGGATGTGGACCTGTTGAAGCAAGTCCAGAGGAGGCCCTGAAGATGATCAGAGGGCTGGGAACCTCTCCGATGAGACAGGCTGAGAGAGCTGGGGTTGTTCAGCATGGAGAAGAGAAGGCTCCATGGAGACCTTATTGCAGCCTTCCAATACCAAAAGAGAGTCTACAAGAAAGCTGGAGAGGGACATTTTGCAAGGGCATGTAGTGATACGACAAGGGAGAATGTCTTTAAACCAAAAGAAGGGAGATTTAGATTAGATATCGTACCAAGTTGTTAGGCACTGGAACAGGTTGCCCGAGAAGCTGTGGCTGCTCCATCCCTGGCAGTGTTCAAGGCCAGGTTGGACGGGGCTTGGAGCAACCTGCTCTAGTGGAAGGTGTCCCTGCCCGTGGCAGGGGGTTGGAAGTGGATGAGCTTTAACGTCCCTTCCAGCCCAAACCAGTCTGATTCTGTGATTCTACGGGTTTCTGTAGAAGAAGATTCTATAAATGTTTTGGTTTGCTACCATTCTTCTTCTCCAAAGCTCTGCTCTTTCTAGCAACACTTACCTTATGTTGGCCATTTTCCTTCTACTTTGAAAGGCTTGATATAGAAAACATCAAAGAAGTTGTCAGGTAGTATTTAAGAGGGATAAAAACCAAAGATTGGAGGGCTGGCTGAGATGGCCAAAGAGAAATTTGAGATCTGCAATGGCTAAATGGTTGTCAGTAACCAGATGGTAACCCTCTCTGATTTCTTCCTCTTCTTCTCTTGCAGGGTCCTTTCGTGCATATTGCCAGTATCTGTGCTGCAGTACTCAGCAAGTTCATGTCAATCTTCTGTGGTGTGTATGAGGTAAGGCACATGACTCTGCATACAGGTCTTCTACAGAGAAGAGACACATAGGATAGTATTGGTAGGCCACAAAACAAAAGGGAAACATATGGATTGAAGTTCACCCTATCCTATAAAGCAGTAAAATATAAGCCAAAGAAAATGGTAGGGGGAAGCCAAATACACAGTGAAATAAGACCACCAATGTTACCTACCAGGAGGGTGGTTAGGAATATGCATTTAACAAGTTTTCAGTCTCATGATGCTGATACCTTTGCACTGTCATCATTGTCTGTATAAAAAAGTAGCTGCAGGCAAAGATCAGTTTGTCTTTAAGCCAAATTTATACAGCATTGCTAATTATAGACACTGACACTGTCTCTGGGCTTTTGCTGTCACAGAACAGCCTCTGCAGGCTGATCACTGTATTGACTAGTTGTATAAAAAAAATCCATTCGCTACATATATAGCTACATGTAGAAACTGCTTTACATACCGACTCCTAGCAGAAACTGGCTGTGTAATACAACAATGGGAGGTGCTGTTCTACTTGAGTAGATCCTTTCTACTGTCCTGTCATAAGGACCAGATGTCGCTGCTGAAGACCAGCTGACAGTACTAAAGACCGCACTAAATGTGTAGAACCTGCTATTTGTAATAGCAATGGCTGAATCTGCTGCTGGCTGTTGCTTTGTTTCATTGTTGTGGATCCTAACCCCCCGGCTTTGCTCCCTCTAACCCCAGCATGCCCTTCTCTGGCTGCACTCTCTGTTCCAGAATGTGCATAGGCAGTTCGACCTCCTGGTGGCGGCTTGTGCAGTTGGAGTTGGATGTTGCTTCGGGGCTCCTCTTGGAGGCAAGTGTCTTCCTATATGACATTTAATGTACAACTCATTTAGCCTCTTGCTGTGAAATTTTGTGCTCTGAGGAAAGGTTCTCCACCGATACCTCTCCACTCTAGCAACACAAGTTTCTTTCTGTGTGTAACTGGTGGCAGTGAAAGAAAGGGAAGGTTACAGGAAAAGTGACACCTATGAATGTGCTGATTTCTAATGATGCAGCTTGTTCAGTCCCTGTCTGCCATGGACATTTTTCAACCTGGAGAACACCAAGGGCTGTCCAGAAAATCAGTAAAGACCAAGTAAAGAACAGAAGTCAAAAAAAACCCCAAAAACCAAAAAGGGAATAGCAATATGTAAGAGTAGGAGATGATGGCAAGTATGGCAGGAAGTGATAATACAAACAGGGAACTACTCCATGAATACTTCATTGGTGGACTGGAGAACAGATATATCAGTGTGTAACGGTTTGGGCTCCCCATATGAGAGATGTGAAAAGCCAATAAGATGGTTGGGAAGTTGGAGCAATGGTACATGAAGAGAAGCTGCAGAAGCTGGGTTTACTCAGCCTAAAGGAGAAAAGGCTGAAGGGGGATGGTCTAACTGATGTTATCAACCACCTAAAGGGGGATTTTAGTGAAGATTGATCCAGGCTCTTTTCAGAGTGGCACAGTGCAAGAGACAATGGGCACAACTTGCAACAAGGGAAATCTGACCTTGTGTAAGGAAAATACACTCCCTTTCCCCAAGGGTGGTTCAGCACTGGCACAGATGCCCAGAGGGTCCAGGGAATGTCCACCTTTGGAGATGTCCAGGACTCACCTGGACAAGAACCTGATCTAACCTTGGAATTATCACAACTCTGAGCAGGGAGTTGGAGACATCTCCAGTTGTCACTTCCCACCTTTCTAGACCCTGATGTGAGGAGAAATGTGGAAATTTATCTCTGACCCCTCACATTTGTACTAGTCTCCTCATTCATGGAATTTCCTTCAACAGCACATGTGCCAGAAGCACATGGTAAATTCTTTCTATAACAGTGAAAGCATATTCATAAATCATTTGTCTTAAAATGTTTTCCATTCTTTGTTGTGATTTCATTTCACTTTGCCCCCCATGCACTGTTCTGAATGTCTCTCCGTGGTTATTGTGCCAAGAATTTTGAAGAGGTTTTTGAAATGTGATGTTTTTTCTAAGTTGGCTTTATTTCTTCCATGCACTTCTTACCTGTTAGTCTTCAAATGGATGAGTTATCTGACAAATGTAACATGGTCTTGCATTAACAATGACTCTGGTGCTGTTAAAAAAAAAAAAAGGAACATCGTTTTTCAGCTACACATTAGAGATTCCGCAGATGTTAACTTGAGAAAAGATGTGCCAGGAAGAAAATGAGGTTCAGCAGGAGACAGGCTGAGAGCTGTGTATATGTGGGCAATACAGCAAGTTGGAGACAGCCTGAGCTGAAGCCTGAGGCTTTAAGACAAAACTTCTAAGTCTGCCAAAAACCATGAGAGAAAACAGGTTCAGAACCAAGGATTAGATGGTCAGGTGGAACCATTTGTAGTATATGGGAGAACAGTGTTTCTCTTAATGGTAAAAAAACCCCAAAGTAAAGAAACCCAAAAACCTTCCCTAACACAGTCTACAGTTCTTGTTTCTTTCTCTGTACTTGGAATTAATATAGTTGGAGACTGCAGGACACATACATAGTTCAGTAGGAGAGGCTAGAGAAGAAAAGAGAAGGCTAAAGGGACGGTGGTCTAATTCCTGTCTTCTGTAGCTAAAGGAGATGTTAGAGGTACAAAATAGCCAAACTCTTCTCAAGAGAGCAGTGAAAGGGCAAGAAACAACAGGCACAACTCGCAACAAAGGAAATTCTATGTATGCATTTGAAAAGATTCTCCTCTTGCGCCAAAGGTGGTTCATGGTGGCACGCGTCAAGAGAGGCTGGGGAATCTCCATCCTTGGAGGTGCTCAGGGCTCACCTAGCACCCTGATCCTGAGCACCCTGATCTAGCCTTGTTAGCCCAGCTCTGAGCAGACAGTTGGAGAAGAGGTACCTTCCAGACTAAAACTTGCTGTGAGTCTATGATAACATTGTAGTATGGGAACAAACTGAAAATTATCATAGCTTTTGTAGCCCTAGCTGGATTCCTCTTAATGATTCACACCAAATTGCTGAATGTAGTTTCCATTACCTGGCAGTCATGTAATCTTTAGCTGAACTTAATCCAGGATATAGCTTACAATTTCGCATGGTGCCCATGGCGTATAACTTCTTGGTGTTATTGCTGGTGAATGCCACCCTGTGTGAGGAGCCCTCAGAATGGATTTGGGAAGCCAGTTCAGCCCTTGGCAAGTAAACGGTGCCCAGCCTACTTTTTCTGAGTGCACTCTGGTACTCTTTGTTTGTCTCTTTGTTTTGGTCTACCTGGCTACTCCTATGCTGCTACACAGCACCAGCACCCTGACACAGTGCTGGGTCCTGGGAGATGCCATATGCCCCAGGCTGTTCTCAGTGGTTGCTATAGGTTGCTCTATCTCGTCGTGTTCTTCAACGCTGTCCTATCAGGCTTTGCACCTTCAAACTAGTCTAATAACTTCTTGCTATACAGCAGGCCATGTTGCATGTACTCTCAGTTTCAAGGTGTTAATTTCCATGCTGGTGGACTATAACACAACCCTCTCACTATGCCAGACACTTCGAACTGAACCCCATCCCTGTTCTGGGCGTGATTATGTCTTAAGGTCACAGGGGCACTAATAGGGCCCAGAAATTACCTAGGAAAACCTGTGAATAAAGAAATACTGTTCTGGGTTAGGGAATGGTCTAAGGCCCTTTTTGCTTGGTTGTGCAGAGGCAGCCTTGAGACACCTTTTGGTTGAGGCCATATCAAACACCCGCTGAGGTAAACAGGAATTTTTTGCCTTCTGGCCTTAGAATTCAGCCTGGCCACTCAAATTCCCACCATAACACAGGACCACCCTTTCTCAAAACTCTAATGGGAGACCTGACAGGATACTTTGGGAACACATGATAGAAGAAAGTACCAAATACAGAGGCTTTTAACACTGGCATATTAAATACCACCTAGGGTTTAGACAAAGTAAAATAAAATAAAACCTATCTGTTCATCTTTCACCATTCTCAGGCACTTCAGGGCCAAATGCTGGATAAAGAGTGGAAGAGCACTTTCTACCTTTCAACAGCTCTATGTCTTCCAAAACTGTCTCAGGGAAGATTCTGCCTTTCATACCTTCCATTTCCCTTTAGTGTCATGATTGTTTTCATCAGGACAGCACAATGCTTTACTAGGTGATCTGTTACCCACACACCTATCTGGAGTGACAGGACCTTCAGCATCTGTCCACACTTTGTTCTGGACATGCACGTGCATTGTGCACACTGGCTCACCAGGCAGGTTTTCTGAGGCTCTCTGTGGCATATGTGCATCCTGAGATTCCCTGCCAAAGTAAAAAAGATGGAACAAAATATGCACCCTCTGGAGGATTTTCCACTAGACATTTCTCCTATAGTGGCAGAAATCTGCATGTTTCAATGAAAGATGAGATGCTGCCTTCTCCACGTGTCTTGAAGATGTATTCCAGATGTATGTCTGTCTTGTGCCAGGTCTTGTCTTTTGATTATTTTCAAGCCATCCAGAAGGGAGAAATAAGATAAATATAGCTATAACTCTGAGACTGGTGACAGAGCTGCATGACATCATGTGGCCGTACCTGCTGATTTTGTTACTCACTCTCTGCTTTCTTTCCTTCTTTCTTCTGTTTGTCTGTCTCTCTTTGTCTCTTTCACCAGTAGCAGCCATATTATTACACAGATGTCCTGACTGTGGGTTGCGCTGTGGGTGTCGGTTGCTGCTTTGGGACACCACTTGGAGGCAAGTGGCTGTTCTGTTTCCTTTTTCTCAGGTACCTAAATCCTCTCCTGCCTAGTTCTCTTCTCTCTCCCTTTCCTGCACTGTGTTTTTGATCTGTCATCTACTTTTACCAAGGAAGCTTACATTTAGCATTACCAACTTCCCCAGCAACTCTGGGGAACTCATGGCTTTTTTTCCACATGTTGTCAGCCTTCTGGAGGCAAGAGGGGAAGGCTCTCTAGAACAGTGGTCTCCAAATTGGGATGTGCATACCCAAGGAAGGAAGGAAGGAAGGAAAATGAAGCTTTACTAATACTCAGTATACATATTGACAGTATACGTGGTGCCCTCAATGTGTATGTCAGATGGCCACTTGTCATGTACATTGCATGAAAAGTCCTAGGTGTAGAGTTGTTCACAACACAGAGGGTTGACCGTGGTGCCCTCACTCATTTGCAATGATTCTGCAGTAAGTGTGTGCCTACTTCAGTCGGTTTATTTATTATATTACCTAGCATTAACTAAACTGACCCTTACAAAATGGGCAAGTGGCTTAAAATGATTCCTGCAAAGAGACTGCGGGTTGAACATAATACTAATACTACGAGCACAGATAAATGACAAAAAAATGGCAGAGCTGACACTACTCTTACTACAGCCTACTACAGGCTCTTAATCTGCTGCTCTACGAGGTACAAACAATGACCAGCTAATCAGGTCTGTGTAAGTGTACACTTGTAAGTCTGTATTGTGCTTTGAGAAGTTAGCTAATGATGGTATGAAGCCATCAGAATTAGCAAGACATTTAAAAGCTGAGCATCCAGAACAAACCTCTGCAGTTTTCTCAGTGATGTCTCAAGCCATGTGATACCCAATCCAATACTTTTCAAAATGTCACTGAACTTTGTGATAAATGTTTAGAAGCTTCCTTTGAGGTTTTTTGCTTCATAGCAAAAGACAAAAATCCACATACCACTGGGACAATGCTTGTTCTTCCTGCCACAGTAAAAAAGGCTGAAACAGCACACAGCAGTACGGCAGCAAACTAAACTGCAAACAGCATTGTCAGCAAACACTGTTGGAAGATGCATAGAAAGCATTGCTGAAGGTTTGAAGAATGAAGTATCAGTACAAATTACACAGTGTGAGAGGCTTGCTATGCAGCTGGATGAAATTACAGATGTTTCTAGCATGTCTCAGCTTATGGTATTTGCTAGATTCAAAACTTTGTGAATTTGTTGCCAAACAAGTTGAGAGTTTCAGTGGGTTTTGATAATAAAATACATGAACTATTCTCTGTGAGCCACTAAAGAAGGATCTACTAGAGAATCTGTTCTCAACAGTAAATTACTTCTTTAATAATTTTTTTTTTTATGAAAAAGCTGTGCAAGTGTAATGACTGGTGGAGCAGCTGGTTTGACTGGCATAAGAAAATGATTGTGTAGTAAGGCTACATAGAGAGCGCCACACCTGAAATTCATTCACTGCATTGTTCATAGGCAAGCTACTGCATTAAAGAAATCAGAGCCAGATATGCACAAGTGCTACAGGATGTCATTGATGTGGTTAATTTCCTAAAAACAAGACCTTGAAACAGTACAATCTTTACAATACTTGGAAATGAGACAGGGAATGACTCTGAAAATCCTTTGTAACGTACAGACATTTGCTGGTTATCTCATGGGCTTTTAAAAGAGCTGTTGAATTATTTAAAGACCAGGTACACATTTTTCTTTTACAAAAAGACAGATGTTCTGAATGTGCTGATCTTTTCTGTGATGACAAGTGCTTCTGTCAGTAGTATGCTACCGACCAGCTATTTTTAAAAAATACATGCTTCATGTATATATGCTTGGATGCCGGAGAGGGACTCTTCATCAGGGACTATAGTGATAGGACAAGAGATGATGGGTTCAAACTGAAACAGGGGAAGTTCGGGTTGGATATAAGGAAGAAGTTCTTCACTGTGAGGGTGGTGAGGCGCTGGCACAGGTTGCCCAAAGAAGTAGTAAATGCTCCATCCCTGGCAGTGTTCAAGGCCAGGTTGGACAGAGCCTTGGGTGACATGGTTTAGTGTGAGGTGTCCCTGCTCATGGAAGAGGGGTTGGAACTGGGTGATCTTAAGGTCCTTTCCAACCCTAACCATTATATGATTCTACCCCTTCAAGGTGAAAGTGATGTTCTAACAGTGGGTGAGAAAGTAGCTGCTTTTTGAAAGAAACCTTGTGAATTTGTTGCAAAACAGATTGAGAGTTTCAGTGGGTTTTGAACCCATTTGTTGAAGATGTAAAAATTTAACACCTCCTGATCAGTTTGCAAGAACAACTGACAGCAGGGAAGATGGAAATTTACTATTCAAATTTTAACAGCAATCTTTGCATAACTGGTGGATGGAATTGAAACAATAGTGTCATGATGAAGGCAGCATAGCCATTTCTTTCTTTCTTTCTTTTCAACTTTGTGAGATCTCTTTTTCAGCTATAACAGCCATCAAGACAAAGTATCAAATTAAACAGAAAATAGAAACAGACCTTTGAATCAGTGTATCACAGTGTTAAACTAAGATTTTCAAAACTAAAGAATAATATTTTTAGTGATAACAGAAATTTTTTTGTTCCATTAATAAATAAAACAATTTAAAAATAAATCATCTTTATCTCATCCTTTTTTCTATTTCTATTTTTGTATATGTTTTATATTTTACATAATATATTAGTACAATAGTACATATAATTTTTAAATATAATTTTTAAATAAATATATTAGGGAGTACGTGCTCAAAAATCTTTTACTGGTAGAGGTGGGTGATCAAAGAATTGTGGAGACCACTGCTCTAGAAGACTATTTAGAAGCCTTTCTCATGCTTCTAATATTACATGTCTGATTTTAACTTTGCTCCTTTTCCAACTCTTTTTAGGGGTCCTTTTCAGCATTGAGGTCACTTCCACTTACTTTGCTGTGCGCAATTATTGGAGAGGTTTCTTTGCAGCTACCTTTAGTGCCTTCATTTTCCGAGTCCTTGCTGTTTGGAACAAGGATGCAGGTAAGCTAAGAGCCATTCCTATTCTCTCTGTATAAAAGTTGCTCTATTAATGTATTATTTTCCATCTTCCTCAAAACCACAACCTTGTATAATGTTTGAAACTTCTGCCATGACATGTGACTTCCAGCACTACAGAAGGAAAGAGAAAGGGACGTATCTTATGTTATCAGTTGTATAACTCAACCTATTCCTGTGTGTGCTGGGGATATGACTGAAATATGACTGAATATGAGTCCCCGGTAAGCAAGAGAGCCTCCGAGGAGGGATTTTTGCTTCTACTCAGTGTAATGTCGAGCCTTCAAATACAGAGGTAGTCCACCACAGAGGATGCAATACATAGTAAAATGTATGCTGCTGCAATCTGCTGGAAATGTCAAGATCTGCTTTGGTCATCTCTCAACTAGAAGAGTAAAAACCAATAGTCTAGCAAATGGAGGTGGTGAAATGATTAGCATGCTACAGGATTGGTAGGGTCTGACTGAAAAAATAACTGTCTCAAGTAACTGGAAAGTGTGAGTGCAACATTTGTACATACAGAAATAGCACAGGACAAGCTTGTTCAGAAGAGCATTTCAGATACTGCGTCAATGGAGTTGCAGCTGATGCAGAAGGCTGCCATTTCTTTGTAAACTTCTTGCGTATAATTTCTTTATGTTTTAATATTACACTTGTATGTATTTTATTGATCTGAGCTCCATGTGGGCAGTTCTCTTACCTAAAACTGCTCTTTGGTCTCTTGACTCCACAGGGTTGGATTTTTTTTGTGCTAAATATTACTTGGTTTGAATATTCTCTTGAATATAGAAAGCGACTACACTTTTTACTTGAATGTAGTAAGTGACTACATCTTTGTGAAACACTGCCTCATATTAAGGGGTATTCAGGCATCAGGTCTGTCACAAAACTCACATCTTTCTGTTCTTTCCAGAAGAAAATATAAGAAATTTGAAGACAGATGACAGGAGATAATCTCCTGTCCTTCACTTTATCTACTCTAGTTCTCTTGCTGATTTCCCAAATCATTAGAAATTAGCTTAATCCCGAAACATCTTAATTATTGTCCCTTCTTCAAAATCCTCCAGATAGCTTTATTACTCACATTAATGGCTCCTTATGTTCTGCTTCATTGACTGTCTGGGTTAGAAACTTCCATGATCCAATAACCTATGTAAAATAGTTCATTTCCATAGTTCTGAATTTTCTTCGTCTCTGTTGCCAGTCTTTTTGTCCTTGTATTAAGGAACTAGAGACTTCTGTCTAGCTAAGTCATTCATTATTTTATGATCTTTTATCATGCCTGCTCTCCCTTATCTTGCATGCCTCTTCTTGCTCATTTTCTTCTGAAAGTTACAAGCCCAGTCTTTGCAGTCTTTTGTTTATGTGAGGGTTTTTCTTAGGCCCCCTTTCCGATGTCTTCACAATCTCTTATGTCTTGTCTACTCCCAGAAGTTATGCACTTGGTAGACAAGTGGATGTCTTTGTGCTGGTTTCCTGTATGGCTACTATTATCATCCAGTGAGAAAGCCTTTGTAGGAAGGTTACTGTGCTTGAAAGTGGGGAAACTGCTTCTCTCAATGTGCAGTATGTGCATCTACCTGTAACGTCCATGTGGAACATGAAAACTATTGCAAATTCATATATAATATGTGATCTAACTTTTCTGCTTAGGCAAGCATTTTCCATCTTGTTCCAGAATATTTTGGAAATAAAATGATCAGGGTTCCAAGCAGGTGTGGCTATTGCATGGATCTGTTGGAAGGCATTACAATACTGCAATGCAATACTCTTCACATTATGATACGATTTTTATGCAGCTTTTGCACATTTCTAGCAGCTGCAGTTAGGAAAAAGCTAGAAAGACAATTTTCTTAGAGCTGTCTACACTGATCCAACTCTCTTTCTTGATATACTACTGTTAAATTAGATTCCTTTTTAATGTATCAATAATCTTCCCACACTGTACTACTTTGCATTCATCAACACAGAAAGTCGCCTTTCTTACGCAGTCATCTCTGCTTCCAATCAGGGTAAACGGATTCAGTATCACATGCAGATTTTGCTGCCTTCCACAGAAAATTCTGAATCATAGAATCATAGAAGAATGTAGTTTGGAAGAGACCCCTGGAGCTCTCTACTCCAAAGCCCCTGCTTACAACAGGGGCAACTTTCCCCTGTGTCTCTGGACATCTGTTCCAGTGCCGAACGCCCTCGCCAAAAAGAAGCATTTGCTCATTATATGTAGACAAAATTCCTGTGTTGGAAGTTGTGCCCATTGCCTCTTTTTATTTCCCTGTGTCTTTACAACTTCCTCATGAGGTAGGGGAGACTGCTGTTAGAACCCCCTTGGGCCTTCTTGATTCCAGGGTGAGTAGACCTAGTTCCTGCAGCCTCTCCCGTGTGCCCATGCCCTGGACCATCTTGGGGCTTACTACTGGAGTCTCTCCAGTTTTGTAACATTTCATTTGTATTGGGTTTTCTAGATGTGGCTTCACCAGTGCCATAACCGCTCCCCTCAACCGGCTGGTCGCACTTCAGCTGATGTGGCTCAGTGCGTGGTTAGCTTTCATTGCCACAAGGGCACATATTATGCATTGTATCTACCATGATCCACTGGCATGATAGCAGAGCTTTTCCTGTTCACCAGGCTGTAGTGGTACACCTGCCATTCCAGGTGCAGGACTAAATATTTGTCTTTGTTGAATTTATGATGTTCCTCCTGGTCAACTCCTCCCGTTTGTGGAGACCACTCTGAGTGAACCCCTTCGGGTGAAAACCACCCCCTTCTTTCTCTCTGCAGTTCAGTATGGTCACTGATGAGTGAGTTCCATGTAGGACATTGATGAAGGTGTTAAACAGAATCAGCTTCAATATTGACCTCCGAAGAAATGCATTCAACACATAGGGACCCAGGACAGCAATTAGAAACTCCTGCCACATGTGTACTATGACATGTGTCGTTACATGTCTGACATGATAAACTCACGTTTTTTTCTCTCTTTAGGCTAGCTTCTGATCCATTATAATATTTTCCCTTTTGGTGTTTGATCAGTAGACCTCTACATGAGGTTCCACAGCCTCATGTGGGACCTTTTAATAATCTAAATAGATACAACCCCCTTAATTTGGTTTTACTGTTTTGTTTTTAAAAAATCCACATCACAAAGTTTTGATTCAGTTGAATTATCTTTCTGGGGTTTTTCCTTGGCTTTGAGGTTCAAAATAGGTATTTCCAGGGTTGTGTTTACTTTTAAAATCTATATGTATTTTACCAATTCACCAGGTGCTAATACACAGCTGTCTTTGCACTTCACCACATTGCTCCACAACCTTCTTAAACATATATGTTGCCCATCGGTCCCCCTCCAGTCCCTCGTAGCCCTGAGTTCATTGGAGAGGGTGAACTAATTTTTGAAATAGCTCATTCACCTCATGCCTAATCTGCCTCAGCTCTCAATGCCTTATAAATCTGCAGCTTATTTAATACCTCCTTTAATTGTCGTTTTTTCCCCCCAAGCTGCATCATTGCTACCAGGAAGTAGCGGGTAGGGAAGCATTCACGTCAGAATAGACAGATGCAAATAAGTTGTGTAAGATGTCACCAAAATTCTTTTTCTTTCTTTCACCCACAGAATCTTTCCTGGCTTCTAGATACTGATGGCTTTACTGGCTGGCTTCACACCATTAGCTGTACTTTCCAAATAACATCTGGCCCACTCTGGTTGGCTGCTGCATCTTAGGCCTCTTTTGCTAACCGTGGAAGACTGAAGTTCTGCAATTTGCAGGATTTCTGTTTTAGCACGTCCTGAGACTTCATCTTGTTTCCCATAGCGTTTTACACCTTGCCTTCCTCCTGCTCCTTCTGATCACATCTACACACAGCTTAGTGCTATTTTAAAGTTCAAAGCCTTTTGAAGTGGACTTTCCCATTAAAGAGACTGCCTCATTTCTGTTTACTTCTTTTAACTTTCACCTTGTAAGAGTTGAACAGAGTTTGTAAACGATGGAGAGAAAAGGGTTTAGCCATTCAGCTTCAGGATAGCTCAGTCACTCAGGAAAGAAGATGAAGATAGGTGGAATGAACCTTTCTGTAGAAATCTGTCTTGTGGGAGTAGAGAGGGAACCTAGAAAGACTCAGACTAAATGCTGTGACTGACTGTTCCCCTTTGCTCTGGTTATCTTCACCACCCTGTGACAAAACTCTTTGAAAGTGAGCTCTGCTCTACTTCATAATGCACTGCCATTTAGTGGCTTGGACTGTTTCCTAAAATTAAATTGAGATGATCCCTTTCTTGGGCTGATTTAACAAAAAGAAGACATCCTGCTTTTCACCATCTCCTTCTGTGACTGCTCTTCTACCCATCCCTTGTACCACCTCTGCGTTTGTTGGACCCTCCATTCAGCTCACTTCCCTGGCAGAGGACTAATCCAGGAAAAGAGCAGACAGGTTTTCTGGTGGGTTTTAATGAGGTGAAAGAACTCAGTGAAGGCTTTGACATGTGTCCGAGTTGGCCCAACAGAGGGGAGAACAATACAGCTAGAAGGAAAGAAACGGTGTGAAGAGGCAGGAAGATCTTCCCATTTTGGGTAGTAGCATTCAGTTAGACAGCTAGCTATCTTAGGTGATGTAACCCACAGAGATCTGATTAAATCATTGCTCTAAACCTAGTCCTGTCTAGCCAATTAACAAGTAATTAATGCCTCCTGTAATTGTCATAGAATGCTAGATTTTCACTGCTTCTTTTCTTTCCTCATTGTGCAGATATTTCCTTCATCCAGGGCAAGGTGGGATTTATATCCATCCTCATTTAGCTGCATTTCCACTCTGCACTAGATTGCTAATTTGTACTTTACCTCTTGGCAGATAGATATTTACTGTTTCTACACAACTAGGTACCTCCAGGATGGGTTTCAACATCTGAGTCATTTTAGCAGTGTAACACTACCAGGAGAAGTGAGCTGGAGAAGATGGGTTTTAGCTGATATTTTCCATCTCTGATTTCTAAGACTTTCATTCTTTTAGTACCAGTCAGATATTTTGCAGATATAACTTCAGAGAGTATCTGAGGTTTTTTTTTCTAGAAAGCAGTCACAACTGAGTGACAGCTTCTGCAGATACACAAGCACTGCCTGCCTTGGCAAAGAGAGCTTTCAGAGTCAGTGAATATAGTGGGACGAGTTTCTAGTTTCTGGGATTGTATCTAAAAAATAGATATACATTGTCAGAAAATAAACCCATTTTATCTAGAGTGCTAGGCTTGCAAGTGCTCAAAAACAGGCACTACTAAAATCAGAGCAGTCTGCCAATCTGTAAATTGTATATAATTGTGGTCATGAAACCACACAGGAGCATGTATAAACTATCTCCTTTGTCCTTCCCCTTAGCTTTTATGCCATTTAACTTCTTACTTCATTATTCCCTTTCCTTCTTTACCTCTTTATTTCTCTCACAGATACCATCACAGCCCTGTTCAGAACAAACTTTCGCGCTGATTTCCCCTTTGATCTGCAAGAGCTGCCAGCATTTGCTGTAATAGGGTAAGTTCCCAGGAACCTGGCTCCTTGCCCTGTAAAGGTTATCATGGGAGCTCTGTTGGAAATTCTTTTGCAAAACAGTTACAGAAATCTCTTTCAGTCAGTTTGATTGTCACAAATAAGGCCTCTGCTTATTGGGATTCCTCCTTCAGAAATGGTACCTATGTGGCACAACGGGTAAGGAAGGAGATGTGGGTATTGCCAAGTTGTTTGTTATTTCCTTTCCATGCATATTTTTCAGAAATTAAGTTCTGGAAAAAAGTAAGTCTAACTTGGTCTAGGTTCTCTGTATAGATTTCCTGAATGGCCTTTTAATTGTTTTGATAGCATCCCCAAATGAACTGACCAGACAAGTATGGTCTTTTCACTTGACAAAAACAGGACAAAAGATTTAACCAGGAAAATGTTATCTATTTATCCTCAGTATTCTGTGGTCTTGCAGGTCTCATTAGCATACAGAGCACTGCAGCTATACCTTTTTTGACTTTATTAGGATCAGGAACACAGGCCTAAGTAATCAGGATCCTAGAGATGACATACTTTGCTGTAGGCACAAGAATTGCTACTACTTTTAGTATTTGATGTAGGTGTATAATTTTGATGAATCAGAGTTAAACTCCCTTCATTTTTATTATTTCCTGTTCCAACCTGATGTCTGACTTCCAAAAACACTGGTCTTTGCCCAGTTGCTCTTTGTCAGTCCCCACTGAGATCTCTCAGTCCTTTTTTTTATAGATTATTTGTATAGATTATGTTATAGATTTTTACAGATAAGATTTCCTCTCCCAGTAAAAAGAAAATTTATGTGGTAAAATCGCAGTGTGTGTGACAGAGGTCCAAAATAGTCTCTCCCTTTTCATCAGGGAGTCAATGTCTTCAAATGAGTTGATGTAGGAGATGACTTCTGCAAGACTTCATAAACAGCGGAAGATGAAAAACACTTAAACTTGTTCTCTTGGTCTGTGTATTATCTGTGGTTTGGTATGATTTTATTTCATTTTCTCCACTTTAGGGTATGTTCTGGATTCCTTGGAGCATTTTTCGTTTATCTCAATCGCCAAGTGGTCCTATGTATCCGGCGTCATACAGCCCTGAGCCAGTTTCTCACCAAACAGTGAGTGCCTTTGAAGATACTCTCTTTAGGGACCAGATTTTTATACTCTACTGGTATTGGACAGTAACAAATGCTTCCTGAAAGCTAGTACAACAATTTCAAATGTAAGATAGTAACAATATGAGAAACTGAAATTATATGAGAGTTGGATATCTACAAACATGAGGAGAATTTGTTCTGCACTGGATTTTCTTTTGATCAGCCCCAATAGTTTCAGATAGCTTCTTGATTTAGAAGGGAGACTCTGTAATATTCATTAAGAGGACAAGGGAAACTATTCATTGGACAGAAAATGTTTTAAATTAGAAAATCAATGCTCATGCTCTTTAAGATTATGCTGCTCCTGATTTGGATTTTTTTTTAGAATCTGTAAAAAAGAAATTCAACATTTCTATTTTCAGAAAATTAAATACAACTGAAATCTAAGTCTTTAAAATCTAATTTTTTTTTTAATCAAAATGTAGGCAAAAAGGTAAAGAATGTGCTGCAGCATTGCCGTTACTGCATATTTACAAACCAACAGCTGAAACTGATAATAACCAAATGGTGTGAATTGCAGCATGGAAGAGAAATAGAAAACAACATAAAAATCTTAGCAATAAAGGTTTTACAGAGCAATGGAAGATACTTTTTTTCCCTCTCTAATTAAGTTATAACTTCCAAACTTATAACCTGGATAAGAAAAGGTGGCGAACTGTAAATGTCTGCAGTTTCTTTACAGAAGAAATCTGATGCTATGAGAATTTTTTAAGACCTACATTTCTTAGCAAGTTGCAGATCTGAGCAGAAGAAAACCGCTAGTTAAGAAGTTCAGTCTAACTCAATGTGTTATGTGGAAGAAAACTTGTCTTTCTTCATTATATAGTATTACTCACAAGCACTAGCAAAGCTATCAAAGTTAATAGAGGAGTGGAGCAAAGCCTGAAAATGTGGAATTAAAACTTTTGACTAACTTCTCAGAATTTTGTAGATATTAGACAGAAAGAAATTAAAGGTTATATCTTGTCTTCCTGAATACTACAGCTTCTCAGACAGAACTTCCTGTAGGGAACACAGTAATTTGTCAGGGGAGACCTGACAGGATTAGTCCAGCACATAGAGGCAGCTTAAACTCACATTGTCCTAGTGCCTATGAAATTTCACAGTGTTCCCAGAAACCCATCCTGGGATTGGACACAGCAGTAGGAAGACACAGGTGGCTTCAGCCTGCTGTCGAGCTATGCCCCACTGGCCCAGCACAGCTAGACCCACTGGCCACCAAGGGCACCTTCCCCAAAACTGTGACAGTCAGCAATTCAATGGAAAAAGAAGCAGTTTTTCTCATAAGAATTAATGCAATGGGGAATGTATGCAGAAACCTATTAAAAAAATCTACATTTAAATACATCAGGACAGGATACATTGCATGGGGATGAAGAAGCAAGACTTGAATAATCAGGACAAATGGAGGAGGTGCTGACTTTTGACAGAAGGTCCATACATCACTGTAAATACACATCCCCTTTCCACACCCCGTGTATTCATGTTTGTGCATTTTGTACATCCCTCTCTTGCTCCATCCCTCCCATTACACTAAACATGGGGAAAATGGCTTTGCTGGCGGGTGAACTCTCTATGAATGATGATCAGTGGAGCAGGGCATTAAATTGCCAGTAACAGAACTCCAAAGCAATTGATACATATGTGACAGAGAGCTTTCACAGAAACAGAATTCATAGTCCTCAAGTGATAGTGCTTCAAGAAAAGAATATGAGGTTGTATTTTAACAAACATTTCTTTCTTTTCAGCCGCCTCGCATACCCTGGGGTTATAACCTTCCTTATAGCAACTATGACCTTTCCTCCTGGATTTGGACAATTCATGGCAGGAGAGGTGAGAGTGGGTTGTGTATTTGAAATTCTGTGCAATTCTGTGGAACAGTCTCCCCTTATCCTATGTCCCAATAACTTTATGTCATGGAAAGAGGAAGAAAGATATAGGAGTTTGGGTTGAGGAGGGACTATATTCTGAGACTCGTGATCTCTGCTGTCTCCTTCATATAAAACTAGAAAAAGGTCCACTCTCCTAAGAAAGTAATAAGATGTTACCCCATGTATAGAAGTAGTTATGCTTTTCACCAGTTCAGGTAAAGTACTGCTCTCTTCCAGATTAAAAAATGTGAATTAAGTCTTAGAATCATGACTTACCAAAGTAAAAATCTCCACTTTCTTGGAACAGAGGTAGAATATTTACTCCATCCAATCTCATGGCTCACGCCTGGTTTTTTGCTGTTTAGTTGATGCCACGGGAAGCCATCAGCTCTCTCTTTGATAACTATACCTGGGCAACGTACACAGGGGACCCTCAGATCCTGGGGAAGTCTGCTGCCTGGATCCATCCTAAAGTCAGCGTCTTCATCATCATCTTCCTCTTCTTCTTTATAAAGGTAGGAAACTCAGCTGACCATAATCCTTCTCCACTCAGAGTGAATGCTCTTGATCATTTGTGAAATAGTTTTGAACTGCCAATAAGGAGTTGCTGGGTATTGAATGAAGCACTACAACTGCAATGGCTTCTTATGTCTTTTGATGTGATGTTTGCCCACCTTGAATTAGATTGCCAAAATTATTAGGGAATTTGCCCTTCTGGGAGCAGAGATTTGGGAGAGAGACCTCCAGAGTTCCTTTCACACTGAAATCATTCTGAGCCTGTGAGATTTTGACAACCTTGCTCTATGAAAAGCTAAGCTGTTTGGAGCAGTGGGAAATTGGAGTTTTTGAGGTCCAAGGCCAAAGAATTCTGTTGTTCATCCATCCCCTTGGTGATTCAGCTTCTCTGCCACCACAGCAGTCAACCAGAGGTCCTCTGCATCAGTGTTGGTGCGTTGTCAGAGTTCCTCCAGTTCCCCTTCACACCCCACAGCCCCTTTACCCTTCACTTTCTGGCTGAACCACTGGATCCCTCAGAACATCTCCTCATGGATTCACAGGCTGGGCAGTAGAGTGGGGCTGCAGAAAATGCTATTGCTGCTCAGTAACAACTGCACCCTCTGCCTCTGTTCCAGTTCTTGATGGCTGTCATTGCTACCACGATGCCAATCCCCTGTGGAGGCTTCATGCCTGTTTTTGTCCTAGGTGAGTTTCAATTTTGTGTTGCTACATATAGGTCTGACAGGTGGAGAGAATGAGACATTGCAAGTGTACCCAGGTGGGTTTCTTCTACTGGATGAGGACTGATCACTTGATTTCTATGACAAGCTCAGTTAACAGTGCATATACCAACCTCTGAGTTTCTGCTTTTGTAATTTTCCCACCACCCAAATCCAAATGTTAAGGAGAAATCCCTGTCTTTTGCATAAGGAAGCCACATTGTGGGGAGGCATGCTGAGCCAGCACCTTCTAATTTCTCTGCCTCTTCACCTACAGAGAAACTTTCAACCTACTATTAGTAGTAGTTGCACCTTTCACCCCTGAAGACCAACCAGAAGAGAGAACTTCAAAACTAGTACCTGCAATGTAATCCACCACTTAATCATTTCTTCTGACTGAAATATGGTAACATGGAGTCTATTGGCTTTTAACTTGTTTTAATTCCAAGATCAAAAAATAAAAAGAATATTATGCTAAAGTTAAGAAAGAGAGGCTATGTTAGACTAAAGTATGCAAGCTCATGAAGTTCAGCACTACGTACCCACACTTCTTAAATGAAATGCTGTGTGCCAAGGACCTCTGGGATCTGGCAGGCAGGAACTGAACATGGGTTGGTAGCATATCGTTGCAGTGATGAAGGCTAACACAAACAAGGCTGTATTAAGAAGAGCCTAGCCAACAAGGCAAAGAAATTGGTTATTCTCCTGCATTCAGCATTTTGGACATGATTCCAGAATATTGTGCCATTTTGTGTCCATCAATACATGAGATTTTGACAAAGTGCAGTGAGTCTAGTGGAGGCCACTGAGATTGTTGGTGCTGGAGCACAAAACAAATGAGATCCTGAAGGAGTTTGGCTTGTTCAGCCTGCAGAAGAGAAGGGAGGAGGGGATCTAACGGTAGCCTTCGCCACCTAATGCAGCAGGGGATAGAGAGGATAGAAATACTCCTCATATAAACACACAGTAAAAAATAGCTAAAGGCACAAGTTGCAACAGGGAAAATTCTGATGGGACATAAGAAAAAAAGAAATGTTTCCTTGGTTAAGGTGCTCAGAGAGGCTGGAGAACCTCCATCCTTGCAGACTGTTAAAGCATGTCTGGACAAGGCCCTGGGTGACTTGATCTTTGAAATTAGCCCTGTTGTAAGCAGGGGTCAGAACAAGACCTCCATAAGTATTTGGACATTCACTGAATGCGTATGTGAAGGGCCTCAGCTGTGATCTGGACTGACATTGTATATATTCTAAAAGAATTTCCTCCTCACTGGGAGGAAATCACAAATACTGCTTTGCCTGGTGTGCCTAAGTGAAAGAATGAGGGGTCAACTGTATTTACATATCTTAGTACCTTTCTCTCCTCTTGAAGTCTAACTTCTGTATGTGGTGACTCTTTAGTTCCCAGTGTCATTTTAATGTAAGTTTTGACTTTGTTTCCATTAGAAAATACTCAGGTGATTTTGCACAGCACAGACTGGGTGTTCTTTAGATGTTAATTCCATAACTGTGAGTGGTATTTTCCAGGTGCTGCATTTGGGCGTCTTATTGGGGAAATCATGGCATCACTTTTTCCCAATGGAATCCTCTTTGATGGAATTGTTTATCAAATCTTACCTGGAGGGTATGCAGTCATTGGTGAGTCTCCATGTCCTTTTTTTCCCTTCACCTGGTCCCATCCCCATGACTTTCCTGGTTGACAAGATATGCTGTTTCTGTATGACAGTCGTCGTCTCTCTCTATTCCTTTTCCACCCTACCTGGGAAAGGCGCAGCAGCAATGACAGGAGCAGTGAGCCACACTGTCTCCACTGCTGTGATCTGCTTCGAGCTGACAGGTCAGATCTCTCACATCCTCCCCATGATGGTGGCTGTCATTCTTGCCAACATGGTGGCCCAGAGTCTGCAGCCCAGCCTCTATGATAGCATCATCCAGGTGAAGAAGTTGCCCTACCTGCCAGACCTGGGCTGGAATCACATAAGGTATAGTAGTAAAACAGAGGTGGAGGTGGGCAGTGGCAAAGAAATAGAGAAGAGAATGAGATCATGGGAGAATAAAAGGTCATGAAAAGGGGATAGTACTACAAAGAAAATAAAAAGGCAGAACATGCCTGCAGCTAGAAAAAAAAAACCCTAAGTGGTGGAGTAGAATTAGAGTTCATACACAGAAATGGAGCACAGGTTTGAACAATCTGCAATGGTATGAATTTGTGTTAAAATTACCACATTGCACCAGGTTAAAAAGTTAAAAATCAAGTGTCTCATTTCCATTTTGTTCTGGATTCAGGGGGTTTGGAATTTTTTCTCTAGCAAAAAATAATGTTATTTGGATATTTTGCTTCAAACAAAATTCAGTTATTCATACACGTGTCTTCCTCTCTTTAATAATATATATAGGTATGTATATAAAACATCTATACATATATATGTGTGTGTATTTTTATTGTGAGGGGTAATAGAGTGGAATATAACTGTAATGAAAATCCAGTTAATCTGTGTTGATTGTGTTGGAAAGTCCTCTTTGGTTATTCTCACAGAAGATGATTCTTCTCTATATTCTGTTCTCAACTGTATTGAGAACATGTTTTAAAGAATTGTTCATTTATATATTTCTTGAAGGAATTTATCTGCTAGACATTTTTAATATGCTAATTATTCCCTTTATTGTCCATCAATTCACAGCAAATACAATATCTTTGTTGAGGATATTATGGTCCAAGATGTGAAATTTGTCTCTTCCAACTGTAAATACCGAGACTTGCAAACTGTTCTCCAAAGCACCACTGTTAAGACTTTGCCTTTGGTGGACTCACCAGGTAAGCAAGGTGGAGGAACTGATCCTTCCTGAAGACTGTCTCAGGTTAAAGAGCCATAGAAACTAGCTTTCAACTTACATGTGAAGGAGACAGTGTGACCCACTACCTAAAAAATCATCCTAAAAATCTTCTGCTGTGGATGATGTATGACAGAAGGCTGTTTCAGCTGGTCAGACAGGTAAGCTGGAGTGTGGGCAGTGAAGCAGATATAGCAGGTAAGGGAGGTGTGTGGGAAGTTTGTGGACTGAACTGTGGCAACAGGGAGGGATCTTGCCTGTGATGTGGTGCTGAGGAGTGGCACAACTCAGGAATGGTGAGCTTCCCACAGCCCCACAGAGTATTAGCAGCAACTAGCAAGGCTGGTCAATGACTCTTGTATAGCTCTAGATAGTACGAGTCCAAGCACTTTGAAGAATTTGGAGGGAGGAAAGGGCAGTGTGTGCAGGGGACATTGAAAAAAACTTCAAGTGGCTTAATGGCTTCTTTGCTCTGTGTTATGCAGAGACCATGATCCTTCTGGGGTCTGTAGAGAGATCTGAACTGCAGGCTCTCCTCCAGAGACATATAAGCCCAGAACGGCGACGGCTTCTCCACAGAGAAATGCAGCAGAAGCTGTCTGAGGCACCCTACGATGGGCACAGCAAGGGACCGTGGGCAACCCTGCCAAAGCTGAAGCATGAATCTTTTGCTTATGTTGATGAGGATGAAGATACAGATGAGAAGGGAGAGGTGAGGGAGAGAAGTGAAGAGACTACAACACACAGACTGCTTACGAAGCAGTAAGGCATTTGGAGAGGCTGAGAAAGAAATGGCACAGGGTGGACTTTATTTTCTTTCCTTTCCGTAACAGCTGCCTCAGCCCCCAAGTCCCACTCCCAGTTACACAGAGGAGCCCAATGGCCCGACAGGTCCTCTTAAACAAATGCCTGAAACTTCAGAGCCGCAGCAACTCCGAGGTAACTTCTGGCATGCCTCAGCCACATCCTAGGCAGCTTGTAGCAGCTTTCATGCTAACTGTGTGTACATGCCTGTGCAAAGTGCTGATTTCTCACAGGCTGAGAGAAGGAGCTTTCTCTGCTGTTCCTGTATTAAAGGTTCTTTGTTACTGCACTTCAGCATCACCTTAACATATCTGGAAATACGTTTTTGTTTGTGATCTCTCAGACAGCATGGCAAAAGTAAACCCACTCAGGCTGCTCTCTGTCAGTACTGCCCACTCCATCCTTTGCAATATTATATCCTTGGGCATCTTCTGGAGCCTGCATGGAAAGGTCCCAACTCTTGCCTCCTCCACCCTCGTGGCTCATTTCTGATTCATATATCAGAAATGATGTATATTTGATGCAGCATGGTGGGGTTTTCTTCCTTTACATGTCTTGAAATATGCAGAGTGAGTAAGCACAGAGGTGTAGCCCAATCTTGAGAATGAATACAGAGGACAGCGCTTTGGATCTTTGAAGCACGTAATATAGCATGTAGCACATCCTGGTTCCTTAAAATCATTTGTGTATGACTAAACCTCTAAGGCATAGCAAAATCCACTTTATGCTTCCAAGGCAGTAGAGTGGTGGGACAACCAGACACCTTCCTTACCAAAGCAGAAAAAAGAATCACATCAAAACAAGGACAGTGTGTGAGACATTTTACGTGAAGCTGGTTCTGTGTGATCGAGGAGTGACAAGGGGAAGCAGAGCAGGAGTGACTTCTGCCATCATTTTTAGTTTGGTTCACAGCTGTCATTGTTTCTGACCAACCTTCCTCCACAGCCTTGTTCACTTCACAACAGCACCAAACCCTATCTCCTCTTCACTAATTCCTGACTGTCCTGACTGGGAGAATAATTCTGCAGTGTTTTTCATTCCCACCATTGCACTGCTGGCACAACCCACGGGTTCCTTTGTACCTGTCACATTCAGGCTGTTGATATGTTTTGTCTTTGAAGTAATTTCCATGTTGTCACCTCTCCTTTCCATACTCATCCTCCAAAACACATTCTCTTTGTGGACTGCAGAAACCTCTCATCACAGCAGTTTATCCCTTGTATCCTTGCTGTGTCAGTAGTCTTGCTTCTGTTTGGTTTGGTTGGTTGTTTTTTTTTATTTCAGGGACACTAATGTATAAATATTATCTGCAAGGGCTGTTTTGTAATGATTTGTTTCTTCTTGAGGAAAAGAGATCACATTGGAATATTTATTCTGGCATGTCCCAGGCACCAGATTATAAATTGGATGCTAGATTGTGACTGGCTCAGCTCTGTCATATACCATGTGCTATGTCCCTTGTATTATTTCCAAACCTGCCTTGGGCAAGGAGTTGGGCATGGGGCTTTGTATTTTTGTCTCTTATTTGTTCTCCTCTCTTATTTGTTTGTTTTCCTTCTTCAGGCAATTTCAGGAGTTTGAGGCAACTGATCCAGCAGCTCTTGTGCCATTACAGCCATTCACGTGCAACAGAGAGTGCTGTCCAGGTTAGGGATACAGAGAGCCTAGTACTACTCTGAAGAGGGAAGAGAATGCAATAGTAGTAGAACCTGCTACTTAGAGCCATTCAGCACTTGACCAAAGTGTGGACACACTTATGGTCCTGAACTCTGACAACATCAGTGGGGAACTCTCTCCAAGGAGAAAGGGTGTGATTAATGTAAAGCAGTATGTCTCTTCCTAAAGAGCCATCTGTGCTCAGGCTACCATCACGACTGAGTGTTGGCATTTTTTTTCTCAGTGAATAACTTAGGCTATTTTGGCTAACCTGGAGTAAAGTGCAGTTCTATCCCATTTGGCAAACAGTTTTGGTGAGATAAAAAAAAAAAAAATGCTTTTGCCTTGTGCCATGATAGATGCCCTTGGGTAGCCTGATATACCTGCACAGGGTTGATGGATGTCATACAAAGCCTATGGGAGACCCATCTACTCTAGGGCCATGGTTGGACCTCATGTGGGATATCTGGGAGCATCTAAAGCAGTACTAGATGTTTAAGCACCTGAATTGGTCCACTAGCATTCCATAGTCAATGTTCATTGGCAAGAGAAGCACAGCAAGTAGAGAGTACACCTTAAAATGTACGTGTATAAAGAAAATGAAAATGCTCAGTAATATCCCATTTGGAACAAAAAGGGGACCACATGGTGCGAGGAGACTGTGCACATTTTTCCTTTCTGTACTCTGTGAAACTCTGGGGTTTTGTCTGTCCTGAACAGTGTTTTCTCCTACAGGAGCCAGTGGAAGTTGTTGAAACAATGAGGCCAGAAGAGGTAAGACTGAGTGCAGAAAGGGAGTGAGGTTAATTAAGTGCTTCTTTTGCCCATTTCCTATCACTTGCAATACTTCCTGAACTCCAGCAACCTTAGTGATTGCCACAGCCATAGCTAAAGCCATTTTCTTCTTAGAATTGCACAATGGACAGCTCTCACCCAGTAAGTGATTGTTCTGCTAGATGTGGCTAATCTGATCTAGCTTTGAATTCAGCCCTACTGTGAGCAAGCGACCTCTACAGTTTTCCCCTCACCTAAATCTTTCATTGGATCTGTGTTGTTCCTTCCTGTCTTACACGAAGGAACAATCGATCATCTTGCAATGATAAGGGGAACATGCACTCAGAAGAGAAAGCTAAGATGTTCACTTCCTCTTTAAGCAGGAAGGAGCAAAACCTCACCTTCTCAGAAAACCTCTGATGAATTGGGATTGCTCTGTTTCCACAGGGACTTGACATCTGGCAAGGAAGGGATGGGAAACCTGAGGGGTGTGATATAATGGGCGAAAGGAATGATCTACATAGGAAAGAAGAAGCATTAACAGGAGAATGGGACTAGTTTGGGTACACAAGACAGCAACACCACTGATTACTGTAGGAGATTCCTCTTCTTTCCTGTATCAGATAGATGCTTGGGAACAGGAGGAACTGAACAAGAATGTGTGCTTTGACAGCTGCCGCATAGACCCTTCCCCTTTCCAACTGGTGGAGAGAACTTCCCTGCACAAGGTGGGTACGGATGTCTCCCTGAGGCATACACTGTTTCTCTCCACCCTATCTATCATTGTGATTCTAGTCTATGACTTATTTCTTCTTCTTATCTTCACCTTCAACTACTATCACCTGCTGCTTCCACATCCAGCTACAGAAGTCAGTTTGTTCCTATAACCTTCTGTGCATACCTCCAATCTCCTGCAGAATGAAAGGCTACATGATAAGAAGTCTAAGTGCATTTACTAAAATAGATTTGGACACCACATAAGATTTTTCAGCCACTACATTAACAGAAGCATTGTATGCCTTGCTGCTGGGGGCATTACACTGAGATTTACACCCTGCTTTGTCAGTGTGCAGCCCGGGAGGGACTACTCCTGGATTTCTCAGGTGTTTCTGTCAGGGTGTAGAGTCTGCCTCAGTGCTTGAGAAGAGTTGCTTGAAACCACCCTATGTCATAGGCTGTTCATTTAGGTGTAGAACAAGGAATCTCAATCATCCAACTTCTAGAGTTAGCACAGGATGACTGGGGATAAAAGCAGTCATTGTAAGAGAGGACTGAGCTTTCACTCAGTGGAAAGGGAAAGCACTCTACTGAAGCCAGAGTGCACAGTGCATGTCTTTATCAATATTCATTTAACATGAATAGTCAGCAAATGCACAGAATTAATTAATCATTCTTATCAACGGGGTAAGATCTCAGCCTTGAGCAAAATAAGGACAGGTTAGCATATACTTGAGATGAATTTGGTGTTTTCTAAAGGGCTGTCTGAAGTAATCTGAAAGCTATTAGTACTTATCTTTGAGAATACAGGGCTTAGAAGAAGTTATAACTAAAGACTGCAAATGGGGACAGTTTCATACCTCTCATAAAAAAGAGCAAATGAGAAACTCTGAAATAACAGACAAGTCAACTTAATTTGGATGCACAAAAAAATGCAGGAATAATCACACTATGTGAGGTATGTATAGTTAGAGCTACATGTAAGGCTACTGATAATGGCAAAAATATCACACCTGATCAAGATCAAATTGTATTTAACCAGGCTGATTTTTTTTTTACATTAGGGTAAAATGTCTTGTTCCTGGCAAATGAGATTTTCCCTAGTTTACATTTGAACATGACATTCAATATCTCATGTCATGTAAAAAAAAAGGCAAACACCAGCTGTGAAAGAATGACTTCATGTAAGGCCATAGGTAAAGTCCAGGTAGAGCTCAGCTTAAAGAACCTGGAGGTTGGAAATACACCACAGAGCACTGAGAATGCTGAAAGTTTTAGAAGGTGTGGTCCATGAAGAACTGTAAAATAACGTGATCTATTTAGGCTAAAGAAATTATGACTGATAGCAGCATGATATCTGTCCTTTTAAGGAGGCTTCAAAAAAGGGAATAACTTGTTCTCAGTGTTTCCACTGCGCTGGATAAGCAGCAACGAACTTAAGTTTTGACAGGAAATATTCTGGAAGAGGCAAAAAAGACATTTTCTGGTGTTAAGGAAGGCACTGGACTAAATAACCTGAGTAGGTTCTGGCTTTGCATATTACTGTATGATAGTTTAATTTCCAGCAGCAAAATTAAAAAGGATCTGCATAAGTCCCCAGATAAACAGGATGTTGCATGTGAATCTCTGTTTGCCAGATGCAGGATAGGAGTAACCTTGAGAATGTGCTCTCCGTCACCAGCACACTCCCAACTATGGCTGCACGGCAGAAGGACCAGAGGGTGGTATTTGCTAGCTGCAAAAGGGGAAGGGAAAAGGTAGTTTCTCACTGAGATAACTGCAGACTCGTGTGCCTCTGTGATTCCCATTTCTACATCTCAAGTCCCAGTTGTAGCACCAAGTATTATGCCACCAGTCCAAAGTCCCTGAAATGGTCTTTTGTGGTTTTGCTCATAGACACATACGTTATTCTCATTATTGGGCCTCAGCCATGCCTATGTCACCAGTATGGGGAAGCTGAGGGGAGTGCTGGCATTGGAAGAGGTAAGTACAGATCTTTCCATCTCTTTCTAATCAACTGCAAATGTCCCGTGGATCAATGCAGTAACCTACAGGTGCTGGAGGATCCAGCTGGGAATATATGTAACTGCAATTGCTACATTTTCAGTCCGGTGTTGAAAGCTTCTGAGTCAATGCTTTGGAAGCCATGTAGATGAGTAGATGACTGTATTTCAGAGGAGGGAGCAGGTATTGTTTACAGGGATGTTAGATGGTGCATCCTTTTCATGAACATAGGGCTCTTAACTGATGGCTGTTACTGCCTCTGAAAATGGTATGGAATTTGTTATTTACCATGGAATGAAAAATTACACCACCAGTGTAAAAGATGGATCTCCACAGGCCCCACAGGTAGAGCTGTGAGTCTCTCTGTTTGTGATTCCTTTACCCTGCAGAGCAGATGAACTTCTGCTGGCTAGGGCTGAGTCAGCCTCCCTTTCATCCATGTTTGCTGAGTTTTTTTCTCTTCTCATAGCTCCAGAAGGCAATAGAGGGCTCCACACGCTCTGGGGTTCGCCTGCGCCCACCACTTGCCAGCTTCCGTGATACCAACCGGACTTCCATCAGCAGTGAGAAGGCCGCTCAGGCCACTCAGGTGTGGAGCCAGCAGGACGACTGCACGGTGGCAGCACAGCAAGCAGCGGACTTGCGCACAGAGAGCCCATTGCTTCCCTGCACACACTCCCCCCAGCACTCACACTTGCATGAAGAGGGGGAAGTCCTGTTCTCCACTTCTGCCACTGATACCGACTTGGAAGAGATGGAGCTGACAGGGCCAGTTGCTGAAAACATCTCAGACATCCTCAAGGACATAAGCCTACGCTCCACTGACCTGGATGAGGATGAAGATGAGGATGAGGATGTCCCCTTATAGCTGGTGTGAGGGGAGTAGTCATTCACACTCTTCAGTTGAGCCAGTTTTCTTGTGTTTGCTCCTCAAAGAGAAGCTTTTGGATGTTCTTTGCAATTGCCACAGAGGATTGATTCAGCTGGGAAAAGGGGCATCAGACTGACCCTTTCTATTGCTGCTTTCTTCCTGTGGAAAGACTGTTGGACTATATGGGTGGGTGCAGGAGTCAGATGTGGACTGCAAGGTGGTTAAGAGTGGGCTCATAATACTTAGGCTTCTGCCATGTTTATATAACATGGTAGAAGGGATTGTAACACAACATGAATACTGCTGGGCACAGTCAAGATGCTCTGGTTCAATCTGCCATGTGGAAAGTGGAGAAGGAGCAGCTTTTCTCATTCTCAATTGGTGTCATCTTGGAATTGGTGTCATCTGTGTCACAGCTGGCTGCACATACCAATGTAAACACAGCCAAACCTCCAGCCTAGGAGCATATTGCTGCTTCTGACTGCAATCCTGTCCATGCTGCCACAGTTCCTTTTCTCTAGCTCTTATCTTGCATCCCCCCCAACATTCCCATGTAGAACATTTTTCCTCTTTCTCAATTTTTACTCTGGGATTTTCTTGGGTGGGTGTGCAGTTAGGAGCTTCTCCTCTGGCCTTTAGCTGAGCCATGCCCTAAAAATAGATAGGAGGAAAATATTTAGTCTATGTCTCATGTCTTGAATTCAGCCAGGGCTCTAAGAAAAGCAGTAGAAGTGAGGAAAGCCTCTTTGTTTTCCCATCATGTCTGGAATTTTTAAATAGAGTGGGAAAATCTTAAGTGGGTGTATCCTCAGTGTTGGAGGAAGAGGAGTAAAACAGCATGTGTGCACCTATATTTCAAATACCTGTGATTGTCTCTCTGAATCGCCATTTTTACAAAGTTACAGTCTTAAAATATAAGAACTAAAAAAAAAGAATTATGGAATGTTAGCAGGCTGACAGGAACTACAGAAGAGGGAAGCCACATGTTCTACACCTTGAAACAGGTTTATCTCTGAAAATTCCTGCTCTCTTTCCTGGTAATTCTACCCTGCCTCCTTTCCACATATTTCTGCATATCTGGAATTCCAGCTCTCACTTTTTCCAGCTTGTCTTCATTGTGACTAACAGTAAAGACCTCAACCCTTGTCTGCAGCATCCCCCTCTATTCCAGTTCTGAATCTGGAGCAGATCTTGATCTCTATCTTGCAAAAAGATGTCTTGTCAGTTTGTGTCATGCATGCGAAACCTCAGCATCCAAAGATAAGATGCTGCTTTGTTTAACTCACTGTCCTTGTGAGGTTTTCTCAGTAAATAGGCAAAATCAAATCCTTTGTATTCTGTGGCTTTCCTCTAACATTCTACATTTCTTTCTATCACATTTCTGGTGTGTCCTGGCACTTAGGTGAAGTCTCAAGCAGCCTATTGGATGTATTTCCACTTACCAGCAACAGAAAGGAAATGTAGGCTCTGAGAATATGTTCTTGGAGGGTATTCTCCCTGATGTTGGGCCACATCCCTTTCCTGGTATTAGCAAAGCATCACCTAACTCAGAGTGACCGGTTTCACCTTAATGGGCGATTTTTCATAAGCTGTCTCAGGAGCAAGTAAAAAATACCCTTACTTCTAACCCAGTCTCTCTAGGAAAATTCCTTCTTCACTTTAATTCCAAGGATTGATCTTGCACCAGTTCCTTTCTGATGATGGTCATGGGTGGGACAGTCTGGGACAAGCCTGTAGCAGAGGGAAATCTCCCCAGCTAGTTCCTTAATGAGAGATTCGTTTTTGCTGTCCGGAATTCAGAGCCCACCAGCTCCGTATTGTGTTTCACACATGATCCCCTTCTATCAGCTAACTGGGAGCAGCCTTTCCCTGGCTAAATGATCTCCTCCGACAGCCACCCTGTCCTTGTGAGAAGACAGTGGTGATGTGAGAGCAAGTCTCTTGCACACACCAGCTGCTTGCCTCCGCCAGAGGGTTGTGAACATTTCTAGCTGCCAGGCATTAGCACACAGCATCCCTCCTACCTTTGTGTCACCTTTCCCTGCCTACAGAGAAGGGGCAAAACAACTGCTATTTTTTCTCAGGGAATGGTGGTAGTCCTTTAAGTGCAGGAGAAAGGACGTTCCTTTTAAAAACACATAAATGTGTGGTGAGTGGCAACTCTCTGAGACCAAATCTGGTCTGAGGATCCACATACCCTCAAGAAGGAAAAATATCTGCAGGGCAGCCCTGCCTTATTGTGCTACCAAGTACAAGACTTACATTTTGCAGCTTAGCAAAATGCTTGCCCTGAGACAGATGAGACAAGGAGAAATTTTGAGGCAGGAGTCAATACACCTCCCCCTCCTCTCTCCTGAATACAGATACATGTTCTACTCCAGTCCCACACTTCTCCTACGGTGTGTTACAGAAGAACTGGGATCTGACTGGCTGAGAAAGCAGATGGAGTCTAAATCAAAGCCAGAGAGTGTGTGAGTCATGATAGACAGATTGTGAGCTGGGAGAGATGAAGCTGGAACAAAAATTATGCACATGGAAAGGCTTGGGGAACTCAGAGTAAGACATAAGCTAACCTGGAAAGTTTCTTGAGACCTTCACCTGAGACTACAAGAGCAAACACACGTATGTCCACCTATGCACACACACATCTCCGTTCCTATTGCCTTTAGCTGAACCGGAGTTACCATGAGGAGCTGGACTGCTCTCTGTGGCAAAGCTGAAAGGTGAGTGTTACTGCTGCTCTTTGGAGGCACTACTCAAGATTCATTCCAGGTATGCCCCCACCCCTGGAACAGAAGCAGCATTCATCTGTACCATTTTCTCACCTGGAACAAAGTATGTATAAATGAATGTGTATGAGGAGCCAAGAGGGGACAAAATACAGCCTGCAAAGATGGTTTGTGATGGCTCAAGATGTTTCCACTTACATTTTATGAATACAGTCTTCACTGAGCTAAGGCTGAGTACTTTAATAGCTGTGAAATGTGCAGTAAACTGACACAGGACCTTTGTCAAAGGAACTCTAAGCTTGACCCTCTCAGGCAATCCCAGCAGGCCCCCTCAAAGCTTAAACTTAAAAGCTTTGTCCAGCAAACAAAGTCACACTGATCTGTTGCTGTAAAACCCGCATCTCTCATCCTATCCAAGTAGCACAGACTTGGCTACCCTACACACAGAAATCATTTTTGCTCTGACTCAAAATATCTCCAGCATTTGTATCAGCACTGAGGCCTTCCCATTCAGCGAGGAAGTCAAATCTCAGATCTGCCCCCAAAAGTCCAAGCACAAACCTTGAAAAACAAGAAGCTCTGAGGCTGTTTTAAACCACAGAAGCTTGCCTTTCTCCTAAATAGCACGTGCAGTTGCATAGAATCATTATTTTGATCAGAGATTCATGCTACACCAAGCTTGCCACTACCACTCAAAGCACTAAAATAGAGCTGATCTTTTTCACCATTTTCAACTCCAAACACTTGCCAAACTACATTTGGTACCCAACGTACGATAGTCTGAGAAGAACATGATACTGAAAAATCTCCATCAGAGCAGAAAATGTTGGGAAAACACTACTACCACCACACACACAAAAAATAATTTAAATATCCTTTGACCTTGTATCTTCAAGATAAAATACTCTTGATCTCATCTAATTGCCAGTTTACTGATACTCAGTTAGTGAAGGCAAGAAGTTATCTATTAAGTTTTAATCTAGCAAAAAGTTGAACTCCTCCTTTTACATGGCATGTGAAAGCAGAAGTCTTATTTCTAAATTCATCAATATGAAGAATTGAAAAAAATAAGTAAGACTTAAGGTTGACAAGACAACAGATAGGGCTTTGGGTATTTAATGAGAGCTCTAACACTTGGTCATGATTAGGATGAAGGAGAAAATGCATGAAGATGGACTACTTGACAACAAGAAAAGTCTACCTGAACAATGTAACTTTGTTTTGGTTAGAAAATTACTTCAGACTAAAAAAGTTCCAGCTTGTTAACCCTATCAACAAAACCAGTTAGTACAAGCAGAAATAGAGACAGACAGAATCAAGAGTTCATAAAAAATAACTCTCCCCATCTCCCCAGCTATGAAAACACTGTAGAGAATTGTGTGGGTTTTGTGGCCAAAGAGTACAAGACAGAGCAATAAGCAGCTGAGCAAGTAAAGATCCCTCTTTGACAAATCAGTCTAACCCAGGAAGGGTATAATTAAAACCACACTATTAAAAATGCTGTCACAGCAAGTGCTAAGTTTTTCATGGCCACATAAGCAAGGATCTGGGCACATAACAATTTAATCAACACTGGAGACCAATGATCAATATTTCTGCACAAAAGCCATGCCTGGGCATTAGCATTCTCAAATAGAGAAAAAACTATTTTACCTTAAGCCATGTTATGCAAAATTTTTAAGGCTTTATTTGTGGGAGGGACGCTTAAACTGGTCCTGACCATAAACCGCAGGCTCTTCTTGTGTGCCCGCAACCCCCGACGCTAGACAGACAACCCTGTGCACAGGTACTCACATACACACACAGAGCCCACCTTTTCCAAATCACGGGTGTGCAATAGCAGGTAGCTCTGCGATTGGGTTGCCTATGGTTTGAGCCACCTCCCTCTCCCTCAGCTGGCTGGAAGTCAGTAAATCCTATGCAGCCTCACAGCATTAAAGACAGTACTGTGGACACTGGGATTAGTGTGCTAGCTAAATGAGGCCAGTCTCAGCCAAACCTGTTACTTGTTCAAGCACTGGCCTTTCAAATGAGCGTTTGCTCACATCCCAGCAGTTTTGGTGTGCTGCTTGTGCTAACATCTGCTGCTCCATAGTAAAAATAGTTATTGAAACATACCTAGCCAACTTAAAGGATTGCACCTGACATGGAGGACAAAGTATGTTAAGGCAAATTTATAAAGGAAACAGAATATAAAGAAATGAAAATGTGAATCGTCTGCTGTATATGAACAACAATCTAAAAGCTGCTAATATCTGGCTATTTACTGAATAGCTACTTAGTCTGAAGAAGGTAAAAATAGAAGACTTATTAAGATATGTTCAGAATTAAAGTCACACAAAAGCAAGTTAGAAGCTTTCAGTTTTTCCACACAGGAACGAGTGCAAAAGACAGCAATGGAAGGTTTATGAGGAATTTGCAAGAAAAAAAATAAATCTGCTTTCTCCCCCTTAAGCAAATGAGCTGTGAAAAGGAACAGGAGCTGTGAGATGCTGGATTATGACCAAATATGCCACAGAATTTTATGCTTAAATCAAATTTGCTGTTTCTCTGTCTGAGGAACTGTACAGAAAATACCCTTGCAGCTGGCAAAGTGCAGAGCTAGTGAAGTGTGCAGCAAGAATGGCCTTATACCTTTTTATTTACTGTTTTCATTCATTACTGGAACTAACATGAGAGCTTGTAAGAAAGTAACGTGAGAGAAACATATCGTAGATTTGCCATCTAGTCTAAACAGAGAAATGAGCAAAAAGTGGAGATCAGCGTTTGGGGCAGATACCACAGAATGAGGTTCATGTTAGGGCTAAGCAGCTAAATCCAGAGGAGGCATACTTATCTGAGGGATAAATCTAAACTAGTATGGTGGTAAAATAGTTCTGTTGGGTGAAGCACTCAGCAGCTGCACACCATCTCTGGAGCGTAATGTGAAATTTAAAAGAAGAGATATTCTTCCTATGCGGAAGTATGACTTCCAGGTCCAGAGACATGTTATTTTCACAGAGGCTCATGGCTTAAATGTATGTGGAATAACTGATCTCATTTGACACACCACATTTAAAAAAAGTATAGTGACAATTTAGAGGCCATTTTGAAACAAAAATAAAAAACAAACCAAAACCCCAAAACCAGGAGCAAGACCTGGGACACTTACAGGATTGACAAAAAACAAACAAAAAATTAAATAAAACCCCAAAACACAAAACCCTAAGGGAGTTAAGTATGTGTGTCATATGGAAGTCACAATTAATTGTATGAACATAATTATGCAGACATACATACCAAGGGGAGGGTGGAAATCTATTCAGTAGCAAAGGCAGGAAAACTGGAAGGAAGCAAATGAACTCCAAATAGAACACAGAAAGCAAAGATTAGCTGAATAAAGCAGGACAAGTGACACTGCTTAGCTCCTGTAAGAACCGGTGGAAAAGTGCCAGTATCTTCACAAAGGAAATGGGTATCTTTTATGGCTAGAACTTCAAATTCTTGTATGGTAAGAAAAGAGCTACTATATATGGCCTAATGTCCTACCTATATCAGAAGCAGATGATACAACGATGCTGGAAGTGCAGAGATGCTCCTCTCCCTCTGGATCAACCAATTCCCCAACCTGCTATGAGGCCAACAGCCTGAGAAGCACTGATTTAAAACTGAAATGTGAACCCAGAGTCTTGCTACCCAGTGCCAGTCCTATTTCCAACCCCAGTATCAGACTCCTCCTCTTTTTGTCCTGTCCTAACCTGTTGTGAAACTTCCGTCCAACTCTGTACCAGACGTGTCTGTATGTCACCAACGTCAGGACAAACCTTACATGTGTTATCTGGAAAATGCTGTTTCAGTGTAACAGTGAGGAAAACTCACTCTGTGCTAAACTAGAGAGTCCCGTCGATGTGATGCTATCATCAAATCTGCCACAATGGCCTGGCATCTATGTCACAGGCACACAAGAGATTTTAGCCCTGCATAGTCAAACAAGTGATGTTCTTATCTTCTTAGTTAGAAATAATGTATCATATATTTCCTGCTCTGGAATGCTCCTTCAAGCCACCATGGATCCTTTTCAATGTCCTCCATCAGACTATCTCATTGAGACCCACCCCCTCTTCCTAGGATCCTCCTTCCTCAGACGCAACTCCCCTGGAACCAGTCCCACAGAAATAAAACACTTCCACCAGCCAGGACGGCAAGACCACATTCTGTTTAATAACAACTCCATAAAGGACTGTACATGCTATTTTGAGCTACCTCCCCTCCTTTACTGTGGTTGCTGCCACATACAGGCATGGAGGTGTATAGTGCCATATATTTTCCTAAGTCTATATGCAGTGTGTGTACATGTATGTATGTGGTTGTACATGTATGTATTTATATATATCTTTCCAGAAGTGTTATCTCATAAGTCACATTATCAAAACATGCGAAGTATATCCAACAAAAATTTTCAGGCAAACATGTTTTGGAGCTGGAAGACCGAAGGCAAATCAGACTCATTTTAGTTACTAAGGGCTAATGTGGGACAAGTAAGGATGAAAGCTTTCAATAGTGGGTCCCTTTCCCTTTTTGTTTTTCTTCCATTTAGTACTTTCCCCCCAAACATCAATGCACCTCTGTAACTAGCTTGAAAGAAAACATATTCACCATGCAGCTACCCCCTACAGAAAATGGTTACAGACTCTGTAAGCTCTTTAAAATTGCTTTGCAACAACCTTTTGTCCCATAAACTTCTGCTAAAGCAGTTTCAGATACTGAGAATATAACATTTGAAGACGCAAGTCTTTAGTTATTTTCAAACATGCTTCAGGAATCCATTCCGCATACCACTGAGACTCCCATCCACCACCCTTTTACCTCCCAAATCCTCAGGCTGTACCCTCCCATATCTGAAAACAGCTGAAACAAGAGAAACCCTGTTCCCCACAAAATTACTTTTGAGTCCAAATTTTATAGTGTAGGGATTCCCAGAGACGTCCAACCATGCACAACATCCACAAATCAGAGCAGAAAAAATGAAGCCAAATAAGAATATATACCTGCAAAAGAGTTTTTGGCTTGCTACATTGGTCACACATGCAGTATCTGAAAAGAAGGGAAGTCCACCTGTACTGGGAACCTGGCAGAGTTCTGGAAAAGGATTCTTAACCTTTTGACCTCCAACTCATGACAATTTCCATGTCCAATGAAAATGAATACAGAAAGCCAGTGAATCTGGACTAGATGCCTTTATCTTATTTGAAGTAAATCTTGGCGCACGATCTTGTCTCCATAATGGAGGAAAGCCTTTTTAGATGTTTTTGTCTTGCTAGCATGGACATTTGATCCTTTACGGTAAAGCAAAAACAAGACTAGGTTTCAGAGGGCATTATAATGTCCCCAGTCAAAGGAGATGAGGAAGATCCTCAGTAGCATTCTTTCCACAGAATACTGCAACCTCTCTCTTCCTAGAAGACAGCAGCTACCACTCATCAGTGGTAGCTCCTAAGGGAGGTTGGATCTAGATGATCTTTAAGGTCCCTTCCAACCCAAACCACTCTATGATTCTATGATACCTTCACTGCGAACATTCTTGAAAAAGTCTTTACAGTTTTAGTAAACAAACTCTTTCTCAGAGAGTCACTGCCTGACTACATTTTTCCTCTTCCAACAATGTGTATCTGCACCAGAAAAATTTATCACCTTTTTTTTTGTTGGTTTTTTTTGTTTTTCTTTTCCTGCACAGACGAACACTGATGATCACAGAGCTTCTCTTGATTTCCAAGCAAAAGACAACACTTGCTTCTGCTTAAGCTGTGCAAAAAATGTCAGTGCAAGGATATAAAATAGACCCTAATTTTCTAAGCACAGGTTTTCCATGTCTACTTGTTAACATCATAACCATTTGTCTTCATCTCTACCCCAGTGAATTCATGAAGCTGGCTCTGCTGCTGAAAGAGTATAGTGTCCCAGACAGCCTTGCCCAGAGTCCATGACACGTTCTGAGACAAAGAGACCCATTGATCTGGCACAGATGTCCCGCTCTTCTCTTCTGCTCCTGTGCAGGTGGTTCACTACTACTCAGCTTGGAAAAAGCCTATGATACAAAAGAGGCACCTGACGTTGACTTTACAGCTTGCATTCATATTTGAGACTGTGCTTTAATGACTGTAGGCTGTCCTACACATACATTTAGTTCTAATAGGCACTACTTTACTCACATTTCCCTGTTTATTTTTCCTTTCCCTGAGCCATGGCATAGAAGTCTTTCCCTGTCAGATTGCTACAGGGGAGGAGAATCAAAGATGAAACTTATATTTTCCTAGGTGTACTGGCATCAGCTGCTGAAAAACTGTATTTGAATGGTGGTTGGTTTGGTTGGTTTTTCTTTCCTTTCTTTTCCTTTTTCTTTTGGAAAAAATCAGTTACTTTAAGGGAAATTCCAGATTGTTTATAGTTGTCTGAACAAGGAACATGGGACATTCGATCTGGGAGAAATTAAAAGGAAGAGCTTAGATTGTGCCAATGTTGCTCTGCTTTCTACAAAATTGAGAGGTGGGTTTATTTTAGTCTGTTTCTCCTTCTAGGCAATTACCAATACAGCAGTTAAGGCAAACTGAGCCAAATTTAGATATTTGGGGTTTCCAGTGAGAACAGCTCACACATTATTTTCATTTGGACAATGACTAAGTTCTTATTTGGTGTATTTCTTATATTATTTCCCTGAAGAATTAAGTTTATTGTGAAGTGTTTTGCAAACGTGATGAAAAAGAAGCCAGTAGGTGCCCAAATTCAGGGAGATCTCTTTCCTACCACTCTGTCTTTCAGAAAGAAGGGTGGCTTGGACTAAGGAGTACTATAAGCTACGCCAACCCTGGAGCTACAGCTTGTGTAGCAATTCTATACCTGGACTATATTGAATGAGCCCATTCTGCCTGGAGTCTGCCATGACCTGTGCTGTGTAAACATAAGATGTCAAGCCTTTCTTGATCTTTTTCCCAAGACTTTCTCTCAATGTCTTTCCCTCTCTGGCTAGACTTCTCCTTGCTATTGCACAGAGCACACACAGTTGTCCACAAGCCTGTATTGTCACACACTACTTTGCCTCACCACCATACCTCATACCTTTGTGAAATAAAGAGAACAGTTTCCTTCTCTCCAGTTCTCTCCTCTGGGCCTAAAACTAGTAGTTTTGAGTTGTTGTACACAGTACATCATGCACAGACTCTGCCTAGGTGTGAAGTGCCATTCTGGATCTCACGCTAAAGTGGAACTAGCTTAAAGTTAGGGATAAACCTCACATGCAACAGCTGTGCTTCACTCCTGCACAAGGCTCTGCCTCTTGCAATTACAGGAGAAGACTTAGTATCTTTAGCTGCCATGGATCACTGACTGCATATGATATTTGTGCATGTTAATTTTATTAATTCTATGCATATATCATGTTACTCATCTCCTCCTGCCCTATTGCAAGGGTTTATCTCAAAGGAGCCTGTGGAAGGGGAGAGAATAGTGAGGGAGATAACAGGGCATTAAAAAACAACAAAACCCAAATCAGGTAAGAGCATACTAGAAATTCTAAGGAAAACACTAGAGAAGGAAGGGAGGAATATGTCCTCCCTGGTACCCTAGCTGGGCTTATTCTTTTCAAAAAGATATTTTACAATCAGCTTAAGCTAATTTAAATTGCATCTGCAACCAAAGAATATTCAACATGACTATCTGCATGTTTCACCAGCCCACAGTGATGCTTGCCTTACCAAGTAAAACAATACAAGGAGCTGATCCCACTGAAATCCTTATCTTGCCAGGAGACCGGGTTAGTTTTCAATGGGGCCAGTTCCTGAGCAGCCAAATGAGTGTCAGCACTGGTGCTTCTTAGGCAGTAGAAGTATACAGTTGGTGGTGACAGAAGGGAGGAGGCACAACAGCTCTTTTTAGCAGCTTAGACTCATCATGAAGATACCATTTCAAAGTGCACTTTCCCAGTCTCCCTAACCTGATCCAAAGGCCAGCTGCTGAGACCAGTGCTGTCTCTCCCTTTACTCACAGCTGTTCCCTCTTCACATTCATGGTAAGCTAAAAGCGCATTGGCTTGCTGTGGGGTCAGCTGTGCACCAGCATCTGCATAAGAATTACAGATGGGAGGTGAGCACAGTCAGGACAGAAGGCTGCCTTCTTCATAGCAGCTTACCACTTGGTCAGAGGTATGGATAAACCCTGTTCTCTGCTGCAAGCCTATCATGAAAAGTGATGTCAAAGCTTTTAAGGGGGAAAAGCAAGTGGGTGACTTGTCAGCAGCTTCCCGGAAGAAGATGATTTAGAGGCACAGAAACTGAAAAAAGCAGATTGACTTTTCCATCCCAGAGCCTGAGGTAACGGAGTTGAAGAGAACTCACAAGGCTTGTAAAGAAAGCTTAAGATTTATATAAAAGAAAACCTTATGAAATAGTGTAACTAACTCATCAGATATGAGCAATCATGGGAAAAGGAACAAGAGAGAATTTTCTTGCAGTGGAATCTGAGTTTTTTTTTCAGTTATGGTCACTTGTGTTTAAGCCTTCTGTTGTATTCAGCACAATAATTTCAACAAGTTCCTGCTGAAGATAAAGGCTTGGGGGGAAAGACGGGAATCTTCTACCTCCACTGCTTCAAGAAAACCTCACCTTTTTATGTTGTGCAGCTCTGCTTTGCAAAGGGTTTGTGTACATGAACAGCAGGGCTCGGTTTCTTAGTAACTGTAGATCAGGGATACTGAGCTTACCTTTCCTTTTTATTTTCAGCCCCACAGATGTAATTTGGGCTCTGAGTATTTGGCTGTACTCTCTCCAACTCATTCCTCCTCACCAGGATAAAAGAACTGCAGGCCAAATTTTGCTCACAGAGCACCTGTGCCTTCCATATGCTTGAATAGGTGTAGCTATATAATAACAACGGCTTTTCTGGGAAATGTACAGTAGGTTCCAGGTCCCTCTCTCTGATCTTGGATACACACAAGCAGCAGGCCTGTTACATAAGAAAAGGCCAGGTTATACAAACTATTTTCCATTTGCATCTCTTGATTCAAACTGCCTTTCCAGTTCAGCTCAGGATGCTCACTCGGGCAGCAAGTGCGGATGGGCAGACCTGCTCTCTCCAGTCAAGCTCCTGGCAAATGTAGATACATTTCTCTTTTGGACTGCAGATAGGTCATGGTAAACAGCCTTTTTGGGTGAGGGTTTTTGGTTTTTAGGGGGGGTTGCTTTGGTTTTGTGAGGGTTTTTTGTTTGTTTGGGGGTTTTGGGGGGTTTTGGGGTTTTTTTGGTTTTGTGGGGGGTTTTTTTCCAGAAAAAGGCTGCAATTGTATTTTTCACAGAAAGTCGAGACCTTTATGAAAAACATGTATAGAATTTAGTAAGCTTGAAAAATATTTATAGAGAGTAGTGTTCAAACCAGTCTGAATGGTAGTCTATCTACAGGTTTCTAGAGATCAAGTTACAGAATTATACAGCAGGGTATAATTTTCTATCCCATTCCACAGAGGTTAGAAAACTCTACAAATAGGTTTTATCTTCCTATTGAACTCCATAGAATTTTCTATAAGGTCATTTTTTTCTCTTACACTTTTTCTCATGTGGCTAATTCCCTGTCACTGCCTTGTATGAGGCTAATGTACATCTTTTAGACATCAATCAGACATCTTAGTAAATGTACCACATGTCCACATTAAAAGAAAAAGAAGCCATGGACAAGTTGACCCACTTGTCCTGTAAACAACACAGAGGGATCATTAGAAGCTACTCTGAAAGTTACCGTAAACGTCCAGATTGGTCCTGGAGAGGCACATGAGAACAAAATGGTTTGGAGGGAAAAAGCCACAAGCCACCCAAATCTTCTCCCACAAAGGAACATGCTGAACCTTTTTTTGTTTACCTGAAGGCTTAAAAAAAAAAAAAAAAAAAAAAAAAAAGACAAGAATAAGAAAAAGTTAACACTTACTCATTTGTCATCTGCTGAGGTGCTCTTGGCACTTGCCCCGTCTCCCTGATTTGGCTAGTGTGGTTTCCTAGGTTGTGCTCCATGGCTAGACCTAAAACAACTCAGGACAATGAGCTAGCACTGGCCCTGCAAGAACTGTAGGAGATAATCTTTATCAAGCCTTCCTGCCCAGGGGAGGTTAGCACTTGAACGTGTAAACATCTTCAAAGAGCTACTGAAAGGTCACCATTCAGGAGAAGAGTTACCTCCTTAGAGAGGTGTAAGCATGCCCAAGCAAATGGGTAAAAACCAGTGGTCACAAAAACTTTTATCTCTTACCTACACCAAATTACCAGTCATACTTAAATATCCCAAATGTCTTTCCTTTAGAGGTGCAACAGAGAGGGAAGACAGAGCCACTTGAAGTGGACTTGGCTGGAAAGACTTGGGTGTTCATAGAGGAGAGAGACCCTCTTCATGCAGCTGCCTGTGTAAGTGGGAAAAAGCTGAGTGGGGTAAAGTTCTACCTGAGAGTCCCATTCATACTTTTCATAATTCCTGGATATCATCTGCTTTGCTTACTAAGAGCTGTCCGAACTCTGACACTTGATGATATTACTTCAGGCACATTATATTCTCCTCAGACATTCTTCCCTGCAAATATGCTGGGACCAAACCTGAATCAGGAAAGAATCATGTATCCTGTCATCCAAAAAATACACAAAGCCTGAAGAGGAGGCAAAGAAGAAACAAATGTATCATGAATTAAACAGAGTAGATATGAGTCAGTGTAAGGGAGAAAGAGTTGCCCCTGGGACAGTATGGCAGTGTCCAGGCAAATTCCTTTCCCCAGCTCATCAGATCTAGCTCTGATCTAAACCCATGTTTTGCTGATGCTTCCTTACAAGAGGTATTGCAATTAAAACTCAGCACTTGGTTAATTTCTGCTGGTTCTGTTCACTCCTCCTGCACAATCGACAGCCTTGTACATTTTTTTAGCTTGCTTTTGCCCCTGTTTATTTCCTGGTGAGAGCTCGAAAGGAGACAGTTCTTTCCATTTCCTTTTGAAACTCCTCTCCTCCAAAAGGAGGTCTGTAGAAACATGGCAAGGAATTGCAAGAGACCAAATTCCCCCTGGTCAATGAACCTTATTTTTTTAACAACAACAACAACAACAACAACAACAACAAAAATAGAACCTGTACAAATAGGTAAAACAGCTGAAATCAGCTCTCTCCAGTCCTAAAAAAGAGATGGAAGGGAAAAACAAATAGACCAAGTACTGAGCATTATTTATATTGCTTGGGGGTAGGAAAACAAAAGAAGAAAATATAGCAGGAAGAAGAAATAAACAGGAGGAGAAAACTTCATCTCACTCCTTTTTCCTCCAGCTATATTTGGCACTGCAGAGGACAGGCAGAAATGGGAAAGGTGCAGTATCTCTGTTTAATGATGACTGGAGTACAGGTCATTCCCACCATTAACTTCTTTGTTAGGAACACTTACACGGCAATATAAAAAGGTTAAAAAAAAACCAAAACTGAAAACTCCAATGTAAACTGGGTATCTGTGATCTCATGGCTGTACACACTGTTCCTGGATCTGCTGCCTACTCTCTAGGACTCTCCATACTGCTGGTAAGGGAAAAGACAGAAGGATACAGCAGCAGCACCAAGATGGACATGTTCTCAAGCCCCTGCAAGACTCAGATTTTATGACTGTCTCCGTAGCTGAAAATGTCCTTTCCACTGGCATCAAGTGCCCAATGCTAAAAGGACACACCATTCCTGCCAGCTCCTGGGAAGGTAGAAATTTCAAAGAAAGAAACAAATAAATGAAAGAGACCAAAGCACGAATATCTGAGAGCAGGGTTAGATTCATATCTGCATCCATTCTTCCATGCCACAGCAGAGCCATGCGCACAGAGCTACAACATCTGTACTGCAGCACAGCCTGTGCCCATGGGGTGCAGTTTGTATCCATTGAGCCTACAATTTCATATCAAGGTGCTATTGAGGATCTGGTTACACAGCGAATCTTTCATCTCAGTACAGTCTGTATCAAATACAGCCTTATCCTCTGTATCAGCCACAATCAAAATACTAGTGCAATCTCTATTTGTAAAGCCATATCTTCATTTTAAACCAGTTTATACTCATATATTCTATCAAAGGGGACCATGTCCACAGAGCAACATCCATTCTGCCAAGATGGATTCTAGCCACATAGCTGCTCTCTATACCATGTCTGTTTCATCAGCAACATCCCCAGTACCAGAAGAGTTTGTATCCACAGCCAAGACTTTGTATTAAAAAGATTTAGAAATTATTTACCAATCCAGATCTCTCCAAGCACCTCACATATGTTGCCCAGAGCAATGAAAATCAAAAATATGTGTCCATGGTAGAGGGGAAGAAAAGGTCTTCATGTGTCAATCACTTTGAGATTTTCCTCTTGTTTAAAAAAATAATTAAATGTCAGGAACGGAACATGTGTCTGCTCGGAAGTATGGGGAGCTGGAGAATCCCTGTAATTTCATCCCTTGCCACCCCTTTCTTTGTTCAGCAGTGATGAGAACTTCACAGAAAGCATCAGTTGTTTGTTTCCCCCTCTTCCTCATCAAAGGACTGCACCCCAGAGGAGGTGACATCTGAGACTTTGCGGCTCAGTGCAGCATGTTCCATCTCCTCTCGAGGAGACAGTGATTCCAGGTCCCGGCACACTGCATCATCCTCCTCTGGAGACGGCTTCTTGTTTAGGAGAGGAGCCTTCTCCAGCTGTGGGTTCCCTTCATCCTCAATGTGGTCCTCCATGTATGTGCTGGACTCTGCCCCACACTGAGCAGTCTGCAGAGGCCACACGTGGACCAGCCCTGTGCTCTGGATGAAGTTCTGCTCCTGCCTCTGTTGCTGCAGCTGTTGCTGCTGGAGAAGGCTGCTCTGAATCAAAATGCTTTCCTGAAGGTTTGTCTGAGATTCATCAAAATTCTGGCCTAAGTAGGAGGCAGTTGCTGGGGAAGCAATGAGGGACTGGTCACTGGTCTCCCAGGCATCGGATGAACCTAAGCAATACATGCCCTGTGAGACGTAGGAATGAGGCCAACTATCATACTGCGTCTGGGCCATATGCTCTGCAAGTAAAGGAGGGAAACAACACAGTTAGACACTTTGTCTAAGCCAAGCTGCCTTATTCAGATAGCTTATGTGCCTGTGCATGACACTATACTGTACAGGGTAGATAAATCCTTTAGAGGGGAGGAAGGTGAAGGGAAAACTCAGTTCTAGGCAGCAGGCAGATGAACTTGGTTATACCCACAACTGACTGCAAGAGCTGGCAGCTTTCCACAGTTGTGCTCAAAAAAGGCAAAGGAACTGGGCTTTGGAGCCTCCCCATTAGTATTAGATGCCTTGGACAGCTCCACAAATAGGTGATGCCTCTGCTATATCCCAATCACAAAAACTGAGGCTACAGAATAAAACAGAGTAGAGGGAAATAGGGAAACATGACAAGAAGAAGAGAGGAGGGCCCATAGTTTCAAGGCTAGTGAGGGGCACCAGAGCTCACCTTGGCTCTCCATTAGTTCTTGATAATTCTCAGAGTAGTTGCCCGCTGGGTTCTCCTGATTTGAGTTTACACTCACATCCTCACCATCCATGGAGGACCAAGCCATGAGAGTTGCCTCAGAAATAGCAAATTGTTCCATCACTCCTGTGCCAAAGGAGACAGGGGGGGAAGCAGGGATGTGTGAAAGCCTCTACTTCTCATCACACTCTTTAATCTCATCTCTTCGTCACACTGTCCCACTCAGCATGTCCCATGCTACCTCAGCAACACCATCACCCACAATTGGCCCTCACCCTTCCCACCTCTGCATTCCATTGGCAATACTCCAACCACAGTCTCTCTCTCCTTCAGCCATCTGAACCACCCACAGGCTCTCCTGAGTGTGTTTTTCAGGCTCCTACACTTTGATCTCTCAAGGTTTCTGCTCTGGGACATCCCAATCAATCCAATCCACATGCCAAAAAGTTAGTGCTACCTGCAAGGAATCGGGCCTCCTTTTCACCATCGCTCAGATCTGAGTAGGCATCAGCGTCTTTGCGTGCTGTTTCATGCGTGTGCTGCTGCTGCTGGCTGTTACCTTTGCCCCAGCCTTGCCATTCAATCATGTGAGCCACACGGCCTTGGCCCATAGCTGTTGGTTTTGTGACATGGTCCTTCATGCTGCGAGATATCCCTAAGGGGCCAGACATTAGAAAACAAGGAGGGGCTATTACACAGCTCCACGGTTGTCTGCTGCACTGTTTACCTCTCTTGGAAGCTCCACTGTACCACTCTCCAGCAGAGTTTCTCCATCTTTCCTTGAACTGGCTCTTAGAAGGAGGAAAAAGGGAAACCTCAAATATGAAAGACAATTTCCTTCCTTGCCTAGAATCCATTTAGGACAGATTTGGGCATGAAGGATGAAGCCTGAAAGTGAACAAACTGAGAAATAAAAAATGGGGTTAAACCCAAGGCTGTTTGAGGGTAAGCAATTGAAGATGTCTGAACTGGGGTGCATGGTGTGAAGCCAACAGGAATAAGACAAAACTACTCTTTGAAAGGGCAACAACTAAGAGGTTTCTGTATCTAGAACCATAGTGGTGGATATTCCTCTAAGGCCTCAAAAAGGCAAGACTCAGAAAGGAGCAGCTGGGAGAGCAACAGAGAGATATGTGAAGAGGCACAAAGGCTGCCAAGGATAAACCCAAATTTTGAGGACCTCACCAGAGAAAGATGATTTAGCCAAAGCCCCAATCCCATAAGCATTGGAGTTGCGTTTCAGTTTGGGGAGGATGGAGGTCGTATCTTCCATGGAGAGCTGAAAAGAGAGAGAATATGAAAAATTATATACAGAAAGGAGAAGAGGAAGCAAATTTAAGTGAGAAATAAGTACAAGGATTCCAGAAGGTAGGGGGAAGATGTGGAGCAGAAGCAAGCAATAAGAAAAAGAACAAGAGAAGGGAAGGAAAAATTAGAGGCTATTTAACCAGGACTGGATATTGCATAGCATTGGGACTGAGTGAGGCAAGGTCGGTGGGAGATGCAGAAGCAGCCAGTGAGAAGCTTCCTTTGGCTGCTGCCAGTCCTCTATAGACATGCTGTACTGTTCCCAACTCTGTTAAAGATGTGAGACATGGCTGATGGATAATTCAGGGAACTTAAAATGGGGAGCTGAAACTGTGATAGGCAAGACACAGTAATGCATCATATTATACATATTAATTTTTATGTTACTTTTGGTTTTTATTTCTTCTCATATGGTCTTAATAAAATGAATGTGACTGTAGCAGTGATGCGTCCTGTTTTGAGCACCTACAACTACCTGTAAAGAAATGAGGTCTACAGCTCTGCTTAATTCCCTTTACTCTCTTCTCTGTGTTCATCCTCAGTCCCTGAATAACAAGGATAGGAAACTACTGGGACAGACAGCAGTCACAAGCATCATCATAAAACACAATCCCTCGCCAGGCTTCTTCAGAGATGCCAGGCATTGCATATGAAGAGTTGCTCTGGAAACTGAGTGTAAACGCAGCAGCTAAGGCATCCTGTAACTTTGGAGCTAGGAATGTCTGTGTGTAACATGAGCTTAAGAGCTCAGAAAGCAGGGGAAGAACAGTAAAAAGTGAGAATACAGCCCATGTTCCATGATACATTTCCTTTAGTGAGGAAGCTGGTTGAAGAATGTCCATCTACGCCCTCACTGGTCATTCCTGCCTGGGCACTGCTGTTCAGAACCCACCCATTTGTTCCAAGACAGCCTGGGGGCTGTGCTGTGAGCCGCCTCATGGAATCAGACCAGAAAAGAAAGTAAGCTGCAGAGGTATCTACGACTATGAGGTTGGAGAGCTGTGACATGAAGGCAGGAATGAATGGGAAGGGAAGAAAATTCATAAACCAGCTTTGATACCAAGAAGGATCTATGAAATTACACTGAGAAAGAGCTGCGTTATGAAAGAGCTCCATGGATCCAGAATAGTTTAGAAAACGGGAGACTGCAAGTAAGGAAACTGTCAGGAAACGTGACTTCATGTACCTTGTTTTCAGCTAGTCAGGGGTGCAGTGAGGAAAAACTGACAAATTTCTTCTAGGTAGTTGCTGCATACACCATTATTTTCCAACATAAAATTGTTTCTCTAAGCAACAGATCCCAAGCCATAAGTGCCACAATGAAAGAGATGTCAGTAGGTCGAGGGCTAGTTAAAAATGTAAGTCCCCTTGATATTCAGTGTCGCAAGTGCTTGCAAACCACAGAGAACCCGAAAATGACAGCCATTTATACTACCAAAAATGGAGCTTCTAATCCTGCCTTTCCAAGCGTACAAAACTATCAAGCTAATTTATGTTTTCTCCTGAGCATAAAAAATAGTTTGGTAGCACTAATATGCATTATTCCGTTTTTAGGATCATGGTTTTGCATTAGTGAAAATGAATAAAATAAAGCCATATTTTTCTCAAGGCATAGGTACTAAGAGCAACATATGTGTTATTTAAATGTTTGCTTGTTTCTTCTTCTGCTTGTTAACCAAAGTTAGCTGGTAATGAGCATCTCCTTCAGGGGACATTTGCTTTTGTATGCAACTGAAAATGAAGGATACCTTTCTCCCCAGATCCTGGAGAAGATCAAATGATGCTCTAATCAAAGACTACTGGTTTTTTTAAACATGCTGGACAGACACCTTCTTTATCTAGCAGTGCCCAGAAATCTCAAAAATAAACATACAAAATGACACACATTAGTCCCAAAGAGGACAAAGGCAATCTCATAGTCACCTGCAGATCTAAATACCTGCCAGACAGCAAAAGACCCAGAGGAAAACAAAAATTCATCACCATTCTCCGAGTTACAGACAATACCCAGAATTTCAGTGGCACTAAAGATTTTTAGTCATCTTTCCATTCGGTTCTCCACTGTACCCAATGGCAGACAAATCCTGGTCTTCCTATGACTAGAAATTTGAACAGTGCTGTGGCATATACTCACATTGATACCATCCCAGGAAAAATCTGTCCGTGTTTGCTAAAGAAAGCACAGAATGATATCATGTTAATGTAACAAACAAGCTGCAAACATCAAGATGCATCACTTTGAGGCTAACACAAGGAGGAGCTAAACTACCTGTGTATTTTGACTATAATACAGGAAGTTACAGAATTATTTTCTGCTGAGATTATTTTCTCTTGTGGTATTTCAGTTTGTCTATTCTGACCCACTTTCCCCATGCAAACTAGATCCATTTCATGTATCAGCCAATTACAGTCCCAATTCATAGTGCATTTCCTTCAGCTGAGAGGATGTGCATCTCAACATCTTGGCTTTTGGGGATGTGGACACTCAGGAAAATTTAGATGAATCAGTTACGCCTATGATATGTGTTCACATAAATCAAAATGTTCACTGGGGTATAGTATATGCTGATTGATTTCCAGATCTGCATTTGATTTAACCGAATTTTCCATACAAGGTTGAGCCCCACAGTTTCTGCCAGGATTCCATGAAACAAGTTTCTTGCAGTTACATTCCAAGCCACCAAGGTATAATAAGGAAATAAAAATATCTATACATTAGCATTTTGAAAAGTTTTACAAATTGTATGTTACTTGTTCATGCTATTTGCGAACTTCATTTGTGATTCCTCAAATATTATGTGTTTAAAATAGCTTTGACCTTTTTATTAATCATGACTGAATACCCTGAGCTTTACAGAGCTGAAAATACAGGTATCTAAGATTGAAGAAGCTGCAGTAATTCAGAACAGCAAATGAATCAGCCCTTGAGATACTGTGTGGTAAATCAATTGGCAGCGAGTTACTAGTGAGTGCATCCCTAAAACCAAAATGGAGACAACTGTGTTTCTTCAAAAGATTTTAGGGCTATACTGAGGAAGCTGGGACAGACATTGTGCTGGACATTTCAACAAATCCATTATTCAAGGATTGCAGACCTACAGGCTTGTCGGAACTGCCACAGTTTTTTCCCATGTTCTGTTCCACTCCAGTCATGAGTGGTTAAAAGCACTTTCATTTGCAAATTCTTACTGTGGATATTGTGAAGGGAGTGACTCAACTCTATTCAGTGCAAGCCAAACTGCACAGATATGAAAGTCTGATCCTTGAGTGCACACTGGTATTCTGGTCCTCTCCCAGGCTGCTTCAGTAATGCACAACACCCATTTCTGAGCTCAGAAAGAACTGAAACTTTCCAATCCCTCTGGGTAACTGGGCCCGGGACAGGCACTCACCTCAGTGGAAGGTCGATGGAAGCTGCTGCCATGTAGTGAACTGGTGCTGTCCATATTGATTTGGTCCACATCTTTCAGTCCTTTCCAGTCTACTGCAATCACCTCGTTTCCTGTGGGAACACATCTAGTCAGGCTTCTGAATGCCACTATAATTTGTTCTCGAAGTCTTAAGCCAGCTCAGCTCAGCATACAGGAGAATCACCGAGTTTAAGGCCACATGAGCCTTAAACCAAACCTTCTGATTTTAATCAGGCTACCTGTACATCATCAACTATTATATTTCACTCAGTTATCTCCATACGAAGACCAGCCATTTGTGTTTTTCTCAAGCATAATGTATGTTTGGCTACAGCTCCTAGAAAAAAAAAAATCTAGTCATGATGTGTGACTGAGAAAGAACCAAGTCTTTTGATATTCTATTCCAGTATTAAACCATCATCACTTAAAAAGGCATTTCTCCTTTATAATTTGAATTGGTCTGACATGAGCTTAGAGTTGCTGGTGTCCTTGCTTTGCTCTTCTCAGCAAGATTAAAGACCTTTTTAATACCCACCATTACATTTCAGGGAAGTTATTCCTACACTTGCTTTTCTTCTTGACAAACTAAACAGACTGAGATCATTAGATTTCTTACTGTAGAGCACTTTTGCAGTCCCCGTAAAAAATCTGTCTCTCTTTTTAAAAGACATCTCAAATTTTCCAGTTCTTTAAAACGTGGACATAAAAGCATCACAGTAATGTAGGTAAAACTAAAAATAGTTACTTGATGCTGCTCTTCAAATTAACCCATTGTTGCCATAACTTCACAGGAGAGTCTCACATTCAGCTGTTTGTTCACTCAGATCCCTAAGCACTTTGCACAGCTTTCTGGGATTGTCACCCATGCAAAAGCAGAGACTGTGCCATTTGATTTTACATGCATTTACAGCTTAAAGTATCTGATTACATTAAATATCATTAACATAAAATAGGAATTATAACATAGAATTAATAAAGATAAAAATAAGATTAAATTGTAATGAAATTGTAAAAATAAGATTAAATTGTAACGAAAACTAAATGCAAAGTAGGACACTTTAAATAGTCAGCCAAGTAACCAAAACTACTCTGTCCAGTTAGCGATTACTTGTACCATTGCCAAGCTTTGTTAAAAGTTATTTACTTCCATGTCACAGAGGAAAGGTTGTACTGTGTTTAAACCTGAGCCTTTTGGAATTTGGCAAGAAATACAGCTCCCAGAGTGATTGTCTTTTCCTGAGATCGATTCAGCACTATCTAGTGTATTTGGAATATGTGCCATTGAATGTGATTGTCCTATATTCATTAGCTTTTAGCTATTTACTCTTTATAGGAGATTTCTCCTTCACGGACACATGCAAACCCCCTTGCTTGTTCTGGCATGTTTACAGTGGCTCATCACTGCACTTCCTGGGTTGAAATCTTCTGGCAGTGAAGAGATGCTGTGCTCCACAGGGCCTGCAGGAAGCATGGAGGCACTTACGGGTGGGAAGCCTGAGGCACCCATCAGCTACAATTTAAAACGCAAAGAAAACAATTTGGTCCCTTAGAAAAGCTAAATACAGTGAGATGATAACCAGGAGAAAGCAAATGCCATCTGAATTGGTGCCTATCACACCTTCACATCTCTTTCTGAATAAAAAACCAAACCAAAAAGGCGTATTTTCACCTTCACACGTGAAGTATGTTTCTGCTCATCAGGTTAATTAGAACCAAGTACTTTAATAGCATCCCCTGTATGTCTCTGACCAGGCTGAGTAAAGTTGCTCTTTTCCTGAGTTGCAAGGAACTTGAAAGGCAATTACTGTACTGTATGCTACAAAGGTGAGCATAGACATGAGACACAGCCAGACTTCAGAAGGAGGCAGGACGTGGCTATGATGAGCATGACAAAGACCACCTTTCAAGGTTGTGATCCTCTTGACTGATTTTCTTCTCAAGGACATGCATGCATTTGGCCTCACTGAGCTCAGTTATTTAATTCTAATTGTGATTGCTACTAACCAAGGTCAACTCCTGAGGTCAACTCATGAGTAACCAAGGTCAACACCCACAGAAGGAGGGTGCACAGGAGACAATCGCAGGAGGGGGACCCCAAACAGCACCCTGCTGAGCGGCTCCCAGGCCCATCCCAGGAGTCATCAGCCCACCAAAGGCCCATCTCCACATGCTCAGAGGAGCACAGGGGGATGATGGCAGCTGGGAACACAAATTGCAGACTCAGAGGAAGCGACACCCTTTCTGGGCCCTTCCTAGGGCTGTCCGGAGAGCCTCAGCCCCATAGTCAAGGGGAAAGCCTATCAAGATCAGTCAGGGGGAGAGGCTTTCAGATTCATTTTTGTAAGTGACTGGGGTGGTTACTGCCTTAGGGGCATGGGACCTACTATGGGAAGCAGGAAAAGAGCATTTGGGGATTGCATTAGATTTATGCGATGTTTAGAGGAAGAAGCAACAGCAGAGAAAACAGGGGGATCTACGTGGTTTTGGAAGAAACAAGTGTGAGAAAATAGATAAAGGGATAAACAGGGCTGGTAGCATGTAAACACATTGCTAATCAGTAGGCTTGTCTGGCTGTGCCCTGCACTTATTTTGTGCAGTCTGTCCTGTCTTCTTGTTAAATTCCATTTCTATTTTCTGGCATGAAGGACGTTCTAGTCTGGGCGCACATGTCCCGTGATGGAAGTCTAAGTGCCAGGAATTGGAGAGACTGGAGAAGCAGGAGAGGTCGCACCTCTCCACAGCAGAAGGCAGCTATACAGAAGCCTTGAGTGCAGGTAGCAGTGTCATGCCTGTTTTATCTCCATTTACCCTAGGTTTATTTCCTGTCCTCTCAGCTGTTCCTAAGCATAATGCTGTGGCCCTCCTCTAAGTCTATATAGACGTTCTGACACGCAGTCCAAAACAGGCAGCAGCACTGCTCTGCAAATGAAATGCAAAGACCCCCCCTTACCAAAGAGACAGACCAACTTGATGGAATCTGGTGCTCAACACATGCAACTTGACATGCCCAAAGTTTGGAAAGTGACACTCAACCTTTGTTCCTGATTCTGCTAAACCACTGACGGTTCCCATCAAGTATTAGACTGTGGAAAATATTAATATAATTCTGGCAGATCGTGGCATCAAATGATTGAAGAGCATTAACATCAAACAATTATTTGTCTCAAAATCCACACCTGTTCCATAACAGTAGAGCTAAAGGCCTATAAAATTTATTTATTATTGGTTTTCTTCAGTTGGAATTACTTAGACAAGGGAAGAGAATGAGTAACGTGATGTTGTGTGCACTATAGTTGTAAAGACTGACTAATTACTGAAAATTTTTGGTCTAAACAGTTTCACAGGTAGTACAAAAGAAATAAATATATTGGGAGAAAATAACTAATACATGTTTTTAAATGAAGTAATATCTGCCGAAGCATTACACCACCACACACTGTGGTTAAAAAGAAAATGTCTGGATTCTAAATGGCATTGGGCCTCTTACTGAAAGATGGATAAAGGTTAGTGGTTTGATTTTTTTCTTTCTTTTTATTGCTAGGAATAGCAAAAGCAACTTCATGGAGTCTGCTGCTCAATACACGCAACTTGACAGGCCTGAAGTCTGTCAAGTCATTAATCCACAGACATGAAAGATCAAGTTCTGGTCTGACAGATGGAAGGAAAAAAACCCAGAAAAATCAGAAAGAAATATGGACAGTGAAGTTGGAAAAGAGAAACTGAAGGCAGTATATTATATCTTAGTTACTGTTTTTATTCAACCTCTTGTCACCTCTTTCTCCCTTCAATTAATATGTTGGGTTTTTTGCTTTTGCAACGGTACATTTCTTCTCCAATACAATTTCTTTTCTTAGCCAATTTCCATTCTAGCTTCTGCTAATTGCCATTTATAATTCTATCATCAATCATCTCTTAGAAAACAGTATTTGCTCTTCTCCATATAGATCACTTAAAAGCACTTTAAAACATAAGAGGGTCAGAAAGCTAATTTTATAGTGGGATTTTTGCAAATAATGCTACCGAATTTCTCATTGAAATGTTCTGAAATGAGATGCTGAAAGTTTTCTTGTCATTGTTTCTGTATGGTGTGTATAGGAAGAATACAAAGGGCTTTCATTTTCATTGAACTTTTTAAAGATTTCTTGATTAAAAAAAATATTTGTTTGGGGCCTTTTTTAACATCGTAAATTCCACTCCTGGTCTGGAAGACTCAGTAGATGACTGAAGAAAATGTAGGAAGCTAATTACATGAAGCAGTAAGAAAAAAATCAAAGCAGCTGAAATCTATTAAGCCACACTGCTTGCAAATCATGGTTGCTTTGTATTTTTAACCCAAATTTGATAAAAAAGCTCTGACAAACACCCATCAGAAAAAGATGCCTCCATCACTACTGAAGCAATGTTCCAACTCAAGTCCTCTAAGCCTTTGGGGAAAAAATATCATTCCTTTTTCTGTTACAATACTGTTAGGTTAAAAATTAAGGCTTATTTTTAAGTTGGGCCTTTCTAAATAATAAAGATTAAAAACATTTATAGAGGAAAAAAGATGGGGGAAAGAAAATATCCTTTACCCCACTTTTTTTTTAGTATCATAACTTTGGACTCTCAGATATTAGAAAATGTGTGTACTAAGCATTCCCAAGTAATACAAAGTAATGACCATTTTGATGAATGCTGGAAACATCCAAGAAACCATCTGGATGACTGCATCCACCTTGCTGATCTAATAGTATTACTTTTTTCCTAGCTCAGTAGCTCATTTTGCCACATACTTTAATTTATCGTGGAGACACAGAATTTCTTGGTTGGACATACTTTCCATTTCTTTGCATTTCTGTGATCATAGGAAATTCACCTTGTTTTGAAACACGTATTACTTAATCTAAGCAAGTCCATTCTCTTTGGGTTTCCTTTTGACATTTTCTCAATTTCTATTACTACTGTGTATTCGTTGATACTATATTTGGTATCTGTGCCTGTATTTTGTTCATTTAACAAGGTACATGCTTGAACCAGGCATCTGCATCTATGCAGGAGCCTTTAATAATCTATTTTGTTGTAACTTATGCGCTGGATGCTAAACATCTCTAATTTATTTTCTCTATTTTGTTCCACACTAAACAGACGAATACAACTTTAGAGTCTTAAATTCTAGTTTTAACTTCTTGACATGATGCTGGTGAAAGTGTACACCATATACCAAACACATATTTTTGTCAATTGCTTTCTGATGTGTCATGCCAATTAACATAAGAAAAATACTAATTAAACAATGAATTTCCAACACCATTATCCACTGTTAGCAAACTTTCTTCCGTTTCTCAAGTTTTACTTTCTAGCAAAGAGTAGAAGCATTATCATTCGATATTGGTAGCCCATGTTAATGTTGGTAAAGATCAATATTTAGCGTAAATGGTTCAATTATTCTTTTGCATTCCCTTCTTTTCCCTCAACAACTAAGAAAACAACAAATGCAATTGCAGTAATTATGATCAGTATTTAAATTGTTCTTTCCCTGATATCAATTTTCATGAATCTCATGGGAGTATAACATCTTTGTCAAACACAACATCACCATGTCCTGTCAAATGTTGTTGAAATAAAAGCACTTGAAGCTGCTAGAAAGGACTGATGGATGGATAGCATAATCATAGCAACCTTTTCCTTCACTGAATGCTTTACAGATCCATTCAAAGCTAGCCAAAAGGTCAACATCAAGGAAAGGAATAAACCTCTGTCAGGTGAACTGTCTCTGAGGTGAACCTCAGATGGAAGCATTCAAATTCTTCCAGCTAAGCTGAGAAATCAATTAACCTGAGTTATTCACATAACTGCGTAAGTATTCTAGCTTGTGTTTCATAAGGAAATTAGTTATCTGCTGCTGGCACCTACCAACAGAATAACTTGTAGAAGATGAACAGAAAAGAAGCCTGGTTTCATGGGTAAGGTACGGCTGAACAGTGTGCTGCTCATCAAGGCAGAGAAGTGGTCTCCACAAGATTAATGTCTTCTTTAAAAGTTTTGATCAAGAATGAAAATGCCTACAGCTCTGAGATGTCTGTAAGATTAGGAATCAGATGAACAGTTCTCAGGATCTTTGCTTTGGATTTGGGTAATCTAAATTCTTTACCAGACCATTCTGCCTTTTTTTGCAGGTAGGTCCCTTTTTAGAGCTGTTTAGGAAACACTTTCAAACCAATACTAAAGGCTACTGCATACCATGTCCTTGTAACTAAAAGGAGATGAACAGAAAACCTAATGTTAGACACAGGCAGTCTGTTCTGACAAGCAGTTATGTAATTTAAGCTATGGAGGTACTTTAAAACGAAACACATCCAATTAATACAATTTAAAAAAAAAAAAATCAAAGCCGTGTCTCATTTGCAGAACAAGTATCAGCCAGCATGAACAACGACGATGGATTTACCCACATTCTTCACTGCTTCTCTGAAGTGCAAAGAATGTGTCCCCAGGGGCTTCATTAGGCACAGTAAGTATGAAAACGTCAGTATGAACCAAGGCCCTTTTTTGCTGGCCTATAGTCAACATTACAGAAGTAATATGCATCAGGCAATTTCGTATGTTGCTCTCCATATGTGTTTAATCTCTGCGGCCAGCATCTCACATGGGCACTGTCCTAGAGTGTAAGAATACCATGACTTGTGACATCTTGTCCCATAGTTTGTCCCAAGTTGTGACTTGTCCCATAGTTTCCTCTCTACCATCTCTAGCGTTTCCAGTCAAGAAGAAAAATATTGGTGTTGGAGCTTTGTTCATTAATCCTATTTCCTAAAGAAGAACCATCCCAAATACTCCTTGGGAGTCAACCGGCAGATCACAGTACACCTTTCTCACTCCAGGGACGCTCCTGGTCCGCCTCTTTTGGGTGGGCAGCACCACTGCCAAGGTGATATCAACAGGCCAAGGTAATTCTCCACTGCTGCACCTTTGCCACCACCACCATTCGCCGGCCAGCAGCACAACTTGGAGGAAGAAGCAGAACAAGAGCCTGCCCAAAACACCAACATATGATTCACACAGGGGCAACCCATCAGTTCCAGACTTCACTTTCCTTATCTGTCCCTCCCCCTCAGCTATGGGGTGTCACTCTGGCAGCCCCAGAGCGTATACACAACCAGATGGCTACATCCTTCTCCCTCATACAGCCATCACATGCTTGGCCACAGTCCCTATCAGGCATCTGGTTTTGGAACAGCAGCAATAGTCAGAGCCAGCCAGGAGGCACCAAGACTGCTATCTCCCTCTCACCTCCCTCCCCAAAACCCAAGGTGTGGGAGTTTCCAGAGGTGGCAATGCCTTAGGCCACGACAAGACATTGTAGATTTTCTTCCTGGCAACGCAAGCCAGTCCGTGGGAGGCAATGGGTAAAGGGTTCTTGGTGAGGAGCCTTTTATTCTCCTCAAGCCCCTACAGGTGCTGGGTGTAAAGGCAATACTTCTGTCTCACCTCTCTTCCCAGTGCTGCTTTGCTCATTACCCTCCCCTTGCTTGCCCTGAAGAAGATGGTATTTCCCTGCACCTGTCAGGGCGAGGCCACAGCTCACCATCAAAACCACATCACCTCTAACCCCACGCCACGATTTTCTCTGGGGCTGCTGAGGGCATCTGTGCCTACATGGAGAAACCTTCGGAGGTACTTGCTGTTCATGAGGCCCCACTGATCCCCAAAGGGCTACCCTCCTCCCTCTGCTGCTTGTCCTCGCATCAGCAGAACAGCCATTGCTCTCAGCCAGCTGCACTGGCTGGGCTGGGGACCTTTACATAGCAGGAAAAGAAAAGAAATGTCCCACTCCACAGGCTTTTGGGCACTACAAGGACAACAGCCTCGCACAAGTCTGCAGGCTCCTCAGACCCATCATGCTGAGGAACAAGCTGTGCCACCAGCTGAAGACTTGTTCCTCTGCGGAGGAGATGCAGCTTACCCTTGCCATGGCAGATTACAACCCCATCTTCACCTGTGTGTGCCCTATCCAAGGAGAGAAGGGGACCCCATGGGCAGAGTACAGCTTCCCTGTAACACAGGGTCTACAGCTCTGGCTACAGCACTTGCTGGAATACAGCAAGTTCTGAACTTGAACAGTGATGCTGGTGGTATCACTGGCACCACCACTGCTGGCCAGAAGGTCCCTCACCTCCTTCTCTCTGTCTCTCCAAGTGAAATAGCTCGAAATCCTGCCATTAAAGCCCATGGGATGGAGGTAAGGTCTCTGTAGGGGCAGGGTATTCTCCTTGCTTTCGGTAGGAGGGCTCTACATTGTGTTACTGCAGAAAGAGACCTTCACCAATCTAACTACCAAGCCTTGTTGCTGCAGTGGTGGAAAAGCACGGTCACTTGAGCCGCCCCATGAATAAAGTCTTATGCCACCACCTCTGATGGAACAGCAACCCTGTTCACCTTAGGAAGACAACCCAAGGTGCTGGAAGTGACTGAGGACATGCCCATGACCTCAGTATAGAATGGGGGTCAGCAATACAGTTGATACCTGTACCCTAAAACCAGGCCCAGTATATTTATAATTCTTCCAGCTTTTATTGCCTTCTTTGTTGGTCTGGTTCCTCCCAAGTGCTATTCCTGCAAGGGGTCTTTAAAATATCCTACTGAACTGGACTGGCAGGGGTAGGAATCTGGCCACAGCAGGTGTTTATCTGAAGATCATGCCCTGGTACAAACTCCATACACCTGACTATGCTTCCTTCATCTCAACCTGAGTAGCAGAGCATGAGCCACTCTTCATGTTTCACACAAAACGTGTTGTAAGCTTATTCTTCTTACATCACTATCCATGGTGCTCGCCACCACCTTCTGTAGGATGAGGCTGGCCTACCAATAATTTAACAACCTGTTAAATAATATGAACTTTATAGCAGACTCCCAGGACCTCTGATCAATACATGAAAGAGGAGCCATCTTTTCTCTTGTCCCAAAGGTGCTAGGACGTTGTGGGCCAAGTTCTACAACTACATGATGGCACTAAGGCGGTGGAGGAATGTAGCAGAACATACAGGATATACTTAGGCTGGAGAGGCAGGCTGCCTTCAGGAATTCAGTGGATGCTACACATGGCAGGGCAAGCTCTGGGTCCTGGAAAAAGTTAATGTCCAGAACATCATTCATTGCCTAGTTGCAGATCCAGCTCCTTCGTGAGATGTATCATGGTACTTGCTTCATCCACAAGTGAGGTGACAAAAACCACTGTTTGCATCCTTGCAAAGGATACTGCTCCTCACGTTGACCCAGAGCAGAGGCAAGGAGGAGGAAGGACTTTGTATGCAAGCCCACTTGTGTTTGGACAACATTCATTTCTGCATTTGCCTATGGCTGACCAGGACACACTGGAGCTCCTTCCTACTGTGGCTGAGATCTCAAAAACTCTCTGCCACACACCCAGTAACAAAGTTCCACTCCAGGCTCTCCAAGACTGCCACGCTGAGCCTCTCAGGAGTGAAGAGCTTTGCTTCTCAGGAGAGAGAGGCATGGAAGTTCTTCTGCCCAAAAAATTGGGACCTCTGCAAAGGGAGGGACTGCTGCACAGTATTTCTCCTCAGCACAAATTACAGCAAAAGCTATAACGTAGCTGAAGTCTGTGCTGGTGTATCTGATCCACCCAGACCAGAGCCATATCATTCCAGTCCAGAGCATGAAACTGTGTATGATCTAAAACCACAAGAAGACAGACTGTCATTAACTCTCCCGCAACCAGGAGAAAGTGTTTAACAGAATAGGTAATGGCTATTTTATGGGGACCCTGAAGGCATTCAGTTTCAGCTTCATGGGGTTACTCCAGTAGCTGTGTACAACTGCAGAGTGCTTGTTCAAGCTCAGCAGGGTCCTCTTGGCTTCAAAAGGGGAGCGAGTCAGAGCTGCCCTACTCCAGCCATTGCCACTCCATCACCATAGAGTCCTTCCTCTGTATTGTCTGTTAGGGTGTGATGGGCCTGCTGCTCACAGAACTAAAGTTGTGTGTAGTCATGTGGGTTTAATCCCACTGACATGCCTCCTCTCACTCTGGTACCAGGAAGACCTGACACACGTGAGTCAACCAAGACATGAATGTAGCATCTTTCTCTGACCAAGCCAACTGGGTCAAGATGTCTCGCCACATCTTTGGAAATAGTTGTTAAGCAGGCAGCTAGCAACCTCCCACCAGGAAGGCAGTGCTTCCTGCTTGGAGAACCTACCTCTGTGCTAACAGCCACTTTCTGGCTACTAGCTGGGATAACAGGGAGGTCAAGGTGCCTGAATAGCTGCAGAGGTGGTCAGAAATGATGCAGCAACTTTTCCTTCAAGGAGGGTTATGATCGTCAACAACCAACGAGTGCTGACTCAATACTTCAATACTGCATCAACGACCCAGTGCAACATTGACCAGCCTCCAAGAGAAAACACTAGATTTGGGGGTGGTCTTTTATGGTTTGGACAATCCAGCCTGGATTGTGCTGGCATGTGCCTTCCGCATCATCTCAGGGATGTCTGTCATTCTACACTAGTGACTCAAGAGGCCTCTTCCAAGACTTTATTGAACTACTGATGTTTTACAAGGCCCTCCTCAGAACCTGGAAGCTCTCTGGAGCATTCAAATCCCTCGTGATCACCAGCAAGGGGAAATTTCCCTGTTAAGCCTCAGCTGAACAAAACTCACCTCCAAATGCAGGCAGAAACCTCATCACTGAAATGGAAGGATCATCTGCAGCATCACTAAAACTGGGGACTGCTGGGTCTACGGTCAGTGAGTCTGGATCAACCCCACACTGCTTGCCTGGGGTACAGTGTAGAACACGAAGATAATACCACCATGTCCTACCTCAGGCAAGTCCCATAGGAAGGTAGTCTCCTCCAGCACCTACCTCCAAGGAGATACCTCTGAGGCCTCAACCTGCAAGCCGCTGTCCAGCTCACACCACTTCAGTAAGCTTTGAACAACCAGATGACTTCCCTTGAGAACACTTCTACATATTCATGCATCAATTGCTCAAGTTCCTCCCCCTTACATCCAGTTGCGATACATGGTTGTAGGACCACCCATTTTCAGGAGAGGATGAGGAACCCTGGTGGCCAGTTTCCACTCGGAGTTAATTCAATGGACCACTGTGAATATAAGCTGGAAAAATCTTCCATCAAGCAGAGGCACATGTTTGCTCACAGGACACCCTGACTCATGTCTCTTATGCAATGAGAGGGAGACTGGCATCTCTGTGTATCAAGTATGCCAGTCTTCTGACTCCTCCAGAATTTATCATCAAGATTCTGGCTGCACTTCTCACATCTTTACTTGTACAGTTCCCATCCCAAGACCTACTAAATTCTGGGCCCTCTTTATCCACTACCTCGTTTCTCACCTCCAGCTCTAAGAGGAAAAAAACCCAAGATCCCAGCAACTAGCAGTGTTATTTCTATTCCCTTGTTCTGAGCAGGGCATCACTAGGCAGCCTCTACCAGTCCCTGGATACCAAGGAAATATAGGGGTGCTCTGCTCACTGTTCCTCTCTGATTCCCTGTTCCTGGGCTTAGCCTGTTAGTCTTTACCCTGTTCTCTTATTTTTTTTACTTCTCCTCCACCATCCCACACCCCACCTCAATGACTGTCTTTCTCCCTGGTTTCTTTTCTTCAATCTCTTCTTTTGGGAGTTGGTGGGAAAGTAGGCATTTAGTATTTGTTTTGGACAGATATCAGCTTGTCCCTAAAGCGGGAGTGGATGTGTAAGAAAGAGTATAAGAGCAGGCTAGACAGTACTGATATCTTCCCAGAATACTTGTCCTTGCTTCAACTTCTCCTCAAGTAGATCCTGAGACAGAGATGTTGCCTCTGCATTTAGCAATCTTTAAAGGTGTTTTCTTCTATTCATCTGTTCACTTTTTAAACTAAAGGAAACTTTTAGTACCCATAGCATCCTGTGTCAAAGAGTTCCACAATTTAATTCTGCATTACATGAAGAAACACTGATTTTTGCCACTTGCTAGTTTCATTTGGTATCTAGATTCTGTTTTGAAATAGGTAGTGTGAAATATTCTTCCCTCTTCATTTTCTCCATGCTGCTCATATCACAGAGAAAATACATGATTTTATTGATATCCATCATAACTTTCCCTAATCAATCTCTTTTCCATACTTGAGAAATCTCTGTCCATTTAAATGGCTTCTCACATATGAACCACACCATGTCTTTGCTGCCCTTTTCTGAATCTTTTCCAGTTTGATTGTGTCCTTTCTGAAATCAAGGACAACACATTATATTCAAAAGAAAGGTGTAGTATGGATTTATGCATAGTATAATGTTGTTTCTCATTTTATGCTCTACTCTTTTCCTAATTACTAACATTCGATTGGCATTTTTACTGGTACTAAGAATTAAGCTACTCGTTATAACCCCAAGATCTCATTCTTGCATGGAAATAGTAAACTCAGAACCCTCACCACTGCACATGTAACCTTAGAATCACTTTGTCTATGTGCATCATTTTACATTTATCTACCTCAAATTTCACCCATAAATTTAACACCTCGTCATTCAATATTGTGAAATCCTTTTGCAAATCTCTGCATACAGATTTTTATTTTGCTCCCCCAAATGATTACTGTAATTATCATACTTTGTTACCTCATTATTTCCCCCCCTTTTTTCATATCATTCATAGATACACACAAACCTGAAAACTTGTTTCCTATCTTTTACCCAGCTACTTCATAAGTTCAGGAAGTTCCCTTTGATTCAACAGCAGGTTCATGTCTTTAACAGCCTGGTGTGAGTGACCTTTACAAATGTGCTTTGCAAATTCAAGCAGACTACAGCCATGGGATCTCCTTTGTCAATATGCTTGTTGACTCCTTCTAAGACTTCTAAAATGTGGTATTCCTTAACAACATTAGGGTTGATGCTCTCTCAGTACATCTTATTTGTCCATGCATACACTAATTCTGTTCTTTAATGTTTATTAGCTTGCCTGCTAGGTGTATCTTGTTTACTAGTCTACAGTTTCCAAAATATCAAAATAATTTTTAAAGCTGGCATCACATTAGCTACCTTCCAATCTTCTTGTACCAAAGTCATTGGAAGGCTTTACAAATCATAACTAGTAGTTCAGCTCTTTCAGCCTCAAATTTCTCCAGAAGTCTTGTATGAATACCATCTGATAACTCAATACACTCTTGTCTACCTGCTCTACAACCTCATTTACTGCAGCTTTGATTTGAAGCTGATCTTCTGATGTATCAAAGTGCAACGTCCACAACTTCCTTCACAGTGAACAGACACAAAATTCTTCCTTGTTTTTTAGAGGCTGGGGGCAAGCAGTGAGAGGTGGTGTTCTGCTACGGTCTTAAACTCTCTGCGTCACTAAATCCTCCTAATTATTGCACAAGGCAAGTTACTTGTTTTTTCTTTTACAGGCTCTTAGAATGGCTCCTGAGGTTAACATTTCATTTGCCAGCCTACATGTAGGATTAACCGAAGTTCCTGTTACTACTGAGCTTCCTGCTCTTTGGTCTCCCTCTGGCTGTCACAGCTTGCTGTCACAATCCTGGCCAGTGATCGGAAATGGTCAGCAGTATAATCCCTAAAACTAATTTTCCCATGTAGAACATCAATCCATGTGCTAGCCATTTGGATCACCAAACTATTTTCTCCAATTTGGTTTAAGAAATTTTACACGGAAACTTTTCCCATAAGCACCTGTGTCTGATCAGCATCTGTGGATACAACCACATCTTCCCAGGATATAGAAACTGTGTTTCCTTTAAAAGTCTAGTATAATCCTGGACTTGAGAATTTGCAGCTTAAACTCAAAGAGAAACATCTTGATCATCTAATCTGACTTTCTTAAATTAAGAGGCGCTAAAGGTATTCCCTTTGTTAATTATACTTTCTGTTGCTGTGCTTGAACTAGAGCTTTTTGGGGTTTTTTTAATCCTGGTTTTCATGTGGTCAGGTGACAGAGGACTCGATACAACTCTTAGTAAATTATTCCAACAGTTAAGTATTTTTACCACGTAATTTTGTGCCTCATTTGCAACCGGCATGTGTCTGCCACCCTTCCATCACATCCTAACTGTCTTCTGCTAGGTTGAAGAATCAGATGGTTTCGAGGGGTTTTTTAATTCACTGTAACACTTAGATACTGTCATCGAGTCACTTCTGTAAGTTTTTATTCAGGGTTCCATGTTTATTTTCTGGCCATTCTTCAGTTTTGCAGTACTTCTCAAAGTGATAATAATAGAATTAGACACAGTAGATATAAAATAACTTTTTTTCGCAAGTGCCAAATGCAGAGAAAATATAACCTTCTCTCCTGTTCAATACTCAGCTCTTAATACATCAAATAATCACATTAACTTCTTCAGCTGCAGCATATCAATAGTAGTTGTTGATTTACTGATTATCTGTTCATATGCCTACAAGCTTTTTCAGCATGAATGCTTTCTGACATAGAGCTCTGGTCCTGTAAATACTGTTCACACTCTGTTGTTAGATGTATGAACTCATATTTGGTTAGACTGAAACACAAGCTGTGTGTCAAGAGTCAGTACTCCAAATGAATGAAACTGTTCCATATCAGTGATTTATCTTTTTCATTTTTAGCACTTTTTCTAGTCTTTGCAAATTCTACCAAGATCAGTATTTTAGATTTCCCTCCGAATTTTGAGCAAATGTTAAAATCACATGGTACTGACAACTGTATTGAGAAATGTGGGATCACATAAGAAACACAAGCTTTTCAACAATGATTCTTTCTTTATTGCTATTTTGCTACCTATTGAATTTTGATACACTTAAAATGTACTGTGTTCATACATTATTAGTCAAAGCAGCATGTGGTACTAAGTTGGTTGCTAACTGATTTGTGTGTTTTTATCTTTTACCAATCTAGTATTTTAGAACCATTACCATGATTGTAGATAAAGGTACTTCTATCACAGAAGTACTTGGCTGCAGTAGGGTCCCATAAAAGTCATGAAATGAAGTTAGCTTGACAGGATCTGTTTTGCACAAACCCATTCTGATAGGCATATTGTCATTCTCATATTTTAATGGGAATTTTATCAGACTGACAAAATTAAGTACCTGGATCATCTCACAGAACTTTTAAAGTTATGATAAAACCTCAGCTTTTCACTTCCAGAACTTCCTCACTATTTCAAGACTTATTGAAAAACAAAGCTTTGACTTTTTATCCAACTGCTTAAAAACACTTGAGGGCAAATTATTTTGAAATGGCTGTTGTACTTATCAGTCTAAAATCACAGTTGTTTGCTATTGGGGAGCATATCTTATTATTGAGCTGAAAACTATTTTTCTCTTACTTTCCCCCAAGAAGACAGGCCTAAAATATTTATTGATTAGTTCACTTTTTCTGCTTCAATACATGTCAGTCTATAGAAGTTAGACTCCCAGCTCAGTCATGCCAATGAAATACTATTCATTATTCCCATTTTCCCACTAGCTCCTTTGTAATTTCTCTCATAATTCTTTCATAATACTGCCTATAGGAGTTCACAAAGTCAGTATGGTGTCCTTCAGTTCTGTTCATCAAAATCATGTCTGTTGTGTTGTCCACCAAAAACCCACAAAAGTCTTCAGTCAATTAGTAACATGATAAAGACTGTTTTCTTGTTTTCTTATACTAATGACAGTTGCTGATACACTTATCTTACACATGGTTTTTAGCATGGTTTTCTTTTAAAGCTAGGCTTATGCAATCACGCTATTTGTTAGCCCTCTCCCCACAACGACTTCAAACTCTAACCTATTTCAGTAACCCTGAGAAGAGAGAGAGGGGTCTCAAGAGGGCATCAGTTTGTACACACTTCACGACAACTGGCTGCTAGGTCCAGGAGACAGTCTTTGTTCAGATCCTTACTGGAAGATATAAGTTCTTATCCCAGAGCTCTTTAGTTGATGAGTTCTTAAAGTGATCAGATTGAGAACTGCTTGAAAGAAGAAAGGCCAGACTGGGAAGAAGTAGGAGTAATGAAATGAGACTAAACACAAAGCAGTCTGATCTAGAAGGAAAGGTGTCCTTTTGTCCTTCTGTTCTGCTTGTCTCTACCCCAGGTAAAAGAGGAACAAAAAACCAAGATGCCCTTCTTCATGTATTCCCACTCTTTTACCCACATTTCCAAAAAGTGGAGGTTTCTACACAGAACTCTGTGCTCCTTCCCCTTCCACCTGTGTGCATGCAAGTAAACGAACATATCTGCAATGGCATGACTCAGTTTCCTTCTGCATTACCGCTTCCTTTCCTTAGCTTCTCCCTTTATTTGTTTTCACTGACTCACTTATATGGTGAAGGTGAAGGACAGAGAAACTGGACACTGTGCCCCTTGACGTGATGCATCTATGCAGACTTTACATCTCACTTTTTCACACTCCATGTGCATAGCCTACACTTGCCATAGCAGATCTCACTCCACACACTTTCAGATCTGTGGGGGGATGAGTAAGAAATAAAATGAAGGGGCTGCTCATTGATTGCTCCAGCTGCTTACCCCCTCTCCTGTCAGTATATTATTCTGCTCCCACTCTGCTGAATGTAAAGTGGCTAGGTTAGAAGTAGGTGGTCTTTGGCTCCATTTCTCCTACTGTGAATGCTGTAAGCCACTCATTTACATTTAGTATAGCATATCCAGTGAGAAAGCAAAATAGAAAGTATGTACTTCTCCCTCTGACAGTACACTGACCATTCCTTGTAGAGGGGAGTCCAGCAAGCCAGCCAGCTAGCTTTGGCAGGTCAGATTTGACCCAGAGATTGATAAATGAAGAGCACTTTTCCATTCTGCATGGCCAATGACTGATACTATGTGCATGAGCCTGTCACTTGAGCTGTTTCTTGCAAAATTGCCAGACCAAAAAAGCATGGGGAGGCCTTCAGCTGACAGCTGGGGTTGTTATGGTGAGGGAAGTTGTGGCACATGGTGCTTCCTGCTATTGTCATTTTCCTTTAACTACTGAGAGTGTATAGGAGTGTACTAACGATATGTAGAAGACCTGGGATCCTCTGGCAGAACAGGACTAAAGCAACAGGTCTAACCTGACTCAGAAAGGCAACAACTCCAGGCTTTAGATCTGTATAAAGCATAGTAGCACAGGATAATTCAGGTGGAAGGCACCCCTTGAGGTCCAAACTCCTGCTCAAAGCAGAGTCAGCTATGAGGTTAGACCAGGTTACTCAGGGCTTTATCTTTTCTGGTCTTGGAAACTTGAAAGAACAGACGCTGCACAACCTCCCTGGGAAACCCCTTCCAGTGCTTGATACTCCTCACGGTCAAAAACTTTTTCCTGACATCCAGTGTGAGCATCTCTAGTTTTCTTTCCCCACACTCCAGAAGTACTATCAGTGTTCAATTTCTTGGAATACTTTTCCACTATTTTATGTCACTTCACAAAAGATGTTTGCTGCAAAGACATGGGAGAAATTAGAAACATCACTGGAAAAAAAACCAGAGAGAAATCTTGAGTTTAACAGGCTTGAGCTTTCTATTCATTTAAATCCATTCAAGGAATTAAGAGAGATCTTGTCACAATAGTCAGAACAGCCAATATTAGGAGATGTCTAAGCTGTGGTCAAAGGTACACTTGCAATGCGTTCAGACATCTATGCAGGCCTGAAATCTTAAATTTGGGTAATTCAGTTACTGACAGTAATCAAGCTGATTTTTGCATTGAGTTGGCAGTCAAATATCTACAAGTTCCCAGCTGGATTTTGCAACCTCGACTGTCCAGCAACTTCGGTGAAAACCTCCTTTACATCACTGAAATTGAGTCCCAGCTGTGATGAGAATCACTAGGCAGCTCTCTGGGAACTATGATGGCGTAATTATCACCAATATACAGACCTGACTTGTAGCTGTTATCAGAGGGAGAAGCCAGCTGCAATGCTCATTGTATAGTTGCTATCATGCCATGTAACACAAAGCACATGTATGACATTGAGCTGTGAGTGCGGGCATCTGTGGAGAAGTTGACTGGGTATCAGTTTAACCTTTCCAGATCACTTTTCAGCTCCTTTCATACCCTAGGAAATCCTAACTTGATCATTACCATTGTGATTTCTGGTGTCCTCTATAAGACTGAAAGATCACCCCATGGAATGCTGCAGGCTTGGGGAAGAGCAGCTGGAAACCTGCTCATAGAAAAGGACCTGGGGGTGCTGAATGACGGGGCTGAACATGAGCCAGCTTGTGCCCAGGCAGCCAAGAAGGCCAACAGCATCCTGCCTAGCGTAGCCAGCAGGACGAGGGCAGTGATCATCCCCCTGTACTGGGCACTGGTGAGGCCGCAGCTTGAATCCTGTGTTCAGCTCTGGGCCCCTCACTGCAAGAGAGACATTGAGGTGCTGGAGCGGATCCAGAGAAGGGCAACGGAGCTGGTGCAGGGCCTGGAGCACAAGTGTGATGAGGAACGGCTGAGGGACCTGGGGGGTTTAGTCTGGAGAAGAGAAGGCTCAGGGGGACCTGATCACTCTCTGCAACTGCCTGACAGGAGGTTGTAGTGAGGTGGGGTTGGTCTCTGCTCCCAGGGAACAAGCAACAGGACAAGAGGAAACTGACTCAAGCTGCACCAGGGGAGGTTTAGACTGGAGATTAGGAACAATTTCTTCACAGTGAGGGTGCTCAGGCATTGGAACAGGCTGCCCAGGGCAGTGCTGGGGTCACCGTGCCTGGAAGTGTTCACAAGCCATGTGAGGCCCTCAGTGACATGGTTCAGTGGTGTCCTTGGCAGTGCTGGGGTAATGGTTGGACTTGATGATCTTAAAGGTCTTTTTCAACCTAGTTGATTCTGTGATTCTGTATTATATGACTCCATTTCAATTTTATGCATATGGAGCTGCTGAGTTATGACCCTCTCAGTTACTTTTCGCTAGGGAGACATAACCAGAAAACTCATATTTAGGAAAGAAAATATAAAGTTGCACATCACTAAACATGTGCAAACTATGACATCTAACTAGATCATAGTAAAACATCCCTCCGGGAGATGGAGAAATCATGTGGTTTGCTTAAAACTGGAATGGAAAAAGGCCCAGAGCAAGCTCAGGGCACAATCCTGCACCGGCCCTTGTGTGGTGAATAAACTAAATGTGACTGATTGCAAGCTTTCTATCACTAACTAAAACCTCCCAGAATCTGAGTTCAAAATCTGCTACATGCAAATTCCAAGGTAAAACCAATACAAGCGTATCACCCTTCTTGTATCTCCAGGACCTACATGGTCTTGGCAAGGCGATACAGAGCCTGCATATTGAACTAATTCTGCAAAATACCAGATATACTCTAGAGCAATAACACAAAGCTCTACTCGTGCTAGCGTGTTAGTTTCCAGCCACATCCCAGAACTCAGACATAGCACTGATTTCCCAAAACAGGTCCGAAGGATCCTTCCAATAACTCCAGGAAGGCTGGAGTGAAAAATCTAGGCTGCCAAATAAGAATTGTTCTGAACAAACGTCCTTAAGTCAAGAAATCCAAGTAAAACTCACAGATCCCACCTTCACCCAGTCCAAACTCTAGGACTTAAAACAGATGAAACCCCTACTAAAGCAAAACAGTGTAAAAGTCTCAGATGAAGCAGGCATCAGACACTATTACTACACTCATGTCTGACTCCCATAGAGATTAGAATCATGGTTGTGCAATTCCCCTTAACACACCTTCATAACATGAGGTTGAGGAAAATTCCTCAGTTAACTGTATAAATAGGTCCCTAATGTCCATTGTGCTCTCTAAAATAAGCATATATTGCATGAACCAAAAGTCACTATAGTATGGAATGTCCAATAACTACACCGTGAAGGTCTATACCTAAGGAGTGCAATTTGCAGACAAAGCCAGTTATCTCATCATCATTTTAATGCATAGATGTTCTTACATATTTTTCTCTATGGCCACATGTATGACATTTACATTTTTTTTATATATATATATGAGAATGATACGGGCAATAGCTCAGTTATACAAAGCTTTTCTGTAACACAGATTCCAGGTCACAGATCACAAAAATGCCGCCACGCACAGGAACGATACCTATGTGGTTAAGTATGACAGCTTAACCACATTTTGGAGTGGAGAGTGGATGTTACTAGATGTGTGTTTGTTCTGTATCGGAACAGTGTTGTGGAGAGAGAGACCAAGAATTAATGCTGCTAGTTCAGACACACATTGAGAAAAGGGGTATAGATAATTTGCTAGCTAACCAGATAAAAATGCCCTTGGCAACGTACATGTGTGGATGACACACGAAAGGCAGGAGAGGGAGGCAATACATGTTTTGATATGCTACAGGGATGTCTTTACCTCATCCAGGTAAAGAGCTTGAAGAATCTTAAGGGAAATATTGCAGTGAACTTTGCCACGTGGACATTACAAAAGCCATAATAAGACTTCTTTAGGTCTTGAGGATGTTTGAGACTGGTAAAAGACATAGGTTGCATGTGGGCATTAAATCCCAAAGTACAAACTAGAGTCTGTAGCTTAAAGGTTGCTGCTGCAGGAGTAAATTGTTCCCTGGAAGCGCTCTCACAAAAGGCTTTCCCATTGAGCCAAGAAGTGTCACAGCAGCAGCCTTTGATACAGTCCCCCAGGTTTATTCTGGGGAGGTGGTTCGACTCTCTTACCCTCGGAGGTTTCCTTTTCCCACAGAAGACACAGTGCCTGCGTGCTTTGTGGAAAGGCTTGAGAGACATGTACTACCGAATTAGCTCTGGTTTTCTCTCAGAGATTGTTTTGGTGTCTTGAATGACACATCCCCACGTAACTAATGTCTGCACATGTGGTTTGCACAGAAAGAAATTTTCCTGTGGGGAGGAAAGCGTGCCGTAAGATGCTGTTTTTACCTGTAGAGACCTGTGCTTAGGGATCAAGAGATCCCTTGGTATCTGCAAGTGTGTAGGAGGGGAGAGCTAGGTTACATAGCCTAAAGGCTTGGGATCCTCTGCTGTGGAATCTGCGTGGCCCAGTGGAAAGATGCAATTCCTCCCACTCTGTCCCCTCGCTCTGCGAGAGGGAAGGGATTCAGTTTTGTTTGCTGTTCTCCATTGAAGTCTACGTAGGGGGAAGGGGAAGAAGACGTGCAGATCATGCAACGTTATGTATTCTCAGCTAACAATAAACCGCTACCGAGCAAAGGAGGCAGCCGCCGGCCGCCTGATCCCGCTTCGGGAGGCACGCCCCGCACCCACTCCCTCCTCCGGAGGCACCGCACTGACCCACATGTTCCGCGACCTTCCGCCACGAGTGACACGAAGAGACGTTCCGCCAGCCCGCTGCATGCCCCGCCGCCGCGCTGCCCCCGGCCCCACCGCCAGCACCTAGGCCAGCGGCCGGGGCTCCGCGCCGCGCCGCGCCACGGGGGACCGGGGCAGGGCGAGGTGCGGAACGGTCGCTCACAGCTTAATGGCGCTGGACGGGCCCTGGGCAGCCGGGAGGGGGGCTGCGACGGGCGACCGCCGCCCTTCGTGCCAGGGGCTGTCGTGCCGCTACCCGGGCGGGGGCCGCGACTGCCCGAGCATCCCTCTAGCGTCGTCCCTGCCAACGCCTTACCCACAGTGCGGGATCCGATGCAGCCCATCACTCCGGCAGGGCTCCGGGAAGAGGCGGCAGCCTCAGCAGCGAAGAGGCGGAGGAGAAAGGGAGTGGGGGAGGTCGGAAAGGAGCCAGTCCCTTCAGCGGGAAACGCCGGGGTGGCCCAGCCGGGACCAGCGCGGGGTCATGGTCAGGTACGAGCGCGGGGTGCCCCCGCCGGGGCGACGCGGACGGGAGGAGAGCCCGCGGGCCAGGCTGTCATCTACCCTCGGCGCGCCTTCGCGCTTTGTTCCGCTCCCCTTGAGGCTCCCTCGCCGCGGCCGCGTCCCTGCCTCCGCCGTGCCCCCCGCCGCCCGCTCCCCCCTCGGCGGCTCCCCGACGGGGAGGCGGGCTGAGATTGGGTAAACAGCTCCGGCCCGGCAGCGCCGCTCCGATTGGCTGCCGGCCTCCGCGGCCCGCGGAGGCAGGGCCGGGCCGGGGGCGCGGGCCAGGACCCGCGGCGGGGCAGAAGCGAGGGTCCGCCCGGCAGGCGGACTGGGGCGGGCGGGACGGGACGGGGCGGGGCGGTGCTCCTCCCGCCCGCCGGGGTTGCGGAGCGGGGCGGGCACAGGTGAGCGGCGCAGGCCGGGAGCGGGGGGTGAGCAGGTGGAGACGGGGGGAGGCGGGAGGGGAGCGGGAGCATCCCCGGAAGGAGACGCGAGGGGCGCGGGGCCCCGGGGGGGCGGTGGTTTCCCGGTAACTACACTTGCCGACCCGACTCGATTACAGGCAGCCCCCTAGCGGCTGCCTCCCCCGGGGCGGGCCCGGCGCTCTCCGTCGCTGTCGCTGCCGGCTGAGCCGGGGCTGGCGGCCCGCGGCAGTCCCCTGTCTGGAGTGCCCCGGACCCCCCCCGGGGCTCCCTGCGGGGCTCCGGACGCGCGGGATGCAGATGTGCGGCACTGCCCGCCCGCTCCCCGCCGCCCTGCAAAACGGTGAAAGAAGCAAGCTCAACCTTATGGAAGGAAGATCGTGGAGGCCTTCCCCATGTCCTCCCCGGTAATGTGGCGCTGAGGAGGGATCTTTCCAGATGGAGAAGATGCTGTTAGGTCTGCTCCCTTCACAGACCACATTTTTCCTTACCTGGCAGCAGCTGCAACAGGCAGCGTCCTCCTGGCCCACCTCCCCACCACTGCAGGCTCTCCCCAGTCGGCTCCTTTCACCTTCCATCTCCAAAATGCTCCTGATTTCTCCCTGTCCTTTTGTGCTTCCCTCCAAAAGCCTCACTGATCTCACCAGCTTCCTTCCACCAATCTCTAGTAACAGCAAATTGAATTTTGCTGATCCCAAATGAGCCATTTTGTTCTCATCCTTGGGCCTGGAAAATTCAGTTTTTGTCTGCATTGCTGAGATGTCATAGAATCAATCATAGACTGGTTTGGGTTGGAAGGGACCTTAAAGATCATCCAGTTCCAACCCTCTGCCACAGGCAGGGACACCTCCCACTAGAGCAGGTTGCTCCAAGCCCCTGTGTCCAACCTGGCCTTGAACACTGCCAGGGATGGGGCAGCCACAGCTTCTCTGGGCACCCTGTGCCAGCGCCTCAGCACCCTCACAGGGAAGAACTTCTTTATAATGTCTCATCTCAGTCTCCCCTCTGGCAGGTTAAAGCCATTCTCCTTTGTCCTGTCCCTACAGGCCCTTGTCCAAAGCTTCTCTCCAGGTTTCTTGTAGACCCTTTAGGCACTGGGAGCTGCTCTAAAATCTCCCCGGAGCCTTCTCTTCTCCAGGCTGAACAAGCCCAACTCAGCCCGTCTCCATAGGAGAGGTGCTCCAGCTTTCAGAGCATCTTCATTGCCAAGTCATGACAGTAGAACAGCCCTGATTAACAGCGGTAGTGGGGAATAGGTAAATTCATTCATTTTCCCATTCACAACTTACAATCAGCCTAAGGAAAGAAAATAATATTCACACAGAACAGTAAGTAGGAAGTCTACTCACACAAAGTCAGTTCACTAAAATTTATGGTAGGAAGGACAGAAAAAACGATAGTAATGTCTGAATATATGCAGTTACGTTATTTTTCCCAATGTATCTGCACTGTTGAAACCTAAGTTGTAAAAATGCTGGGAAACCATGGATCTGATGGAACTTTGTTAAGCAGAGGTGTTTCAGAATCTCTGAAAAGTGGATCCATATTGACTTCCAGGGCTAAATGCAAGGAAAGGGGAAACAAAAGCAAATTGGAATGGAGGAGTGCTATATTAAGACGCAAAGCCTGTTTCTGATAAACCTGTTGTAGGTTGGTGACTGTCCAGCTACTGTTGTCACCTGTAGTTCTCTTGTAGACAGATCGATCAGGACAGCTGTCCTCGGGAGTTCCACCAAACAGCATCTGCATCTCACTGTAGCCTGAGATGTATTACTGACACAGCTGTTCCTCTGTTCAGAGAAATTCTGGTTTCACATTAATCCCCTTCTCCCCCTCACCCGCCCACCCAGTCTAAATCTGTTCCTTTGTGAACCTCCTTTCTGCGCTGTGAGTGATCTCTGCTGTGGCTTCTTTTACAGTGAAGACTTCAGGTAAGTCACATTGACTCGTCTTACTTTATTGCCCCTGTGTGATGCGTTTGCTTGTCTATCACTTTGTCTCAAGCTCAAAGCCATACCCTGGGTCCTAGCAAGTGCAGTTTGGCTTTACTCTCATTAAGGTACGATACCATCTATGTCAGTCTGCTCTGACTTCTGCCTCGGGGTGTGATTCCACAGGCAAGTGAGCAAGTCCCAGCACTTGCCCTGTCTGAAAAGCAGCTTTACAGTTCTTGATGGGTTGGTCTGCTGCTGCTTTAGTGAGGTGGTGGTTTACATAGGGATCTGGCAAGCACCTGTGCTGCTGCAGGGCAAGTGTCAGGTATGCACAGCAGCAAAAGAGAACTGGAAAGGAGGAGGGTTATACTCAAGTGTCTGTTTATTGACTCCACAGAACTATTGGACTGCTTCATGGCTGTCTTGCATGTTCTGATGCCACAAGCTCTCTCCTTTTATTTGCAATCAATATCACTTAGCTGCTGGACACACAACCTGTCTTGGCATGCTTTGTCTGCCATTTTTAACATAGCTGATTTGATCAAAGGATAGACTCTTCATCTTTTGGTTCTTACTCATACATTTATTCATTATGGATCTTGTATACACAAATGTCCATATTTAAAGTAAGTTTAATTCTTACTAGAAGTTGGGAAGACTTGGTTAGACTATCACCTATGAGTTTTGACACAGTTGCTTGGCTCTTCTGTACTGTAGGTTCCATACAAAAGGGAGCTCATCATCAATAAGCAGTCAATACCTAGAACCTTTACTTATTAAATTTGGCTACAAAACAATTACCATACAGTAGCATAAGAAAACAGCAGTTATTTTACATTCTGAAGAAATATATGATTTCATGAGAATATTACTTAATGGGAATTATCATGTAGGAGGGAAGTGACAGGACTGAATCTTTGAACAGGGGACTAAAACAGAGCATAAATCTAACTGTCTCCCACAGTTTCTGTCCTGAGCAACACTATTCTTCCCACTGCTGCTGCAAGGAACAGTGGTAAATGCCAAAACCTAAATTGTTTTGTTTCCTTTGAAATACGCTTTCTGACAGGCTCTGAATATTGTCTCTAAGCATGAGAAAATACAGCCTTAAACAATGAGGCTATAATTTCATGTAGGAAATTGTGTACGAAATACATTTTATAAGGGCTGATTTTAAATGCTGGTCTGAAAGATCTTCAGCTGTAAGTTTTCATCAGGGTCAGGAGATGGAGACATTTAAGTATCTAGAGAGACAAACATAAATGGATTCTTTACACGTCTGGATATCTCAGAAGGAAAGAGCAGTAGGAAGCAGCTACTTGCAACCCCCTAAATTATTTGTATGATGGGCTTATTGTAGAGCTGTAGACCTTCCCCTCGACAGACCATATTGTGAGAAGTATGCTGGGCAAGAGAGAAGGAAGAGCGTGGCTGTGTTCAGGTTGTTGTGAGCTGTAGGTCACAGCTGTTAGGAACTTCTGTTTGCAGAGCAGAGCTTCAGGGCTGCCTGAACTAGGTCAAGGATGCTGAGGGTGGAAGGGCAACATAAAGTTCTCTTGGCCTTTTTCTTCCCCCACTCCACCTTTGCCACAAATGCAACAAAGGAATTGATTGAGATGCCATAATCAACTTTTTAGTGTGTGCTCCTTGGTTTGGGGTTGAAAACAGACAAGGATCCATGCCTCTAAGAGCCTCTTCCCCCTGCCCCTCGCATCCAGGCAGAGTGGTCACTTTTATAGGTGTGAGCAGCAATGGTAAGGGGAAGACAACATACTTCCAGCAAAGCTAAAGCTAGTGACCTACTCAATACTCAGTAGAGGGGCTGGTTACAGCGCAGAAGAAAGCGGTTTCAGAACAAGCTCTGATTTTCACAACTTGTTCTAAATCTAAGGCACCTCCATCGTAACCCTGAAGACACACTTATGCAGTAACTTGTTAACTGTTTGTTTGCCTTTTAAGAGACGGCTGTTCAGCATTGTTTCTCTTTTCTATAAGCCATTGATGAATCTATTAAACCTACTTTTCTAGAGGTTCCCTATAGCTCTGTATAGAGATCTTATAAATACTGGAACAGCTTCTTCCTAAGGAACACTGCTTATAAAATACAGAGCTACTGTCACTGTCATATCTGCTGATCAAATTTATTCATCAGTTAATTATCAGGGATGCAGATTATATTGCAGTAGGTAATGTGCCCCCGTCATCTGCATTAGCTGCCATTTAAACCAGTTAAAATGAAAAAGAATTACCAATATAAATCTTGCCATTTTCAAGTAAACATTGCCAATCCCCAAATAATTTAAAATGTCTTCCTTCTGTCTACCATTCATAGACTCATGGAATCAACCGGGTTGGAAAAGACCTTTAAGAACATCAAGTCCAATTGTTACCCCAGCACTGCCAAGAACACCACTAAACCATGTCACTGAGGGCCTCATCTACACAATTTGGGAACACTTCCAGGATGGTGACTCCACCACTGCCCTGGGCAGCCTGTCCCAATGCTTGACAACCCTTTTGGTGAAGAAATTGCTCATAATATACAGTTTAAACCTCTCCTTGCGCAGCTTGAGGCTGTTTCCTCTTGTCCTATTACTTGTTACTTGGGAGAAGAGACCAGCCACCTCCTCGCTCACCTCATCCTAACATTAGTTCACGTCCCCAGAGGTCTCATTGGCAACCATGTCTACCCTCCCATGAACAGGCTCTGAAAAATGATTGTTCACCACCACCTCCCTTTCTGATCCTTTTAAATATCTTTATTTAAAATCCTGTGGCCTGACCAACTACTATCACAGAAAGACATAGAGAAACTTCCTACATGCTGCTTGCAAGATGTGTCTTTAGCTGTGGAAAAAAATACAGAGGCCTATGAAGTTCATGAGTAGGAGATGTTTACAAAAATAGTATCTATCAGATCTGTAGAGGCAGGAATCGTTCTCCAGGGACTGTTGCTCCAATATGCTTCTCTTCTGGCCTCCTGCCACTGGCAGTATGGATTCCCCAGTAAATGCTGCTTCTGGCAGAGATCTCTGATTGCTTCACAGAAGTAATGGAGTACTTGCCACAAGAGTTAATTCTATATCAAGCTGTATTAGCTACTGATAGGATTTTCGTGTGGACCAAAAAGGAAATGAGATAGCAAAATGACTCATACAGTTCTTTCTTGTTCAGAGCTCATTTGCTGCAGAAGACAAACAGAAAGGCTTGTTATGAGGTTCAAAGAATAAAAAAAGCAGTGCAAATGTAGTTCAGATCCTGAAGTGGTGTGACTTATCTGACATAAGTGTAAGGCTGAGTCCTTTCAAGCTGGGAAAATATTTGAGGTTGTGTGAATCAACTGAAGATTAAACAGGACAATAGGTGGAGGTATAGACGTAGGATATATTTGCATTGCATGTTGTGATATAAGCTCATGCTTACGTACACTCACGTCTGAGCAAATGCGATCTTGTTCTGCCTGCACCCAGTGGTCCTAAAAAACTTTATGAGAGCATCTTGGTTTAGTGCAGTGACAGAACTGATCAATCCACACCCCCAAGACTGTACTTACAAAAAATCCTCCTGGGTATTTTGTCCTATATTGCTAAAGAGAGGTAATGGTAAGCACCAAAACATCATTTTTCCTCTTCCCCTGCATGGTGAGTTCTCAAATTGGCCCATGCTGCTGAAGTCGAGACACAAACTTTGGATATCCTGGCATTATCTATTGGAAACTGAACATTGATGGAGTGTCCCAAATTAAGGACAACCTTACTCAGAGGAATGAAGTACTTTGCTGTTAGCCAGATACCTTAAAACCACTCATTTTGATGCAGGTTGAATTTTAAAACAATCTATTTCTGAAACAAATTTTAAGAATTTCTACAGTGGAGAGTATGTCATCCCAGCACATAAAGAGCAGGCAAGCAGTGAGCTAGCTGTAACCTAACAACAGACGGTACTCCCGTACATGCTCTGCTGCAAGATCTCTGTTGTGTGACCTCGCTCATGCGGCAGTATTCTATTAAAATTCTTTAGAACACAGAGGTTTGGCATATTGGTACACACACAAATGTTCAGTGATCGGTTGTTTGCCATTCTTTTCTCACCATGTTTGCCTTTCATTAGTTTTTCTTAAGGATTTGTAGTTTCACGGGTTTTCAGAACAACATTGCTGGTTTGCAGCTTTTCAGCAAGTGTAATATTCTCTCAGCATCTTCGTCGATGTTTGATTTTTATCCAGAGTCATGCAGAAGTGTCACATTCAGTTCCATATATATTAAGATCTCATCTTTCATACAGTTCCCATTTCTAGACTTCACAGAAGACCTAGAAAAGGAATTTACCATCTGGAACTGTGCTGGTGTGGTTTGTTCTGTTTTAATGTCACCAATGCCTTTGTAGCACACTGACCTACTGCACAGGATCATGCATCACCTTCCATTTGAGCCTGGAGAACCGCTGCTCTCTGGAACTGCTTCATAATATCAAAGCTCAGTATTAAAGAATTAGCAGGTCTAGCTTGCTTCATCTGTCATAGGCTTCACCCACCCAGCAACGCCATTCTGGCAAAGATCTTTCATAAATCTATTCTGCATCCTTGTATGTCCTTACCTTGTGTCTGAACCAGCTAAATGCCTGCTCACACAGAATGAGACAGGAGGTAGGCTGGGCTGAGGTCTGAAATTCCAGTTTCTTCTGCCATGGCCTGGGGCTTTTCCAGCGGCACATGAAATGGGAAGATGAGCGAGTTCACAGATAAGCGACTCTTTCCCACTCCTTCCCTGCCAGGAACAGCTCAGCAGATGCTAACAAATAAGAAGGAAAAATGAAAGGAAATTCCAGGAACGTAAGAGAAAGGGAACTTGGTGAATCTATGGCAGTCACCCTGAGAGTGTGCAGGTTCCTCAGCAGCAGGTAGATAGCCCCAAGAGGGGAGGTCTGAGGAGGTGGCTTTGGAGGGTCAAAAAGAGTACATGATGTGCACTTAAGAAAACAGATACCACCATTGACACAACTGTGAGATGTGTATTAGGGTGCAGGCATCTTTGATACAGTCTGAGTCTTATTTTGCCTTTTTTTAAATGTTTACTTCATTCTCTACTGAATGTCTCATTTCCAAACAGTGAAACACATAGCAGCTGCTTTTCCTCCAGGTCAGGTGAATCTATACTAGTGGGGTTGCTCAGACTGCATATTTAAAAATAATCCACAAGCAGTTAATGTGCTTTTTTAAATTCCCAGAGTTATGTAAAAAGGCACAATATTACAAAATATCAGTTGTCATCTCCTCACTCCCTTTGATACACTGGAGATGGGGAACTAGGAGCTCACAGAAATTGTAGATACTAGCTCTAAGGAGCTTTTTTTTTTGCAGTGTGGTTTTGGAGTTCTATAAATCTTATTAAAAACATATGAAAATACCCCAAACCTTAAAATCCAGTCTGAACGAAGAAAATACTTATTATTTAAAAACCTACTGATTCTGTCGTCACTGCTGAATTCTTGTCTCTGGAAAAATGATAGTGTAATATATCCAGAAGCAAAATATTGACTTAAAAATAGCCCTCATATTTAAAAAATCTTCAAAAAGTACCCTCTGCCATATAACACAGAGTAAACAGCTGCTGTGAGTAGGCTCTGGCAAATCAACATTGACTCAGGCTATTTTTGTCAGGCCTGCTGCTGTATCTGGAGGATGTGAATACATCTACCTGCTCTGCTGTGCTGCATTCTGTAAGGAATATGGTGGGATCCAGAATGCTTTTTTGGAGGTGACTCTTCCATTCCCATCTGTGTTTACAAGTCTTTGGAGGTCAAATGTTCTCACCTGCTGACAGCCACTTCACTAAGCACATTTGGGCCTTGCTTCTTTCTGTGTTCTCTACTGAAATCTGAGGAACAGGATCTCGGAAGAGGCTGCCTTGGTACCTTCTTATTGTCTTGCAACCCTTGACATCCTGATGGTGCTTCTGGCTAGGAGACATCCCCTACCAGAAGCAGGCCAGGAAAGAAGAGCATCCTGTCCTCAAACCCGTTGTGATCATAGCTGATCCTTGAAAGAAATACCCTGACTTCCTGGGGTTTGTGGCAATGCAATTCAAGAGGTGGCCACTAGAAACTTCTGGAATAATGATGTTTATTGATGCACTACACAGGACGTGGAGGCATATGTATCAGTACTGGGCTAAAGTCCATGTACAGGAAAGACAGCCACCAGTCTGGGTGGCAACCAGTAATGTCTGCAACTACTTCTTCTTAGAATTGTTTGGGTTGGAAGGGATCTTTAAAGCTCATAGAATCATAGAATAGCTAGGGTTGGAAAGGACCTTAAGATCATCTAGTTCCAATCCCCCTGCCATGGGCAGGGTCACCTCGCACTAAACCATGTCACCTAAGACTCCATCCAACCTGGCCTTGAACACTGCCAGGGATGGAGCATTCACAACTTCCTTGGGCAGCCTGTTCCAGTGTCTCACCACCCTCACAGTAAAGAACTTCTTCCTTATATCTAACCTGAACTTCCCCTGTTTCACTTTGAACCTATCACCTCTTGTCCTATCACTACAGTCCCTAATGAAGAGTCCCTCCCCAGCATCCTTGTAGGCCCAAGTCCAACACCCCCCTGCCATGGGCAGGGACATCTTTCACTAGCTTAGGTTCCTCAAAGCCCTGTTCAGTCTGAGGACAGTGGCTTGTCCTTACCCAGCATCTTTAAACTTCCACCAACCCTGTTCTGACTATGTTTTTCTCAGAAAAGCATTTTTAAATAGAATCAAGACATACATTGTTTCAATATATGGAGTTGGTTTTTTTTCACAGTATAATGCTATAATGAGCCACTACAGTGTTTCAGAAAAGTTTCCCACTTCTCACAATCGTGTCATAGGCCCATTCTTAGATAGTAAGGGCATAGGAAGGTGCACTTAATGCAGGAGCATGTCTTCTGCATTTTGGGAACCTTGGCTTTTCTCTGCTCTCACAGAAGGCTGCTTTTCCTTTCTATCTCCCCAAAGTTAGTTTTAATCTGCAGTAGGTAAGAGAACATTTATCACACTTTCATATTTACTACTTCTTCCTCAGTTTACTATCAGCTGGGAGAAAGACTTGAAACAATTGTAGATGAGAAGAGTTCTGGTCTCATGGTCCCTCAAATCACATAAATAATTGCTATGTTTAGGAGACTGGAATTCTTCAGGCACCAACTAGGTAGCTTGAAATTCCATTCCTTGCTTGGGAGTGCCGGGATTTGGAGAACAATTTTCGAGTCAAAAGCAAACACAAATGGAGATGTAGGACTCTGGCATAATCTGGTAAGAAAGTAAAGCAGATAGCATGCAGCATACTATAGGCTTCTCATTGGTGTAGGCTGAAAGACAAAATGAATTCTGAATCTATTCAGGGAGTCATTCCAGCCTCAAAACCAAGCCAGGAGCTTGAGAACAGTCAAAAAGAGTCTACAGTTTAGTGTCCTTCTAATCTTCATTGCAAGCTAAGGTCCAGATTAGGTCATTAAGTTGAATTTAGGCTATTAGCACCAAAGGGCTGATAACTGTCTGCGGCGATACCAAGTCTGAGGAGTTTGAGGCAATGAACCAGACCAGAACTTCATCCAGGTTCTTCGAAGCATTCCTCTCACTACTGAACCATACCCTCTACCCTTCTCTGTCCCATCCCCCAAGAAGACTCATTTGCAGTCTGTAGTCTAGCCCCTGTGGAATGCCTCCTTTTGAAACTTAGGAGGGAATGGATACAGGCAGTATTCCACACGTACATTCAAATTTGGACCTCTATAGACATTTCCTGTTTCTTGGATCAGGAAAAAATTGAAGCCAATTTACTGCACTGGAGAAATGCAGGTTGTCCAGTGGCTCCCAAAGCAAGTGGACAACTAGAAGTGACTAAGAAGGCTCTTTCCCTTTCAGGGTGTTACATCTGAGGTTGCTGTCATCTTGCACAGCTTGCCTTACATTGGTTTGGATATAATACATGGTTCTATTTCAAATTTACCACACCCTTGCACAAATCCACAGTATTTTCTGGCTTACTTCAAAAATACATTTTCAGTACAAATATATCCTTTTTTATAAAGTCTCATTTTTGTTTTATATTGTTAAGATAGAGGCTTGATGACCACCTTGGGAGGACACAGTTTTGGAAACCATGGGCGTAAAGGCCAAATAAACAGGAAGCAAAAGGATTATTGCTGGTAGGACTCAGCAATTTTTTTTTTCCGTGACAAACACCACATACCAAGGTGTTGTGAAGAAGGTGGGAGGCCCAGGAAAAGCAACGCTGCTCTGGAGAAATAGCTTTATAAACCAGTAATAATAACAGTGGTAACTCATCTGGGAGCTGCATGTCCTGCCAAGGAGCTCCTGCCATGGGGGACTGCTGCAAATGGAGCTCCTTCCCTGGACAGACACCACCCCAGACCCTTGCACAGCAAAGGTTTGTTCTGGGGTTTGTTTGTTTATGGCCTATTCTACTGTTTTAGTTAGGGTAATCTAATTGTATGTGTATGGCTACAATGACCTTCTGAAGTATATACATATATGTGTGTGTATTTGTACTACGCAATACTTTTCATAGTGGGATTTAAAGACCTGCAGTGACACTTCTCAGACATCACAGAGGCTCCGTGTAGCTGCTGAACAGCTCCCCTGCTTGGGGAGGGACACTTCTGAGGTGTGCTTTGACAGCAGACTTGGTTTTGAAGGGAAGCAGCAGAGAGACACCAGTTATCCGTCCTGGGCAGTTGGTTGTTGAGGGACTTCTCATAACCTTGGCAAACAGTATTCCTGACTGTGTGCCAGTTGCACAGGTGCAGGAGGAGGACTGGGCTCATAAGGACTGGAGGCTGTGCTGTTCCCAGTGCAGCTGTGTTTGGCACCCAGCTGTTGACACGCATCCTGCGAGGGGACTGAGGCACTCAAACTTGAAGCTGCCATTTGGTCAGGAGAAGGGCAGCTCTGCACATATCACGGCATCCATAAGAGTAGGAGCAGCAGCTGTGGCACGTGTCAACCTATGCCAGATGTAGCTTTTCACATGGAGAACACCCTGCATGAGGAGGGGAGTGAGAAACACACCAGGAGAGGGCTGTGCTATGGGAGCACAACAGATCTTAGGAGAGCTCTCATCAGGGTGCATTACACCTGCTGGTCCATATGGATGCAGACAACTTGCTGCACATGGCCCTGCCCTAGAGAATGTGGGCCTAACCTCTTAGTCTGGGAACAAAAGTGGACCCATTATATATACCCAACTCTGCCAGTAGGCCTAGACATAGCATTTAATACAGCACGGGGAAAGCTTTTCTTTTTTCCTTCTCTTACATCTATTTCCATTTTCATTTTATAGGCACCTAAACACTGCTAGCATACTCCTCAGTGCAGTACATGAATTTGCCACATCACTTCTGTGTGGCATTATTCCTTATTTATTCATTGCATTTCACAGCTGAATTACCAGTGAAGTTTCTTTATATCCTGCCTCCATGAAAACTTAGTGTCCTTGAACTCTTAAGAAATTCCAAGCTTTGATTTGACAGCCAGTACTGGGGCTTGTTTCCTGTCCTTCATCTCGAAGCACCTAGCTAGCACTGCATATTCTAAATCCCCCCCAACATCTGCTTTATAGGAGGCTTTCATTTCACCCATGGTGTAGAGTAGCATTCGCACCACAATATACTCCAAAATAGAACAATGCTTTTTTCAGGCATGGGACAAAGTGATTTATGGAGAGGACTGCTGCCAATTCCAGAACTTACAAGGTCTGGTACACCAAGCTGAGTGTACCTGCTGATCCATCTCCACCCAGAGAGCTAAAGGCCTATTCAGTACTAAGATTTTGCTTCAGCTAATGAGATTGAGTACAACTGTATACATCTCAAGGCACTAATTTCAGTTTGCAGCAGAGAAACACCTACTCTTCCAAGCAACGAATTGCATGAAGGAAGGTTGCTAGCATAAGGAGATTCTTATTTTCTTTAAAGCACATCTTTAAATCCACTGTATTGCAAGCATGACACCAAGTTAGAGTTTCCCCCGTGTATTCTGATGTATTCCAATTTGAGAATTCTGGCTTCCTCACAGTAAGGAGTTAATACTAAATGTCTAAGAGGGTCTGCCTTTCTTTTTCTTATTCCCATAGATCACGAAGGCTTATCTGCCTTCATGAGCTTTTAACATCCCCGCCTTGGTGGGAAATCAAACATGCAAACATCTGGATTTACAAGGTTGTGGCCAGAAAGTATTAGAGCACAGATATGTTTCTATATTCTCTCAGTCCTTTTTTAATCTCAGTCTGAGACATTCTTTGTTTTCTCTGGAGTCAGGGCTAGCCAGGGAACAGTGGCAGAGTGCTCCGAGGCCAGGTTGATTGTGTAAGGTGCACTGTGATGTTCCAGAAATCGTTAGCGATTCCACAATGAAATCTTTTTAGCTCTGCACTGACATCTTTACCCGAAAAAGAGGGAAGAAGATCGTCTACACTAGAAGAGTGACAGTGTTAGAAGACCCAGCACAGAGATACCTTCCTTATCCTGCATAATTACTTTGTGCATTAATCATGGGAGGTAACAGGGCTGATGCCATGCCTATAAAAGCAGCAGTAACTTCAGAATTATTTAGTAGCTATACAAAAGCTACAATGTCCCTAAGCAATTCATAGCTATAAATCAACAGTTCAACAGTGGCAGCTGTGTAAGGAGATGCTCAGTGTTACACATTGCTATGGGTGACATTTTCATATGGTATGTAACAATGAGAAACCTCACAGAGGGCCCAGCTTTACCAACTCCATAAGCTGGTTAATTAAGAAATATTACTTCTTTGTACAGACCTTGCTTGGAAAATTAAAGCTTTGTTTACACTTGATTCCTTAAGCTTTGGTGAGCCTCTTTGCACAGGTCTCTAATGTGACCATTTTCCAGTAGTGCACACAGGAGGTCTAACTGGTGTGGTCTGTGGTTTACTCACCTATGAGTAAGTGACAGTAAAGATACTAACGCTGTTGATAGGCGAGTCTTGGGAGCCGACAAGCCCCACGTTTCCTGAGCATTACTAAGTACAGTAATTCTCTAGGGAATTTGCAACAGTAAGGGAATTAACCCCCACATTAAGGCCAAATTCCAAAGTACAATGGTTGTGCAAAGCACATGAATTCTGTCTTTATTGGCATCCCTTCTCCCTGAGCAGCTTAGAAGCAAGGAGAGGAAGAAAAGACGGGGGCTGAAAGTTACAGACCCTGTTGTGCTGGGTCAGGCTGTCGCTGGTCTGCAGGAGGACTGACCCCGCAGCCAGCACTGGGATAAAAATAAAACCGGTGCGCAGCACATGCGATCCAACAAAGCAATTCAAATGGCTAGTGCTTTATATCAACCAGTTCACTGTTTAGCCTTGCAGCCAGTACAAGAACAAGTCGCTTTTCTGCACGGCGGAGTCATCTGATGTTTGCTTTCATTTCTGGAAGGCTGGGGAGGGGCGGCGTGAGTCAGATGCTCTCGCAGCTGGTTCGTGCGAGGAAGAGGCCAGCAGGGACCCTGACTCACCAAGAGCTGCTCAATTTCCTCCTACAGCTCAGGTCAGCGCCTGGAACCGCAACCGCGGGCTGGGGGACAGCGGTAGACCTCGGGGCGGGGAGGGGGGAGCCCGGCAAACGCTTCTGCTTTTGTAACCGCTGCCGAGCGGAGAGACCCCCCCTCCGCGCAGCCCGGGGCTACCGCCGCCCCTGCGCGCCCCGTCGGCAGGCGGTGAGCGCCGTCCCCCCTTACCTCAGCCGCATTCCCCAGCGAGTGAGCTCAGCTTCGCGCAGCCTCTCTCCTTTTATGGTCAAACAACTTTGCCTGGGCGAGGCTTTTTTGGTGAGTTGTTGGCAGCGGCGGGGCTCGGGTGCTCCCCCCCCGCCTTTCACCGCTGCTGCCTTCCCGGCCGGGCGGGGGGCAGCACTGCCCAGCCTCGCCAGCTCCGGAGCTGGGTGCCGCGTTTCCCTGTCCCCGTCCCCAGAGGTGAGTCTGTGCTCTTGGCTTAGCGAAAAAGCTTTTGTCTGCAGCGCTGGGGCTGGCGTTGAGCAAGTCTTGGGGTGTTCGGGCGGGAGGGCGCGTTTCCTGCCGCTCGTCCCGCCGGGAGGGTTGCTCGCCGTGTACAGAGTGTCTCGGTCGCTTTAGGGCAGACTGTTGGTCCTGGGGTTCCGTCAGAAGAGAGGTTCGGGGATGTGTGTCTGGTGAGTTTTCCTCCTTCCCTCCCAGTGAAATGGAGGCAGCTCCGGTATAGCTGCAGCAGTGGGGGATGGGGGAAGGTGTTGCTTGGTTTTATTCGGGACGAGCTCTCTTTTGTGTGCGAGCGGGACACCTATGGAGCCTTTTTTTCCAGATGTGCTTGAGAGAGGGGAAGCTGGGGCTCTTTGGGCGTGAAATTGGTTTAATTCATGAGGTTTTGCCTCTTTGGGAGTGCCCTGAGAAAGCGAAGGTGTACTTGTAAAGTCGTAGAACTTCCTCGCGTTTTAAGTTTGTTTGCATGGCTTTTTGGAGTTTTTCCTCCCGTTTCCCCCCCCTGTGCATAGGGAGAAGGCAAGCCCAGGATATATGGGAGAAGTTTGTAGATCTGAATGTCCCCCTCCCGGTCCGTTTGTTTTAGGGTTCTGCCTTGCAGCTTGCATAGCTGACAGGACTTTGCTCTCTTTGAAGCTTTGTAACTTTGGGCCAGGCTGGGAGAACTTTCTGGAATTAGTCTGTATGAGAGGATGAAACTAACCCGTAGCTCCTATATCTGTTTAATCTGTTCACTTCGTATTCTATATATTGTTGCTTTAGTTTTCCTTCTGACCCCTCTCAGTTGGGAGGAAGTTGGCAAATAGGGGAAGTACACATGTGGCGTGTCAGCCCACAGTGCTGGGCCAGCTTTTATGGGGGCTGCCTGTGTGACTGGAGCCGAGCTGCTTTCTGCCAACAGAGGGGAAAAATAACACTGAGCTCTCTGCTTCCTCCCACTTTGGCTAACCCCAGAAAAGTAGCTGAGTTTTTGAAAGTGGTGTCTGGGGGTCAAAGAGCTGAAAGCTGTCTGGGTGCACAAGAGGTGGCAGGCCCACCATTGGACCTTCTGGGAGGTGACCCTGCTGCTGAGGGAGGCGTCACTGGGATTTATCCTACTTCTCCTTGCTCTCTGTTAGAGAGGAACAGTGTATGAGGCAACCAAGTATCCTGACTGTGTCCTTTAGGGACATCTTTCTTCATAGCTCCACTAGAGTCATCTTAAATGCTGTTACAGCAGGAAGAAAAATCTCTCCCCTGAGGGAAAAACATGAGGATGGGAAGGATTTGAGATTAGGTCTGCTGGTGTGACGCTCCCTCTCCAATAGCTGTTACAAATAGCGCCACAGGACTTGCATAAGCTGTGTGTTTCTGGTAGAGCTTAGGTGGTCCTGTGAAGGCTGTAGGGCTGGGGGTGTCTCTGCAAGGCCAGCCTTTGCCAGCCTGTTTGGTCTGGGTTGGGTGGACGGATAAACAGAAGTGAGGATGAGCAGGGGCAGCTGCTGGATGGGGACAGCTCTGAGCAGAAAGGGCTTGAAATGTGTCATGGCATAGTGGGAAATGGGCTGTTTTGGGTTAAGGGAGCTAGCAGCTGCTGGCAGCAAAGACAGCCCTCTTTTTGTGAAGCAGCTGATGTCCCAAGACTGTCTTGTCTTTGTGTTGACGTTGTCACTGTGGTGTTCTGCTTATAGTGCTGACAATTCTGGTAGAACTACTACCAGGTGGTTCATTACACCATAGTGAAACAGTGGGGCATAACGCAGAAGCCTCTGAAGAAAGGCTGGAGGTCTTTTCAACAGCTTCTATAGCTCAGTGGCCAGCTGCAGACTCAAGGGAGTTGGCTGGTTCCTTCTGACTTGCCAGTCTATTGACCCCTACAAGTCTGAGGGATTCAGGACAGACCTCGCTTATTACTCTTCTGCGTTGGCCCTTTCCCGTGCTGGATCATGTGGGAGATGCTCAGCACAGCTTTTTGGCTGCTGCTTACTGTTGCAGCCTCTTCCTCCTTTTGAAAAGCCCAGAAAAGTTTGTCGAAGCCTGTGCAATTCATCAGCTCTGCACAAAGGGAACAAAAAGTGCAGCAGCATGTACTTAACATTTGTCTATGTTGTCACACGCTTGTGACCTGGAGGAGCATAACATCTAGATCTTGCCATACTGTACTGAATCGTGGGAGCGCTTAGAACGGGGGCAGGCAGGTCTTATCAGCAGCCACGGGTGATGTTTGTGGCACCAGGGCTGTCTGTCCCAGCAGCTTTTATTGTCCGTGTGAGAGAGGCCGGCAGTGTGGAGTGGCACCGATTTGAACATTGGCACAGAGCCGCTGTGCTGGGGGAAGCGCTATTGTGCTGGGGTGTTAGGAGAACTATAGGCATGCCGGGCTTTACAACAAAGCATCTGGCTTCGTGGAGATTTCTAGCACGGATAAGATTTCTGGCTTGGATTGCCGGGCTGAGGGAATCCTAGAAATGCGGCTGTCATCATGAGCCCTGCGGTTTCTGAAGCAGCCGGCTTGGCGGGGCTGTCGTCTGGCTGTTCGAGCCTGGTGATGGGGAGGAGTGAGCGGCGAAGGTTGCTATGCCCGCTTGCCGCAAGCGGAGCGCCGGCCTTTCCCACTCCCACAGCGCGTCCTTGCGCAGCGCAGGGCCGAGCCCTGGTGCGGCGGTGCTGCTGCGCCCCTCGCAGCCCCCGGGCACGGGCGGAGCGGCGGCGGCCGCTTCCTGGCGGGGGCAGGAAGGAGGGGAAAAGCGGGCGAGATCCGGGGAGGTGACAACAGGGAGCTCCTCACCCGCCCCGTGCTGCCGCCGCTGCCCGCAGCATGCAGAGCTCCGGAGGTAAGGGATGGGGAGTGCGAGGGGTGCGCCAGGGTCGGACGGGCGAAGGGGGAGGTTACCGGGGCTGTCACAGGCAGAGGTCAGGAGGAACCTTTTGGTGTTATTGGGTAAGTGGGGGGGAGGAAATGCTAATTCCAGTTCTGGGAGAGCACGTATGGGAGCACCCCTTAGGGTGTGTGTGGTGGGTAACATGCGTTCTGGTGGCCCACTGCTGTCCTCTCCAGCATGCTGCGTGCAGGGTTCTTGTGCAGCAGAAAGCTTGGGTTTCTCTGTGGCAAGAAGCCCTTTGTGGTTAATGCTGTACTGAACTGAAATGGTGAAGCGTGCTGGCTCATTCAAGCTGTCTGCAGTTTCTGTTCCTCCTTCTTCCCGTGCTGATCCTGGAAGTGCTCTGCGCTCTGCTCGGGCACCTCAGCCTCTGGATGGACTTAAACTTCTGTATCCCTCTGTTTCACATGTTTCTCTCTGTTAATTTCCACTCTGGCCCACGGCTGACTTCATATCAGTTTTCTCCCTCTTCTTTCCTGCCAGGTGCTGAGAAGATGGCCTCCCCAGGTGCCCCAGGGACCCGCATGACGTCTGCAGTCAACATCAACATTTCCACCCCTTTCTTCTACAATCCACAGAAGAAGTTTGCACCTGTGGTTGCCCCTAAACCCAAGGTGAACCCCTTCAAGGCTGGGGATGCATCAGAGCCGTCGCTGCCCCCGCCTCCTGGAGCTGGCGCGCAGCGTGCTCAGATAGGGAAGGTGGGGGAGATTCCGTCAGCATCCATATCCCTGCTGCCAGAAGGTAGGTGAGGGCTGGCGTGACAGATACGTATTTTTAAATTCCAGGGGTGTGAGGTCTGTAACAGGGCTAAACATGAGAACAGGGGCATATCTGCTGTAAGCGATGGATGTTCCTGCTGTAGAGGCTGGCAGGTTCCGGAATGAGTTAAAACGACTGTAAAGGGATACCAGAGTACATAGAACTTGCATTAAAAATGGAAGCTGGATGGCAATCCTGCATTGCACTGGTGCTAGAGGAATGCAATTGATTGTTTTTTATAGTATTCCCTGAGTGCATAATTGTGTAACTGCAGTCAATTTCTGGCCAGCATGTCTGGGAGCAAGTATGTTGGAGGCAACTTCACCCTGATGGTGGTGAATCATGCCACTCTCCTTGTTGATTCATCTGAGCTCAAGCTGGTTGTCTCTGATTATAGAGATCCTTCTCATGGGCTCTTCAGTTGTCATCTTCGCTGCTGCTGGAGATGGGGGGGAAGAAAAAATGGCATGAAAAACTGGTGGAAGCTGTCAGAAACAGCTGTGTATGGCTTGTAGTGTTTTACAGTTTTGCCTAGTGGTTTGGGTTGGGTGTGTTTTCCTGTGCAGAGTGACTTCTTGGTCTATTAGTGTGGTTTCCTTTGTTTTTTTCTTTCTATTTCCTGTGGTGGTGGTGTGTTTTTGTTGGTTGGTTGGATTTGTGTCCTCTGACAAGCAGAAGGTTCCTAGTTTTGTGGCTCCCTACTTGGAACTGATCAGCGTGGGGCTATCAGAAATTTCTCTAGGGACCTCTTGCTAATGCTTGATGTTGTGCATTACCCCAAGGCTCTATCAGGGTGCACCTCAGTCAGGATACGCGTGTTAAGGTAACGTTAACTACTGTGTTAAATGTCTTTCACTATCTAGTATAGAGTGTGCAACACTGATGGTTTCTAGGTTGGCAGCTGACCTGTAGGAAGGCAGGTTCTGTGCTCAGAAGAGACAGATTATGAAGCCAGGAGTCACAAGGGTCCCCATATTGGTGTTTCTGTCTCTTAGAATTGTACCAGCTAACTCCGACCTTTTTCCTCATGTGTTGTTGGGGGGTTTTGCTATAGTTGCGTGGATTAGGGATGTCTTTGGGAAGGTCTCAAACCGACACAAATACATAACCTGAAGTACAGAAGTAGATAGATGGATGTTAAAAATTATTTTTCAATACAGAATGCAATTGGAGTATTAGGTGTTTTTGCTCCACTTCCTTCTTTCCTTATAAATCTTATCATGGAGGAACTAACTTAACAGAAAGATTAACAAAGAACCATTGGGCTTAGGCTGCTGTCACCATTGGGTGAGGGCTGCCAGCAAGACATCTAAAGTACAAATGAACCACCAAAACTCAGTCATGAGAGAAATGCATCTGATTTGATCCTTCTCTGATGCATCTCTTCAGTCCTTTCCCTTTCTTATACACTCCTCAACCAAATAATAGTATAACAAAGCCATAGTAACTGGTCTCTTTGTCTTAAATGACAGGATGGCTAAGTTAGTATTGCTGTCGGAATGTTGTATTTAGTATTGATCATTCTATAAATCTGGTACAGTAAGTTTGTGGGAAACTTTTTTGTTTGAATAATTCATAAAACAAGCTTTTAGTGCATCTGAAACAGTGTGACAGCAGATCAGGGCTTTGTTTCTGCAATATTCTTTATCGGTTCAATAAACCAAAAGGCAAGCATATACAAACTTGAACCCAAACTGTAAGTTTCAGAGGAAAAAATGCCAGCCTAGTATTACTTCCTCCCCCAAGCAGAAGTTCTGTTTCACAAGAAGGTTTGGAAGAGGTGCTGCATACCAGTGCAGTTTATGCATTCCACTAGCTAATTAAGATTTTGGATTTCATTTTCTGAAAGGGCAGTATTGTCTCCCTTAGGTTACGTATGAGAAGTCCTTATAAAGTCTGCTGGCAGTAACTGCATATAAAGATGGAACAGTTCAATTACTGCTGTTGAAAGTTGCACATGGAGTAGCAGGAGTGAAAAACATGGTCTTTCACCCTACTGCTGGTTTGGGCTAGCTAGGGAGAAGGGTGGGTGTATAGAAGAAGGGATGTGGAAGTTATGCCTCCTTGTCTTCAGTGTTCTTTGCTGCTTGGATGATAAGAGGACAACTTCTCCCATCCACAGTGAAGGCAAGAGTGTTCATATTTATTTGGCTGTGGTGTAGTAGAAAATGTCTCTTTTTCCTGTTCCACATCTTTGGCAAACATGCATAGGTAGAAGCAGTGGGGTTTTCTTGTAGGAGATTGAGGCACTCTGGTGCTTTTCAGCCTGCTTAAAAAGGGCTTTAGAAAATTTCTCATCCTCATGTGTATTGGGTACGGGGATGTTTTAGCTTCCAAAGTGAAAGCTGTTTTAATTTCCTAGAGAAATAAAGCAGTTTCAAAGATCCCTCATATGAATAAGGTTTAGTTGGTCCAACTCACCTGATTTTCCTCCCTCTTGTTTCTCGTAGTGCTTATTAGTCAGTTGTGAGGTGCCAGCTTATTCTCCTGTAATAATACTGCCTCTTCAGGGTCCTGGGTTATCTGCTGGCACTCCTCCTAATGTTGCTCTGTATGTAGCAATCTGAGCCAGTTACTGACAAGAGAAACATGCTAGTGACCAGTGAATGAGAGGAGGGGTGAGAAAGGGCATAGTAAGACATGTTTCCCAATTATACAATAATTATTCCCAGTAACTAATTGTAGCAGATAATGAGGGAAGTTTCTGTGATGGCAAACAGCTTTGGACTAGGTGAAAGCCAGCCTGTGGAGTTCAGTTGTCCCTGATGTTGTCGCCCTGAGTACTGAGGAAGTACTTGCTTTAATACCTTCAAGACCCCTTTTGGGGTTTGTGCTGGCTAATAGTAAGAAATGGTCCAAACTTGCTTTTGTTCATTCTTCCCCACAGACCTGCCGCTGCCTCCTCCTCCACCACCTGGAGAGGAAGCAAATTTCTCCTCGAACTGTGCTTTTCCCCCACCTCCACCTCCCTTTGAAGAGCCTTTTCCACCAGCCCCAGAAGAGGTTTTCCCTTTGCCGCCACCGCCACCAATGTTTGATGAAGGGCCTGTGAGCAAGGGACCTGCCCCACAGGTGAGTGTGGTCAAGGGAAGTGTGGTTTCCTGTAATACTCTGTGAGTTGGGAAAGCTTCTCACTACTCTCTGAGCTCGGCAGCAGGAAGCCCTGAGATCTGGGAAAGCAGAAAATGCTATCGCCCTATGGACCAGCATAGGTTAGGGTCAACTGGCCAGGCTACAGCTCTCTGCAGATGAAGGACCTGGTGCTCCTGATGGACAGCGAGTTGAGTGTGAGCCAGCAATGCACCCTTGTGGCTATAAAGGCCAACCACATGTGCTGGGCTGCAGTTTTGACAGTGCAGGACAAGGACAGTGATGATTCCTCTCTGGTTCTAGTGAGGCTACATCTTGGAAAACTTTCCAGTTGAGCTCGCAGTGTAATAACCCAGAGGAATACTGAACTAGATGTAATCCAGCAAAGGGTCATAGCAATCATTGGGGGTTGGAGCTTATGATGACAGAGCTGGGTTTGTTCAGCCTGCAGAAGAGGAGGCCAAGGCAGGGATGTAACCGCAGTCTGCTATACCTAAAGGAGGGCTGGAGAGAAGACAGATTCTTCTGGCTGGGGCACAAGAAGAGACAATGGACATGAGCTGTGGCAAAGGAAATTCCTTTTGGACAGAAGAAAAAGCTGTTCCACTCCAAGGGTGGCTTAACACTGGCAAAGGTGGCTGGAGAGGCTGGGGAATCTGCATCCTTGGGAATGTTCAGAAATCACCTGGACAAGGCCCTGAGCAACCTGATCTAGCTTGTTAGCTAGAGTTAGCCCTGCTGTGAGCAGGGTGTTGACGAGAGAGCAGCAGATGACTTTTTTCCCACCTAAATCTGTCTGTGAGTTTCTTTGGGCTGTGCCTTTTCCTGCTGTTTGTAGACCTTGGAGACTGTGCCCTGTTCATGCTCACCGACTTGCTCTCCATTCAAAGCAAGGAGCAGTTCTGCACCACAGTCCAAAGCACAAAAATCTGCTCTTGTAAGAGCGTACACCTGGTTCTCTGGCTGTTCCTGTAATGTGCTCTGCTCACTCTTTCCTCATGGATGGTGGTATAGGAACGTGGCAAGATGAGCAGCATTGATCTTGAGATTGACTCACTGTCCGTAATGTTGGATGACATGGAGAAGAATGACCCCTTCAGATCCCGGGTGAGCTCTCCAGAATGTTGGAAGTGGAAGAAGAGATGACTGGTTTGCTGAATGGAGGTAGTGAGGATTAAAATGTCTGGATAAACCATAGTGCAAAAGTGTATGTGAAGGACCAGAAAGCACCGATCTTGCAGTTTGTCAGGACTGCTAAATACGTAACAGTGTGGAAACTCTTAACATTGTGGGTCTGGGGTAGCTGCTGACACTGCTATAGACAGCATGTTTTCTCTTCCACCTTGCTGACAATTGCCTGTTTCTCTCTGTTGCTTCCCTTTACAGATATCTCCAGGATCCACAGGTTCTCTGGAGAAACCATCAGCCCCAAAAGCCCGTGTGGAAATACCATCTGCATCCAGAGATACTCCTCCTTCCTTTCCTTCCAAGTTCACTCCAAAGCCAAGTGGAACCTTATCTTTCAAACCCCCTGGAGCAGATTTGACCCCAGCCCCATGGTCAGCCCCACAGCAACACAAGGAGCCCCCAGCACCGGTCCCTCCACCACCCTCTCTCCCTCCTGCTCAGCCTACCCCTACATTCACCCCACCTAAGTCTGTTGCTGGCTCTCCTAAGTCTGGGTCCAAATCAGGTGCCAGTGTTACCATGGCTCCCTCAAACTCTGCAAGATATCCTACCTCCCTTCAGACTCAGTTCACAGCCCCTTCACCTTCAGGTCCCTCCTCTCGGCCACAGCCTCCCAATTTCACCTATGCCCAGCAGAGGGAAAGACCCCAAGTGCAGGAGAAGCCGCGTCCAACAGAACGACCTGCAGCTGCAAAAGACACGGTAGGGGATAGAGCCGTGGGGTCAGTGCCTTTGGGTGGGCACCACTGGAAGTGAAGTTGGAAGATGAGGAGGGAGGGTCTGTCCTAGGCTAGAGGAGGCTGTTACCCCTCTGAAAGAGAGCTGTAGCTAGAGATGGTTGCGGAAAGGGATAGGGCTTCATGAAAAGGTAGAAAGAAGCAAGCACGGTGGGTGGAAGGTTGTTTTCTAGAGAGAAACACAGAAACAAGGTAAGGTAAGTAGGTTTATTAAGGACAGGGTGGGAAGGAGTCTGTGTAGGCATAAAGAAATTAAAACACCAGTTCCCTTCCATTGGTATCGGAGCACTGAGGTGAAGGGGGGGGGTGTGTGTGGGTACACATCCTATCCTCCAACCAGAAGACACAGTTAAAGTATTTCCCTCCCAGCACCTCTCGCTGCAGTCCTCATGACCCAATGCAACTCAAACTAAAAAGGCTAGAGGTGCCTCTATTTGTAGAAGAGAGCTGAGCTGGGGACCAGCTGTACAAACTGTCCATAAAATAGCTCTGTTGTAAAGCACTTGGAAGTCCTGGCAGACGGCACGGTGAATGTGAGTCAGCAGGGCACCTTTGAGGCATTGAAGACAAACCATGTTGTGAACTGCAGCAGGTCAAGGGATGTGATTCTGGCACTCTCCTCAGCACTTGTTACTGCGTCCAGTTTTGGTCCCCCCACCTTTCAAGAGAGACTGAAAAATTGGATAGGGTCCAGCAAAGGGGAGAGACTTTTTAGCAGGGACTGTTGTAATGGGACAAGGGGCAGTGGTTGTAAACTGAAAGAGGGGAGATTCAGGACGTTTTTACAATGAGGGTGTTAAAACACTGGCACAGGTTGTTGCTCAGAGAGGTGGTGGATGCCCCATCCCTGGAGACATTCAGAGCCAGGCTGGATGTGGTTCTGGGCAACCTGATCTAGTTGAGGGTGTCCCTGCTTGTTGCAGAGGGGTTGGACTAGATGAGCTTTGAAGGTCCCTTCCAACCCAAACTATTCTATGGTTCTGTATGTGTCCTCAGGGATCGAATGTTTCTTCTTCCTGCAGCATAGACCCGCAGGCTCCAACGCAGATCCACCTAGGGGAAATTCCTGTCTGACTATGAAGGAGGTAGAAGAGCTGGAGATGTTGACCCAGAAACTAATGAAGGATATGGAGCATCCGCCCTCAGCAGAGGCCGCTACTTCTGGTGCGTTCGCTCAGCTGACAGCAGTAGGGCTGTGAGGGGTTTTTATCTCTCCTAATCCCTTTCTTCTTCCATTGACAGAGCTCTGTGGCTTCTGCCGGAAGCCCCTGTCACGAACCCAGCCAGCCGTGAGGGCCCTGGACTGCCTCTTCCATGTGGAATGCTTCACCTGCTTCAAATGCGAGAAGCAGCTGCAGGGGCAGCAGTTCTACAATGTGGATGAGAAGCCCTTCTGCGAGGACTGCTATGCTGTGAGTTACTGGGATGAACGCTGCTGGAGAGAGCTGAGCTTGCCGTGGTTGCTCTCTCTTGCTTTCCCTTCCTCCTTCCACCTCGCCTGTTTGTGGCATAGCCTCCCAGGGGTTGGGAACTGGATTAATGTGTCTTCCTTGTTTCCTCTGGGCTTAGGGGACCTTGGAAAAGTGTAGTGTCTGCAAACAGACCATCACAGATCGGATGCTGAAGGCCACTGGTAACTCATACCATCCCCAGTGCTTCACCTGCGTGATGTGCCATACCCCTCTTGAAGGGGCCGCTTTTATTGTGGACCAGGCCAACCAGCCTCACTGTGTGGATGACTACCACAGGTATGGAGAGAGTATGTGTATGTGGTGTCTGAAAGAAGGCAGATTCCCTCACAGCTGTTTAATTTTGATGCAGAATGGGGTTGGGTTGCCCATGTGAGCAACAGACATTAAGTTAAAAATGAGTCAGCAATGTACCTTGTAGCAATTAGATCTTTTCCCACTTAAACAACTTTGTGATTTATTATTCCTCTGCTGCTAATAGTGTTGTATGGCAGTGAGAAATGTTCATTGGCTGTCACCACGGTGGCTGTGATTTCCTCCATATTTGTGTGTGTTGCAGGAAGTATGCTCCACGCTGCTCAGTCTGTAGTGAGCCCATCATGCCAGAGCCTGGAAAGGATGAGACAGTGCGTGTTGTGGCATTGGAGAAGAATTTCCACATGAAATGTTACAAATGTGAGGTAAGCCTAGTGGCCCCACTCCTCCTGTGCTCATCACCAGCAACTGGACCTCTTTGTCTTCTATCCTGACTAAACACTAAGGTTGTTTTGAATTAATCTGGAGCATTTTTGAAGCAGGTTCAGAAAAAGATAAGGCATTCAGTGACCACAGGTCCATGAAGAAGGATTATGCAGGGTTGTAGTCTCTAACATCGCTAAAACAGCAGTTGTGTATACTGTGGGAACATGCTGGGATCACAGAAGGGGCTTGCTCTTCCCTCGAAATAGTATCTCCTATTAGCACCACCAGAAGCAGAGCAGTGGGCTGTGAGCCATTATCCTGACCCAGTGGGGGATTTCTTGCATCCTTGAATGCATTTATCCTGCTGTTGGCTATCATTGAGCTCCCTCCCTCTTTTCTTTCCCTGTTTAGGACTGTGGGAAGCCCTTGTCCATTGAAGCAGACGAGAATGGGTGCTTTCCACTGGATGGGCACGTGCTGTGTATTAAATGTCACACCATTCGTGCCAAAACAGCACGCTGAGGAGCTTGTAGTGGGCATCCCCTTGAGACCCCTGCACTCAATACTCTTCCCCTCCCTGCATTGTCCTATCCCTCTGCCTGAGAAGGCAGATTGCTACCAATGGAGACTATGCCAGCACAGCTCTTTACTTATGTAGGATTCACTGCTCCTAGACTTCTCTCTGCACACCCACCAGGAAGGAACCTCTCCTCCTGTTGCCACATCCTGGCCACCGTGTATTCCAGGCTGGGGGCTGTGATGGTGAGTGCACAGTCTCTGTTCCTTCAAGGCTGGAGGAGGAAGACCAGACCTCCACCACCACTGCCTCATGGAAGTGGCAAGAATGACCTGATGGCAGGTGCTGGGAGGGGCTGAGCATCATTCTGTCCCACGGAGCCAAGAATGGCCATTGGACCTTAGAAGGTGGAAGCCTCCATCTCGGTACCACTTCTGTCTTCATTTGGTTTTCCCTCTTGCTTTCATGATGAGGAAGTCTTGCCCTACCCCATCTCTTGCTCCTGGGTTAGGGTGTGGAGGCAGAACACATTGGGAATCCCTGTTATTGTTGCTGTGAAAAGCTAACCTAGTATAGCTTTTCTGTCTCTAATGGATTTTACTGGCTGTCTTGTTACTTTTGATTTCCCCCTTAGCCAGATTAAACTGGCAGCATTTGGAATCCTGCCCTGTTCCCGAGTTTGGAAAGTTGTTTTTCAATCTTTCTCCCTCCCCAGAATGAGTCACTTCCCAGTGTGTTTTCTGGGCAGCCAGGCTGGGCACCAGAGTAGCAAAGCGGTCCAAAGAAAGCATGTTTACAGACCGTCATAAGGACGGGCAGCACACGGTGAGGAGGTGTCTCAGTGTGTGGAAGAGGATTCAGCAGACTAAGGAGTGTCTCCCTGTTCCAGTAGGAATTCTTTCACTGCTGTCAGTGAAAGCTGTGGTGTAATAGCAATGTACTATCTGGCTCTAAGTGTTACTGCACTGAGCCCCATTTCCTGGACTAGAAACTCTCAAACCGAACAAAGCTTTTGAATAGCTACACTGTGCCAACCACTGTTTGCATTCAATAAAATGTAGGGTTTTTTCCATGAGTGTGTCTGCTGTATTTGTTCAACAACCCATGAGAATTGCTGTCTTAGGCAGTAGAGAATGTACAGTTGCTATTCCACTGGGCCTCCAGAGATGAGTAACCTGAAAATGGCTTTTCTGTCTGCACCAGTTGGTCTCCTTTTCAAACTGTTGAGTTTCCTACTTCCCTCTGCCTGAAGAGTAGCTCTCATTTAAAGCAGTGGAAGACTACTTTTCAGTGTAGCAAGATTGTCGTCTGCTTGATGTGTCACTAGGAGGCGAGTTATTACAATCCACTTGCATCACACTGGAATAAAGTGGCCAATTTGCCTGCCTTGCCTTAGCCATTGCTACTCAAAGTGTTTGTGCTTGTTCACGGTTTTAAGCATGGTACTGTCTTGGTCACTGCAGGTGAAACTCCTCTTTGTGGTAAGCATCAATGTTTTTACACTTCAAAGACATGAAACCTGCTCTTGTTCTCTTGCCAGTTTTGGGGGAGATGTTGAATGACTCCTTGCAAATTGATCCAGTAAATGCTTTGAGGTTTCCTATAGGATGAGCAAAGAATAAACAAATTGTATATTTGCTTTCTTTTTCTTACCTCAGTTCTTGCTGGCATTGTCTTGAGTGGTTGTTTCTAGGTTATGTGATTAAACTGAACTCTAACCCAGTTCCTCCCAGAGCTGTCAGAGGACTATAGCCCAGGTGTCTGGATATGAACCTGCCAGAGTCAACTGCAGGGGTTCTCCGGGTCACTTTGCAGATTAAGGGGAGGTTAGTCCCTCTGAGGGGCATGGAATGCAGGGGAACAGCATTTGGTGACTGTACAACTCTTGTTACAGGATGTGTAGGGGCAAGATTAAAGGCAAGAAAAGGGGGAGTGGTTAAGTTGAGGAAGCAGCAGGGAAAAATGGGGGGAAAAGGGCACAGAAGGGGTTGGCTGTACATACACAGTACACTTGTCTGGCCATGCCTTGTGTGTCATCAGCACAGTCTATGCTGTATTCTTACTAAACTTTTTTCTCTCCCCTGTGTGAAGGGACTCTGTTCAGTGCATGTGGAGATCTAAGTGCCAGCAACTGGAAATACCTGAGTGCATGCATGTTGTGTGGGTATGTCCATGCGTAATCAGTAGCAAAAAGCAAGTCAGAGTAGCTGGTAAGTGGGTGAGTAGGGTAAGTAAGAGACTTGAGATCCCTGATTTGGCATGGCTGCAAGTCTGGCTGGATGCTGGAGAGACCGGTCTGAGCATCAGCTGCTGGAGGTGCCAGCAGGTCCAAGCCAGCTACTCTTGGGTCTGGAGGTCAGCTACTGGTAAGCCTGGACCAGCAACCAGAGAACAGTTTGCATCTTGTTTATGTGTGTGCACTTGAGGGGTCCGAGTGCGTACCACTGGAGTGGAGCTGCAGGCCTGGAGGACTTCTGTGTCCTGGTGCCAGCAACTGAGGAAACCAGCTCAGGCTGCAGGTTGTGGAGCCAGCTACTGGATAGACTCTAGAGGGATCCATAGTGTATATATATTATTTACTGCTAACAGGTTCATCCTGATCAGCCAGAGAAGGGAATAGGATCAGGCTGTTTGTGCTGTGCTTGCATGAGTGCTGTGTTTTCTGCCTCAGGCCAGTCATGTACAGTGTATATGCGTATATATACATGCACATATTATATACATGAATATTTTGTGTACATGAGTGCCTATTGAGAATACATTCTCAGGCTTGCTAGTGTCTGTGCCTGAGGACATGGAACTGAGCAGCCCCCTCTCTGTGAGGCCAGCTGATTCAGCAGCTCCTAATGGTTGAAGGTGGAAGGGACCTCCCTGCTCAGAGCAGAGTCAGTCAGAGCAGGCTGCTCAGAAATGTACCCTGTCAGTTTTTAATACCTCCAAGGAGAACTCCACAACCTCCCTGGATAACCTGTTCCTGCGTTCAACAGCTCTCACAGTAAGTTGTTTGGTTTTTTCCTTACCTTCAAATGGAATTTACTCTGTTTTGATGTGTTTCCACTGCTTCTCCTTTCACTTGATACCATTGGGTGCACTCTGGCTCCCTCTTCTTCATGCCCTCCCATCAGGTATTTATAGACACGAGCCACCTAAACTTTCTCATCTCAAGGCTGAACAGTCCCAACTCTCTCAGCCTTGCGCACCTCTCATGTCAGATGCTCTAATCCCTCCAAAATTATAGTGGCCTTTCACTGGACTTGCTCCAGAAAGTCCATGTCCTTTGTACCGGGGAACCCAAACTTGGACAAAACACTCTGGATGTCTGGCCAATCTTGAATAGCAGTTAAAAATCATCTCCCTCCAGCTACTGCATTTGCTAATGCAGCCCAGATATTGTTTGCCTCCTTTGCTACAAGGCCATATTACTGGCTCAGATGTAACTTGCTGTTCAGTATGACCTGCAAGTCCTTTGTTGCAAAGTTGCTTTCTAGCCAGTCAGTCCCCAGCATGTACTGGGTGCATGGGGCTATTCCTTCCCGGTTGCAGGGCTCTGCATTTCCCTTTGTTCAGCTTTGTGAGTAATCTCTCTTCCCATTTCTCCCATCTATTAAGGTCCCTCTGAATGGCAGCAGAAGTACCTGACCTATCAACAACTCTCCATTTTATATCATCTGTGTGGATAAGCTAACACATATGCATGACACAGACTCATCATCTTGTGTCAGCCTTATCAGGGCTTATCTTCTAGCCTGGATATCTGCATGTAGCAACTTATTATCTATACTTCGTGTTAAAAACATCTGTTACTAAGACTGAACTTACTGATATACTTAAAAGACTCACAGTAGGAGCTTATCTTGTCAGCTGTATCTCTCACTGTAGTTACAGTGACTTGAGTAGCTAAAGTATGTGTATACTATGGTTACATGTGTATACTCTGCTGCTTCTCATGTTGAACAGAAACCAGCCTTCTTAAGTTGCAGTTCTTTAGATCTCTGCTTTTTAATTCCTCTGTCTTTTCTGGTTAAGCAAGACCTTCCCAGGAGCAGGACTTTTAATTTATAGCCTTAAGAATTTGGAGCGTTATATAATTATGGAAACACTGACAGCTATCTGCAGCAGTAACAGTTGAATGGCTAGCATTCACCTTCACCAACTTAGATTTAGCTCAAGCACTGAAATCTATATCTTGAGGTGATAACTTTCCCTAAGTAGGCTAAACCCAGAGAGTCTGTTCTGCAGGAGAAGGAAGTACTAACCACTTGTATTTCATCAAACTACAGCAGTAGCTTCTAATACTTCTCATGGTTTCAGAATAAACACAAGAGCTGTAAAAAGATGGACTTGGCTAATGGATGGGTACAGCTGTGACTGGATTTGGAGAAAAAAGTCTGAGGTGACTAGCTGTATATGGATCCTTCAATCCTAGTGCAACCACATTGCCACATTGAATCTGCAGTTAAATGGATGAAGACCATTGGCTCAAACAACTCAACATGGGTGTAAGGACCCTGCTGGAACTTATATACGCTAAAGTAAAGGTTCCAATCATGTTTGAAATAAGCCAGAGAACTCCAGCACGGCCTGCTCTGCCACAGGTTTATTTACAAAATATTATTTACAGTCTATGTGTCTTGAGCTCTGATAAATAATAACATTTCCTCCACAGAGAAGGAATAAGACAGACCACCTACACATTTTTCTGTTACAGATACCCTACCCAGCCAAACAAGTCTATTCCCTTTTAAAAAGGGGAAGAGAAAAATGGGTACCTAGAGGATTTTATGTCTGTGGCACAAGTAAAAGTATTAAGCAGGTCGAGAAGATTTAAATCTTCCCCCCTGAAGTGTGCATGTGCAAAACAGCAACATGCTGAGGTTACGTGATCATACAAGTTAGAGCTGCTACTCCCAACTTCTCCTCAAAAGAAGTACACCAGGAGTTGCTGTTTAAGGCAAGAATGGTTGAATTAAAAATATAACCTTTAACCAGCAGCCTTATGAAAGACTGAATAGTTTCTTCCTGATGTAAAATAAGGAAGAGAGAAGGCTGCTGAAGTGAGATGGGATGTATGCCAGGGAGTGAATGGGCCCAGTCTCTACATGTCTGGGTCCTTGTGCATGTTCCCTGAATGTCCCAGTCCATCTGAACTCTTATTTCCAATCGTAAAACATTATCCACCCTTCCCTCCCAACCTGCTTTGTATGTGTCTTTGTTTCCATGTGATATGCCAAAAGTCTGAAACTCCAGTATGTGGACTACAGGGATTTCTTAGTGCTGCACAGAATGGACTACATAAGACAGGGCCGAGGACAGTTTCTAAGACCAGTGCTCTGAAACGTACTGATGGCTGCTGTAGAGCTGAAGCAAGTGGAACAGAAATGAGAGAAGGTGGTGTTGCCCCATGAGCTTTTTCAGTTCTGGTGGTTTTGCTTTGCTTGTCCCAGTCACTCATTTGGAAGCAATTGCCATAGGAATGATTCCAAGTGATATCTGGTAAGAATGGGCATTTAGCAAGCTTAAGAGAACAATGACTGATCACTCCTTAAAGCCTTGGATGCTACACAGGATCCTCTTCTGGTGGCCTGGAAGTGACACTCCCATCTGTTTCAAGTCCCTGAAGGAAATGGGAAAAGAAAAGAAAAATGAATGGCTGTCCTTGTTTCTTTGGGATTGGGATGGGGATAAGGGCAGAAACAATTATCAAGCATTAGTTCAGAAAGCTTCCTTTCCCTCAGCACCTCCTACTATGCTTACCTTTCCTCTAGAGGGAAGAAACTTCTAGATGTTCCTGCCCTTCACTGGCTACCTCTGCCCAACCAGTCAACTGTCTTCTCCCACCTTGTGACTAGGCATGTGTTGCCATTAAACCAGGACTGTGTCTATGTTAGTGATATAGGCCATGTCTCAACCCTTTTGCAGGTCTGTGCGTGCACATTTGTTCCATGTAACTCCCCTGGCCAGACCTGGCTTTACATCCCCAACCCTATAACAGAACACAGCTGTGTTGTAAAGCGTCTGGCCTGAGTCCTTCTAAGGAGCCCAGAAGGACTTTGCTCTATGCTAGAACAGTGCCTGGCTGATGGGTGGGTAGCCCACCTGGAGTGCAAGGCAAGAAAATGATCTTATAAAGCCCTAGAAAGGCAGGGAGATGGTCAAGTTAGAGAACTGTCTGCCATCTGTTGTTTTCCCTTGCTGTTTGTGTCTGATGTGAGTTCAGATGAACTCAGACTCCTAAAAAGTCCTAAGCGTGGACAGTTTGGGAATTACTCTCACAGTTTGGGCTGATCCCAATTCTCTGGACCAATTTTTCCCTTTTAGGGCAAAAAGCCAGTCCACTTCCATTTAACTATATAGAGAAGGATAGAAAGAAGCCTTCCAAGTAAATATGAGTGCCTGTTCAGCTAGCACAGGGACAGACACAGCTATTTGTACCATAGCCTGAGATGCCCTGTGGGAGCTTAGCCTGCCCTTACTCAGCAGTGAGCTCCAGAATGGACTCCATGGTGTCCAAGCCGGCAGTGCGGAAGTTGGAGATGTAGCGCTTCATGCGAATGGATTCCAGCCACTCAGGGATGGATCGATAGGGAATCCCATCAGATCCACTGCAGCTGGGGAGCCGGAGTGTTACCCTAAAGACAGAAAAAATCCTCATTAGCCAGGCAACATCCTTAAATATCCAGTATTAGTGAGGAGAGAGTAGCTAGAGGGCAAGTGCTCTCTGCCAGGGCTAGGCAAACCTATCTGCTCTCTGCACAGTGAGGTCAGACTGCCCAGGCCAATGGCCATGACAGAGGCAACTACTCTCTTCTGCACACAGAGCATTCAAGGTGCCTCTTGTCAGCCTGCATTGCTAGCACTACCTCTCCTCCTGCTGGAGATAGGGAGATGAAAATCTCCCAGTTAACCTCTCCTCCTGCAGCGACAGCACGCTTACCTGGGATCAAAGTCTGCAACAGGCCGGAGGAGCTGGGGACTTGAGATGAAATGTTGCAGCTGTGCCCGGATTTCCTGAAAATGAGGCCTCCTCAGCCTATTTTGTGACCAGCAGCTCTTCATGAGCTCGTAGAGGATAGATGGGCAGTCCACGGGTGGGGGGAGCCGACACCCGTCCTCTAAGCTTTTCATCACCTGCACAGAGGACACAGAAAAAATCTGTCCAAGAGCAGAGAGTGTGAAAGAGGAGCCAGAGGCCTCTGTGGGGCTGGGAGCAGGCAGTTCACAGTCTTGCATGGAGTGCAGTCAGGGAAGAGTTGAAGCAGATTACATGTGTACGAAGTAGGGTTTGGGCAGCACAGCAAAGGATCAGGACACCTAAGGGATGTCAAAAAGTTGAATACTTTCAATCCTTTACTAGCTTAGCTCCCATTTGGTTCAGAGATGCAAACACTTATCACCCTTGACTTGGTTGCACTGATTTTTAGCAGGGAGGGAGACAGTAGTTCTGTGCTCAAAAGAATATCCAGACTGCAGGCTGAGGGAGATCTACAGAAGTTGGGCCTATATGCCTTGGTTATTTTTTTAAATCAGCGCTTGTGCTCAGTGTCTGTTACCTCTTGATTGCTCATGTTCCCATATGGCTTGTCACCAAATGACAGCACCTCCCACATGACAATTCCAAAGCTCCAGACATCACTAGCTGAGGTGAAAATCCGATGAGCAATAGCCTCTGGAGCTGTCCATCGGATGGGAATCTTACCACCCTGTGAAAAAGCAGAGACATAGTGTATGCAGCATGTATCCTTGACTTGTTTTCATGCAAGGAGCTTACAAAGTGGTTCAAAGACTCTGCCCACTTCACTTGAAGTGACTTGTATCCATCCCTGGGGAAATTTCCAAAAAGGAAAGAAACATTCTTGGAAAGTCAATGAGTTTAAGCTCTGTTTGAATGCTACACAAAACCACTGCTATGGGAGTAAGAGCCTGACACCAGCCACAGCTCTACCTTGAATGACAACCAGACATTAGAAACACTGGAACTGCTACTGAAAGAGACGTGTAGATGTCGCTGCTCCAAATCCCTGGTCACAGCGGGGCTATCTTCAAGGCTAGATTTAGTTAACTGAGTCCAAAAGGCTAGACCTCTTATTTTGCTTCTCATTTTAAAACTGCAATCTCTCTGAATCGCTTAGCAAACAAAATCAACATGGTCTCCAAGCAGAAAAGTACTACCACCTGAATCATCCACACTGTGCCTTGAGTTTTATTATGGGGTTTCCTCAGAGATTTTCCATCCAAATCTTCCCCCGCCCTGGTGTTCCCTATAGTGAAGATATTCTGCTATGCTTACCTGGCAGAATCCCGGTGCCCCTGAAACTACAGTTCATTTACAATACTGAAAGATTAGGTTTGCATTACCTTGGTTTCATAGGTTCCCTCTGCATCATTCTCCAATATTCGGGAGAGACCAAAGTCCGACACCTTGCATTGAAGACTGCGTGTCACCAGGATGTTGCGAGCGGCCAGATCCCGGTGCACATAGTTGTGTTCAGAAAGGTAGGTCATCCCCGCGGCTATTCCCTGCAGCATGCTCACAAGCTGCACAGGGCTGAATTTTTCCTCATTCTCCTGCATGGAAGGAAAAGAGAGTCACTGGTCAAGTGACCTCAGTCTGCCTGGTTTCTAGTTACTAGCCTTATCAACGTGCAAAAGTGGGCACTGGTGAACAAGTAAAAAGGTTGCAGCCCAAAGGACCCAACAGGTTCTCACTAAGGGAATGGTGGTGGTCTCCAGAGTCATCATTAGCCACCTGCACTTCAACTACCAAAACAGCACTCTGGACACTGAGGAAACTGGATAACATCAAGCTTCAACTGCTGAGACTGGAAATGTTAGTGAGCAGAAAGTAAGTGGATGTTTGGATCTTATTTCTGGTCTTCTTTTAGGGTCTAGGTCAAGTGCAAGTGCCAGCAGTACACACAAGCCTATTACAGATTGGAGTCTCTCACCCGGAGGAAGGTATCCAGTGCTCCATTCTCCATATACTCAGTGATGATCATCATTGGCCTCCCTTGAGGAAGACAAAAAGGTGTCAGCTTTTTTGCAATTCTCCTACTACCTTTCAATGCTCTCCACGTTGCCTCAGCACAGACAACCATATCCAACCCCGACCAACATCCCTGTTCCACTGGCACAGCTGGATGACCCCCTCCTTAGATGTCTCCCGATGATCTTGAATTCCTCCTTGTGTCACACATAGAATCTTACAGCAACACTGCCCCAACTTCTCATCCACTCACCAACCCAAGAAGACCTCTCCTAACGCTGCCTCATGATTCTGTTGGAAATCTGTACATCTCCTCCCTCCCTCATTCTCTGCCAGAGGCTAGCATGACAATTCCTGTCTTATCCCAGCACAGCCTCTCTGACAGCTTCCAAAGGCAGGCCCAAGAAACGTGTCAGTTTCTGCTCTCATAGCAGAACTCTCCCACACACACACACTCTTACTTTTGGTGACAACTCCTTCCAGATGCACAATGTTCGGGTGATTGAACTGCCCCATAATTGTTGCCTCACGCAGGAAGTTCCACCACTGCGAGTCTGAATATGTCGACTTCAGGGTCTTGATGGCAACCACGATACGTTCTTTCCCTGGGAGCCGCAGGGTCCCACGATAGACCTCCCCAAACTCCCCTGAGGACAACCAGAGGCAAAAGGTCACAGATGAACTCAGGAATAGGAAGGAAAATAACAGTGTGGAGGAACTGAAAGATGGTGAGGGCGACAAGTAACTCACCCTCTCCAATGACATTCTCCATAGTGACACAAGAGACGTCCAGCTCCTTAGTGAATTCCAGCACCCCTCTGCTAGGGTCATCATATGGTTGCAGGTCTACATAGGGTTTCAACCAGACCTTCTCTGTGGTAAAGGAAAACAAAAGAGCAAATTAACCTGTCAACTCTTTGGACAAGCTTTGTAGGGCAAAGCTACAGAAGCAGAGGTGCTTCTGTGGGATTCTGACAATGGCAGTAAGCAAATCTACAAAACATACACTGAAGGCTAGAGCTGTTATGGGAAGAGGAAAATTACATCAGAAAATCCATGCCAGTGTCTGTTTTGGAACTACTGTTTCTTTTCATTCCTTCCAACCCATTCCAGGCTTCTCCACAGTTCTACTACCCCTTAAAGCTCACCTCTGTCAAAGCCTGAAGTATTGTAATCTGGGCGTGCTTGTCTCCGATGAGCCTGCCTGGAACATAAGAAGCAGTCATGAAAATAAAATAGTCAGCAGATAGCAAAGAGAAAAGCAAGACTTCCAGGCTGTCTACCCTAAAATTGGTCAGGGACAGAGTTCAGGGCAATGCAGACCAAAGTGGAACCAGACACTGCACCTACTTGGTAGAGTATAGCTAGGAAGAAAACGTGATGCTTCATTTACATTTAGAAATGGAGCTTTGTTTCCAGGCAGGCAGCTTTGCTCATCCTTCTTGCTTGCTGGATTACATTTCTATTTATTTTATGTTTTCTGTAAACTTTCAGTGAAATACCTGATATTCTTAAAACAAAATAATAGCAGCTTTCCAGACATTTAGAAAGGGAGTAGAATTTTATACCTGGGGAGAGGACCACTAAAGTAATGGTATATGGAAAATGGTTTGAAATGACTGCATACATTAAGTATGCATACATTAAGTGCAGTGTGCACTTAATTGATCAGCAGCTATAGAAATGATTGTACCATAACAATATTTTTATTTATGTCATGATAACAGTATGATAACTGCTGGATTGTAACAAAACTGAGAAATCACATTTTACTCTGTCCTCAGCAGCAAGCATTATCTTACAGACATATCAATCCCTCCAATCCTGCTAATCCAAATTACTTACTCAGACTCATTCCATTTTGCAGCAGCACACCGGTCTTACTCATTCTTCTCTAACCTCTACCTACCCAATATCCTCTAAGAAACCAGGGCCTCCCTCCCTTTCTCAAGCTCCCATCGCTCAGCTATTCCTACATCTATACCTTTGGCAATACCCAAAATCAACACTTACTTTCGCCGAAAGATGAAAAGTCCCAGAAGCAGCCCAATAAATAGTAGAACGCCAAAGATAATAGAGACTATGACTCCACCAGACAGAGCTCCTGTGTCTGCAGAAAGAAAGAGAAAAGCCATATCATGTAAAAGGACAAGAGCTACTTGTCTGGAATGTAGCAACCAGCTTCTTCCAGCCAATGGTATTAGGCAAGCTATGGCCATTTGTTTTCCAGGCAGCAGAGCCACCAAATTTGAGTCCTGTCATACTGTTGTGGATATGCATGGAGTACCTCCTGGTAGGTATCTGGTTGACTCTTATCTACAGTCTTGGTCTTCTAGTTGAGTAATTTACCCCTATGCCTGATTTCCTCCATAGATTCCATGACAAGTCCCTCCCTGCAAATCTTGTTCCACTAAATCCCTGGCCCATTCGAGCAAAACAATTCTTCTAGTATTATCAAAAAAGAACTGCCATGAAACGAAACCTTACTGGCACTTCTTTTTAATCCCTTTCATATTCCAAATACTTTTGTCTTTGTATGATGAGGTGATCAACTTTCTTTTTATAAAAAGCAGAATCTTGAGCAAAGTATTTTCTAACACATTCTTTTACAATCAAAACCATCTAAGGTACATGTTAACTTATATATTTTCCACAGAACCTTTGTGGGATGTTATTCTATTTTTAAAGATAATTTATGTCATCATCATTTGGCACTGCGACTTCATAAAAATCTTACCAAAAGCTCCCAGTGCCAAAAAAGCCCAATCTTTCAATTGTATTCCAATCACGCTATCACAACTCCTTAGCAGCTTTTACACCATTAACTATTTAGTGACATTAAGGTATGCCTTTGCTCTCTTCCATGTCTTCATTCCATTACAGTAAAACTAATCTTTTAAAGGCATCATTTCAACAGATCTATTTCTAAAATTATCCATAGAGTCAATAGGAGGATCTGTGAATGTGTGGAATGAAGAGAGAGCAAGGTCCATTATAGAAAACTTTTGATAAAGGCAAAGACTCTGGGTAATCCAGGGAAAGAGCAGGTTCAATGCGAGGCCTGTATGAGGTGTTCTTTGACATAGGAGAAAGGTCTTCTTGTGGCCTCAACATCTTGACCTTCTGCACTTTGTGCTTTGGTGAAGAATTTTTTTCAGCAGCACATACCATCTTTTTGGGCAGACTTACATTCAGGGTCAGGACTACATACAGTGGAAATGATAAAGCTGGGAAAAAAACAGTGGTGAGGTCCTCTGAGTTCTCCTTTTCACTACTTTCACACAAAACGAGGCATATAGTAATCGTTTTGCCAACATTCAAACTTAGAAACATTAGCCAGAATCAAAATGTCTTTTAGGGCAGATGAAGAGCTGGTTAAGTAATTTTCCAGTACAACACATAAACCTGAGACTTATCAGTTCTTAACAGCAAAGTACAAGTGGATTTCTGTATGACAGCAAGGAAATGGGATAGAAGTCTCCTTGTTTTACATTTTTACAAAGCAACAGGCTTGGCCCTGGTGACAAGGAACTCAGGAGTTCTCATGCTGTCTGTGTCTTACAGCTAGCAGAACACAAAAAGACATCCGTGTACCGTATGAATATACAATCCGACGGAGAACCGAGTTTCCCCCAAATGAGATACCAGTGCCTGTCCTTTACCTGGTGGCAGGGTGCGGAATTCCTGCTCTGGGGAATAGGGCCCAGGCCCAAGGGGTGTGATGGATCTCACGCGTAGCAGGTAGGCTGTGTCTGGCTGCAGGTCTCTCAGAGTGACATTTGGCTCAAGAAGGTGCTTCACTGTGTAACGTGCCTCCTCTCCCTGCAGAAATCAAACAGGGTAAAGTAACAAATACCCATTGAACAAAGAGGACACTTCCACCCCTTTGGGTGAAAGGGGGAAGAACAAATAAGGCCGGCCTCACCTTCTCGAAGAACATGACCTCATACTCCACTGAGGTCCGGCTGCGCTGCCGTGGGGCAAGCCAAGACACAGAAAGGCTACTGTCATCTCTCTGTGTCAGGATAAACTGGGATACTGTCACCGGAGCTGCAGGGGATAGAACAGAGAACATCAGGAAGAAATACAAACATAATGCAAACTAAGCCCTCTCTCCACCATAAGCTGTCTCTTTCCTTCTCTGGTCATACCATGCAACTGGAACTGACTTTCATTGGCACTGCCACTCCCTCATCTTTCTTTTCTGTGGTGAAAGGGAAATGAGGCCTTCAGTTGTAATTAATTGCTTTCCGTGAATAGTACGCTCCTATCCCAACACTGGAAGCACAACTTTGGCCCTCAGAACAAAATCAGTGTTCCAAGAAATTACGTTTAATCCAGCCCTGCACTGAAAGTGTTCAATTTGAAATAAAAACGTTACGATTTTATGTTCTTACAGCAGCAGTAACACACCTATCCTGGGGGATTTATGAATGCAGCTCAATTTCATAAGGGTACAGTGAAATTCAATGCTCAACGTTTTTCAGCTGACTGCAAATGCATGTTGGTCATGAATAAGAAGATAATTCTCAACAGCCTGCAAGGACTGAAGAGTCAAGCTGGGTTCTCTCCTTGTCCTTCATCATCACCAGGTAATGGTGATGTAGCCAAAAGTAGCTCTACTTTTCTAGCTCTGAGTTGTGCTGCCCCCACATAGCATCAGGAAGAAAAGTCATATTTTGTCACTAAATCAGAACCTGAGGAAAGCACCAAGGGGTGTTTGAGCACTGGGATGTCCCTTTTCTAAAATCACCTTTCACAGGACTCTAGAAATTATTCACAGGACAGCCAAATTTGCCAGCTTGAAACTAAACTACAGAAATGTGTCGTAACTTGCATGTTTTTAACATCCTCATTTCTCCATGCTTTCAAAGCTCTTTTCTGCTCTTTTTTCTTTTCTCTTTTCTTTTCTATTTTATCTTTTCTTTTCCTTTCTTTTGTATTCTGTTATAGCAGGGTTACTGTTGTGTTTGGTTGGACTTTTTGCAATATCTGGGTCATGGAAATATTTCATGCCACAGTCCCTGCTCTTCCTGTCGCACAGGTTACAATACTTAGGCTGGACTATGCTAGTGTATGACAGGGAGGGCTTCATCCTCCTCACCTCTGTTAAGTCCTTGGTGGATTCATAGCTCTTGGTGGGTAATGATTACTGCTGCTTTGACTTGCAAGGAATATGACTGATGGACTTTACATGCCAGAGGCAGAGGTACCTTAGAGTCCTTATCATACCATACCAACACATGTGGCAGACAGAAGGAGAAGGTGGAGAAAGCTTAAACATTCACAGAGATTCCTCTTCCTTTTCCTGATGAGCAGGAAGAACTCTCTGCTTCTGCTAACCTGCATGTCCAACTGCGACCCAGACAGCTGGAGCAGTTCTCTGTGGAGCAGGTCCCATTCCTGAGACACCATTATGGGCTTCCACAGCAAATGTGTAGTTGGTGTAAGCTTCTAGGCCGTCCACGTCCACAGCAGGTTTAGTGAGACCAGAAGCACTGGGGGAGAATACCACCCCAGCCTCGCACGGCTCACATGACAGGAAATGGCACCGCTGACAGAAGACTCTGTAAGTCAGGTCCTTTCGCCCACCATGGTCACTGGGTGGCTGCCACCACAGACTCAGCTGTGTGCCAATAAGGGAGAAGCTGACATTGCGGGGAGCTGAGGGGGGGCCTACAAGAAGCATGAAAGAAAGTATTAGATCCAGTTGCTAATACCAAAACTACCGTGGCAGTTTCCCATCTGTTGATGCATTTTGAGTGGAGCCCTCTGTTCCCCCCAGTCTCTCCCTCTCTGATGTCTTATCTCCATTTCCCAATGTTTTGCTTCCTCCCATCTCCTTGTTAATAGAATCACAGAATGATCTGGGCTGGAAGGGACCTTTAAAGGTCATTTAGTCCAACTCCCCTGCCACTAGATCAGCTTGCTGAAAGCCCCATCCAACCTGACATTAGAACACTTACAAACACAGGGTATCCACAGCTTCTCTGAGCAACCTGCTCCAGTGTGTCATTACCTGCACTGTAAAAAATTTTTTCCGTATGTACCATCTAAATCTATTCTCTTTCCATTTAAAACCATTGCCCCTTGTCCCATCACTACAGACCCTGGTAAACAGTCTTTCTCTGTCTTTCTTATAAACCTCTTTTAGGTACTGAAAGGCCGCAGTAAGATCTCCCTGAAACCTTCTCTTCTCCTGGCTTGAACAAGCCCAGTTCTCTCAGCCTTTTTTTATTAGGAGAGGTGTTCCAGTCCTCATTTTTGTGCCCCTTTTCTGGACTCACTTTAACAGGTCCATGTCTCTTTTATACTAGGGACACCAGAGCTGGACGTAGTACTCCACATGGGGTGTCATGAGACCAGAGGGAGAAAATCACCTCCCTTGACCTGTTGGCCATTCATTTTTTTATACAGCCCAGGTAACAACTGGCTTTCTGGCTGCAAGTGCACATGGCCAGCTCATGTTCAATTTTTTGCCCGTCAGTATCCCTAAGTTCTTCTCTGTGGGGCTGCTCTCAATAATTTCATCCCCCAGTCTGTATAGATACTGTTCCAGATAATGTTCTTTCTTTCTAGCTGTGACTCACGGGTGCAAGCAATGTTCTGGCCCTCTGAAGGCGCTCGGTAGAAGCCTGCATTGCACGAACAAGATGTAGCCCCTGACTCATTGGATAAGCTGTTGGGGGGGCACTTCAGGCAGCGTTTAGCCTCCAGGGAGTGACGGTAGAATCCTCGCTGGCAGGCTGTGAAGAGAAACAAGTAATCATAAGATCAAAAATAAACCAAGATCAACAGGAAACCACCTGCCGGCTTTGATCAGTATCTTGAACACTCTTTTATCTGCTTGCTTTCCGTCCATTTTCTTAGCTCACAGAAATACGCAGGTTGGAACGGACCCCTGGAGGTCACCTTAGACCAATCATCTCAGAGCAAAGAGGAGATGCAAACTCAGGGTAGGAGCAATGCTGACAGGACTTGTAGACTGAAGAAGTGAGATGTCACTCATCACAGACACTGTATGAAAACAGAAGCTGGTCGACCTCAGAGACTTCAATATGAACCCAGACTGGTCCCAACTTTACCCTTCAAGCTTTCCACACCATAAGTAAGATCCTCCAAGTCCTTGTACTCCTCAAAATCCTCTGCTTGCTGACTTCATACAGGACAGCCAGCAAAGAGGGAGCGCAGGGAGGGAACTGCACGGGTGACATGTGGGCACAGGAACAAACCCAGGAGGTAGGCACCAGCCGGCTGGACCGGGTCACACCACCCGAGGCTGTGTCTGGATGAGTGAACTGAAGGGGGTCAGGCGGTGCAGGAGCAGCGCTGCACCCAGCTGCCTGCACGACCCAGCACCGGGCACCACGGCGGCAGGTTCTGGGAGCGCTGGGAGGGACCGGGAGCAGCGCGGGGGCAGCTACCGCGGGCAACAGGCATGAGGCCATCCAGCCTGGGCCGCACAAGCCCAGGCCAGCCTCGCCCGGCGCGCTGGCAGCCAGGGAGAGCCCCCGGGCCCCGAGAGGGAGCGGCACCGGCGCCTCAGGGCGGAGCCCCCGGCCCGCCCCGCCGCCCCCGGGGCCCGGCCGCCGCCTGACCGCACAAGGCGTTGCGGCGGCGGCGCCCGGCGCCTCGGCTCCCCCGCCGCGATAACCAGGGCGCACTCAGCCGCCGCTCCGGCAGCAGCCGGCAGGTGGCTGCACAGCACCGGAGAGGGGCCCCGCGGGCAGCCGGCAGCGCCCGCCCCGCCCCGGAGGCGGTGCGAAGCCTCCCCCGGAGCGCCCGGTGGGTCCGGGGGTGGGAGCCGCAGACGCCGGCCGGCAGCGGGGGGGCCGTGGGGCGCGGCTCGCATCGCTGCCCTGGGCTCCTCCGGCAGCGGAGGTGCGCAGCCAGGAGCTCCTCTGCCCGCGGCACATGGTTTCCCCGGGCCTTGGGCAGCCGCTCTAGGCGACACGCTGGGAAAAACAGGGCTGGGAAAGGGCCCGCTCAGCTCTGCTCGCCAGGCATCAGAGGGCAGAGAGGGCTGGGGCCCTGCCTTCGCTCCTTGTTTGTGCAGGGGCTCATCAGGAGACTGCCGGCAGGCACCAGACTGAGCTGACATGGAGCTTGGCTCGCTTGCCACCCTGCAGAGCCCATCAGGGAACCAGAACACAGGCCAGGGGCACAGCCAGCCCTCGTGTTCATGGTAAATTGGTACATTGCTTGAGGAAGTTAATCACAGAGCTCAGGGTTTATCAGTAGCAAAGTCTACAACGCTGAAAGAGCAAGATGTAATGCACGGGGCAGGCAGAGTTTTTCTGGGATCATGGGATGGCTGAGCCATTACGTTCCCAGCAGAGCTTTATATGGCTGGGAATTCAGGGAGAGGTGGAGTGAACTGGTTGTAGAACCTCAGCCTTTGGTGGCTTTGTGTTGCCTCCTGTCCTCTAACAGAGGTCAGGCTCTCTTCCTGTTTGAGGCAAGGGTTCAGCTTTACTTTTTTCGCTTTTGTTCCCACGTAAGGCAAAACTCTGAACCAGAAGACACTGCCAGGAGGTCTCCTCCATCCTGTCCCCCTTTACATGTTTCAAGGAGAAGTCCTTCTGATAACAAAGTAGAAGCTGTGACCTCAGACTTCATCCTGACCTGGGTTGTTCCCAGTCCTTTGCACAATGCCTGATCTTCTCTGCCTGAGGACAAAGTAGAAGCTGTGACCTCAGTCTTTATCCTGACCTGAATTGTTCCCAGTGCTTTGCACAATGCTTGGTCTTTTCCACTGAGGGTGGGGACCCCAAGATATCCTCCACAGGCAACCCTCATTCACCTTCTCCTCTCATCCTCCAATAAGACACTGCTATGGACCTCTCCTTACCTGCTGTTAACTTCTCCCCTCTTCCCTTCCTCTCCTGTGAGACCTCCCTAGCCCCTACTGATTCTACAAAAGACACTTCTGGCTGCAGCTGTACTTGGGCGGAGTGGGATAAAAGCACAGATGTAGAATGAACCTGTGCTGTGATAGCAGTCAGGGCTTGTCTAGACATGACAGCTTCCCTGCCCCTTCCCAGGGGAGTGCTCTCAGGAGGGCGGGGAATGCTCTGTAGCACCTAAGTGGAAAAACTGGCTGGGCTGTGCAAGGTGAGGGGATTGCTGGAGGAAGGCAGGATCTTGTGCTTCAACCTTCACCAGCTTCCCAAGTGAAACGAGCACCAAGCAGTGGGGATTCGTGGAGGCACCAGATCCTTGGAGTGGAGCAAAGGCAGAACAAAGCAGAGAGACAGGGCATCTGCTGACCTGGAGCGTGGTGCATGAATTCCTTTTTCTGTATGCCTTAGCCATGTGCCGTATGGCTCTGACAACAAGAGCAGAGATGTGCTTTTACCTCCCAATCTGCAGTAATAGGTATCCCCCCAAAAGACACATGTATCCTCTTCCTGTGACAAACACACAAAGTTGCTCTAAGCAGCTGAATTTTGTGCCCTCTGTGGCAATGGGAGAGCCCTGCACTGCTTGCTCCAAGAACCCTGGCTTGCTCTGTGGCTCCAGTACCCGGTGACTCCTATGCTTGCTAATTGCTCTTCCTCAAAAATGAGCCAGGCACCTACCTACGTATTGTGCAATGTGCTTTACATGATTTCCCATGGCAGAGGAGCCATCCCAGTCTAAGCAGAAGGGGACACGGAGGAGAAATGTTTCGTGTTCCCCCTCCCAGCCCCAGCTCTCAGCTTTCTAGTCACAGATGAGTGTGCTATTCTGTGCATCTGACCCATGTGCCCTGAGAGAACAAGGCTGCCATTTAAGGGTTGGGAACCAGTTGTTGAGTGAGTCAGTGTCAATCACACAGTTACAGCTCGCAAAAACGAGCTCCAGAGCTGAAGGCTCCTGGATGAAGCCCAAGAGGGAGTGGAGAGGTGTGTGCAGGTCTTACACCTGACACAAGGAGAAAAATCACAACTGAAAAAGAGAAGCTAAGGAGGGAAGGTGTAAGATATATCTGGCAGGCACAGAGGGCAGGCAAGAGAGAGGTAGACCACACTAACTCTGCTGATACCACTTTATGCTTACAGATGCTCCGATCTCTAGCTCCCCTGGAACCTCTCCCATGGTGTACAGCCAATGGCTGTGTGCATACTCACCTATGCAGCTCCCATCGACTTCCTCAAACCCCACAGCACAAAGGCATCGGCCCATTGGTACCAGCCACTCGCCATCAGTGCTGCAATGCATCCGGGGAGGGGAGCCCTCTTCTTCAGCTGCATACTCCACGCAGACCCCAGGTACTTCTGTCAGCCCTTCCGAGCCTGCTAACGTCTCTGGAAAACGGGCCAGGCCCCGCACAGCCTCTGGGCAAGTCTTGTAATACACCCGGACAGACACCATGGCTACGCAAGCCCCGGAGTTCTGGAAAGCCAAATAGAAGCCCCGGCGAGACAGCTTCCCAATGGGGCACACTTCTGTGTTCAGCTGCATGGCACCTGATTCAATGTCTCTGCTGGTGAAACTTCGATCTGCTGCCACAGTGTTGAGCTAAGCAAAAGAGAAAAAGACAATGGCTTCAACATCCAGGCAGGCACCAGCAGCTGAGCTACTCATGCCTCTCAAACTTCTTTTACACTAAAGCCTTTAAGAGGCTTTATGGTCAACTGATTCTAAAACATTGCATGCTTTCTTTGCATTTGGAAGTGGTGTTAACAATGGGATCAGTAGCCTTCCTTGCATGTATACTTTCCATCATCTCTTCAACTTCTTTGCAGTCGTTCACTGGTCTTATACAGTACCCCATGTTTTGGGTCTCTGATCTCAGAGATCTTTAGGAACAGCCCTTTAATGGAGGAAATCTCTTTTTTGTGATATTTTTCTTTGTTTACAAATTGTATGCAGTAAAAATCACAATACTGCTTGGAGCTGTGATTTTAAATTGACCAGCGAATTAGTCACCTGTTTCTAGGCTGTATTTGATGCAGATCAGATTATCTACTGCAAGGTGCTTCTCATGCAGCACACAACATATTTCAGCACTGTAGATACTTGGGTGAAAAATGCTCCCACACTCTTACATTCCCATTGCTTCCACAAACAAAGGATGAGAGTGACAAGAGATGCTTTCAATGCTTGGAAAGGCGTCTGTGACATGTGATATGGAAGACCTGCTGGAAAGGCCACCTGGCCACCTGGTGGGGTGGCCTTTCTTCTCAGAGGGAGAGCCTAAGTGATCCTCTCGACCGCAGGCCCTCCCTATTATATGATGCCACCCACTCCGTGTAGTTGGATGGCAGATGAAAGGATCTGCACAGCAGCTATCTGGCAGTGGGATCATAAGGCAGGTTTAGGAGTTGTGGAGGTATCACAAATTCACGTGGTAGGCTGCAGGGGAGGTGGGGGAGCACTGGTGAGGGAGGGGAATCAGTTACCACATTCTCCTGCTCTGCCTGAGATGGCCTTTACTGTTCTTTATTTTCATCACACTCCATTTAAACTGCAGAGGAAAGGGCAGTCAAGTGGCTTCTTTTAGGACAGAATTTAGGACAGAATATGAGTTGTAGAATTTCCTCTACAAAAAAGCTGAGGTTCCCTGTTCTGCAATTCAAATGTTTCCATGGCAAGAGGGCAATGTGTTGGGGTAAACAGTATTAAAATACAGCAGTGCTAAACACTTTCACGCAAGGGAGAATTTCATTTTAGCAAGCCATCACCTCCAGTTTTAGAAAATAAGAACCTATATCTTGTAACAATCAGAGTAAATGATCAAGAGCACAGAGGCCTGAACTGGATTCTGTTCTTCACTTGGTCTAATCTTGCTTTATTACTCAAGGCAAATCAAATTCCTTTGGTCTCTACTATTTCCAAAAATTGGTGTAACCATCCAGCACTGTTACAACCCTTCAGAATCCTTACCTACGTGGTCTCCAGTTAAATAAGTACTTGCATAGAATGGAGGTCTGATCTCATTTGAAAACTCTTGTGCCTCTTGTGGCAAAGACTGTTCTGAGCATCACAGAGGGCATAGGGGCAAAGTTTATTCTAAGGACAACGCTTATTACCCATGCCCCTCCCCAGATGCTGGCTCTGCTGGCCTACCCCAGCCAGCAGGACACACCTAGTTTAAGCCGAAAGACATGACTCAGTCTTCACCCCCAGCGCTACAGACCTTGATGAACAGCGGGCGGCGGAACTGGATCCCAACATCTTGTTCCGACTCCATGTAATAGAGATTGAAGGTCTCTTTGCAGGTTACCACTTCACCTTTGAAGCTCTTGCAGTCCCGCACAGTAAACTTCAGCTCCACATAAATGCGTGAGGCTGCCTCACCCCGATAAATCCAGTTGGTGCGAAGCCAGTGATCAGTGTCACCCTCGGAAAGCACACTGCAGTCCTGGTACATGTAGACTGGGGTACCATTTATCATCTGCTGCACTTCACTCCACTGCTCTCAGGGTAGAAGAAAACGCATATTGTTAGACAGATGTGAGAAACAAGCTTTGCTTCAAGTATGACAAAATCTTGCCTGAAAGATCATTTCTCATGTAGCATTCAGGCCTCAAAGCCTGCCTACCTAGAAGGTCCCTTACACTGAGCATAAGCTGCATCTGATCTAGAACCCCATATCTACCTAAACTCTTTACACAGGGAGCAAAGAGGATACTGTAATTAGGATCTGAGTGATGCCAAATTGAAGGGAACCACTGTTCATGGACCCTTGCATGTGCCCTTTATTCTACCTTAGTTGCAATTTGTTTTTTCATACACTGCCATCTGTTAGACTGAGAAAAAGCCCCACTGATCCCATGTATTGGCCACTTCTCTCTGCCACTGTTTACATTCAAAGTGTACAGTAGGACATACCATATCAGGACTATTATCTGCCCCTGAAAATAATGTACAGCACTTTGGGGTAAGAGAAAAGATGCCCCAGAACAATGGGAAGATCAACTGCAGAAGGACTGTTCTAGAGCAAGCACTTATTAATGCGGAGTTCACACTTCTTTAAGTGTGATATTTTGCAAGCCCTAATTTAGCTATTAAAACTCAGTTGATTTTCCTGACTTCTTACAAGGTTCTACATCTTCCCCAGGGAGGAGGACATGGGCCCAATTGGTTATGTGACCTCACTGATACGATTTGTCTGACTCTAATAGGGTTTGATACGTATTTTAATGTACACTTTTGCTGAATTTTATGTGGTTGTGGTTTTGTTTCCTCACCAGGTCAGGTATGAAATGCAAATACTCACTTTTGAGTAAATCACACATGAGAACTGAAAAGGTGGAAAGCAAGGTTTTGTCCACAGGGAAAATAACTTAGATCCCTTTCTCCCTGCCATGCTAAGACTGCCTTTCTCATTATGCTTTAAATGTTTAATCAAGTTAAATTGAAACAAGTGCCCACATAGGTATTTGCACAAATTTAAGCATCTTGGTTTTAAATCACACCCCAGGTTAAGATGCAATTTAAACAAGGCCTCAGTCTCTATATTACTCTAGGCTTGTCAAGTCACATTCATCCAGCACCACCACCTTCTGAACTCACAGCACAACCTTGCAGCCCCTCTCCTAGCTTCTGATCCCACAGACCAGGTCACTCTGGTAGTGGAATGCAAGAGGTGGACCCACAGAGTGCCAAGGGAGGCTCTGCATTTAAGCCATGCCTTAGAGCATGCCTTCTATGCAGCCCCATTTCATTCTGAAAACTACCGTCAGTGCTGTCTCCAAGCTAGCAAGCCCTGGTGATAGCACAAGCTTTTATCTGGCTGATTCCAGCTGTTCACCTAAGTGCGTAATAGCAGTCTCCTCGTAAGAAGTTCTGTGGATGGTATCTATGTGTCCCTTCTTGTTTCGTTTTATTCCATGTAATTAATCTCCAGTGTTACCCCACCCTCTTAATCAGATCCATCTGGCATATTTCTGCACTCTTTTTTCACTTACTGGAAGTCAGAGGATTTAGGATAGTAAGAGAAAGAAACAGACTGATGAATCCTAATTGATCAACCAGAAGGGGCAGTCACTTAAATCACCTCTTGCACTATGTCATTTAAAATCCTCTGTAAATTGTGAATTTACAACACATCCTGAAGTATATTGAAAGAGAAGAAAAGAAGTTAAAATGAAAGTAAGAGCAAAGTAGCTTTCATAAGAAACTGCCAATGTTAGGATTGTCTTTTAGAAGCATTTTTCCATGGGAGTCTGCCTCCACCAAGCTGATGGGAAAGGCATAATTGCATTTGAAGGCCAAGAGTTAGACAAGTTTCCATTAGCAGTTTATCCTAAGGCAGTACCACAGACAGGTGTCACGAGAAAGCAATTTTTGCATGTCTCACCGAAAGACATGAGCTATTGTGATGCATGTCCTGAATAGACCATTTTCAAATCTTAAGTGATACAGGACCAGAGTTTCATTTTCAATAGTGACAACTCCAGCAGAAAAATGTCAGAAAAAATCCAGCTGCTAACTGCTGTATTTCTTAGCTCATCTCAGCCCAGATTCTTCCAGACTGAAGCTCCTCAGGGCAAAGATGCTTAGCACTGACTATTGCACAGTTTCACATGCAGTGTGGTGCAAAGAAGTAACAAGGGAGTCAGCCTTGGGTTTTCCAGACTCTATTACTGATGGGTAAAGGAAGTAAAATGAGGATATTATTTACACTAACAATACAGAACTATTGTTAAATATGCTTGTGACTTCTTTTTGTTATTCAGTGAAGCTTTTAAATTCAAAGCACTAGAGGAAAACTGTTACAACACAATGAAAGGGTGATGAGCGAAGTTGCTAGGCAACTGGCTCACATCCTTTAAGAATCTGCTGCAAAAGCAAATGTATGCCTCTGATTTTTAACGTAATGTTTCTAATGAATGTGTGGTAAGGTCTGGCTCAATCAGTATTAATTACTTGGCTCTCTAGTTTGTCTGCCAATGACACTGAATCAACCTCCTTTGATAATACAGCTGTCTACCCATTTCATTCAAGACACTGTATCCTTACTCCAGTCATCAGTTTGACCATAGGATGGAAAACATTATTCCAGGAGAAGTGGGGGACAGTGTGAGTCAGATTTCCTCATTTTAGCAGTGAGTGAACTATGAGTTTATGATGCTACAGAAAACTTTCTCATGAGATTCAGAATCATAGAAAAGACTTAGGTTGGAAAGAACCCTTGGAGATCATCTAGTTCAGTTCCCTGTTCCAAGCAAGCTAAAGAGTTCTTAAAGTCTTAAAATCTTAAAATTTCATTCTTTAAAACTCCTTTTGAGCTCTCTTAAATTTAAACTCTTTTTTAAGTTTAAACTGTCTTTAAACTATAAAACCTTTTAGAGTTCTTAAAAAGTTGCTAAGAAAACAAAAGCCAGTGCTTTCAGGAGAGAGCCATAAATTAATAGCTTGATTTTCTAAAAAGTGTAAGAACGTAGGCATTGGATTTGAGAGCATGAGGTGTTCTGTACTTCTCAGGAACACATATAATAACACAAGCATTTAGTTCCAGAGATTTGTTCTCAAAGGCTTGGTGTGGTGGTATAATACAGAGCAAAATAATTCCAGCACAGCAATTAGTGTTAAGTGAATGACAACCTCAAAGCAAAAGTATTATCTCAATAACCTCAGAACACTGCAAGTTTAGGAAAAAGGAGGGCAACTGTCATCCTATTGCAAGGTTGGATTCAATATCAAGAAAACAGTGGTGGAGACAAGCTGTCTTTATGAAGGCAGTTCAGAATGACTTGAATGGCATTCTGGAAGGGCACCAGTAGATACTTGCAGTAAACAAAATTGGTTTAGTCTGCCAGCTGAGTAAAAATCCAAAGATAAGATAAGGTACATGCCTTTTAATATCTGCCTTGATCAACTCTCAACTGATTATACAGTTAGAAGCTTTGAAGCCTAAGGAAGGCTTACTCTGCTTTGTCTATAGATGAGACTTCTCTAGGTTAGGCCTGTGTCAAGAGTCCTCCACCCATCTGTGGGCTACTCTTCCTAGGAGCTGCCATAAGGTATAAGATGGAAACAGAGATAGTTTGTATGTCTCCTTGGAGCTACTGTCTCAGGCTCTGCAGGCATCAAAAAGTGGTATCTTTTGGTTGTAGTCTTTTTTGTTGTTGTTATGTGGGAAAAACAAACAAACCCAACAAACTTTTTTCTGATAACAAATACAAATTTCATCTTTGCTAATACAGTTAGTCTACCTGTAACAGGGGCAGCAGATTGTGACAGTATCACAAATCATGAGGCTCAGGCTGGAGTCAAAAGAGCTTGTGACTCGCAGCAGTAATGCTGTATCCATCTCTAGCTTGCCAGGGACTTGGCCTGTCTCCTTTCAGATAAGAGTCCACCTGCTGTGACCTATATTTCATTTGCTTTCACATTAGCTTAGCACAGTGGCTTCTCTGTGACATGCAGACCCCTAGGGAAAGGCACAGCAATACCTTTAAGAGACTTCTAGAAGGCAACAACAAGGCAAACATCTTGCCAATAGTCTTAAAGTTACTAAACTAAGATGCACGTCTCCACTGGAAAAGTTAGGAGTTCATATAGTGAAAGCCAGTAACTTGTTTAACTTTGGGTTAGAGTTGCACTAAGATGAAAAGACTCACGGAGTGTACAGCCAGCTACAGCGTACCTGTTCTTACTAAGTGCATCTCTTTCCCATCAAATTTGCAGCAGAATTCAGAGTTCCATTTTAATCCATGAAATCTCGTCCTGAAGAAAAATCATGGGGCCCCAAAGACACAATCTTTTACAGCACCAATACATCACTGGTGTGCCAAGCTTGAAACCACAAGTGGTGAATGCTTCCTGCCTCCTTCCCCTCACAGCACCTTTGCCTGTGGAGTCTCTTTGACTTTTGTATAGTAGCATTTGCATGCTACCGTGACCAGAAAAACCTTCCTGGAATACATTCAAAGTTGAAGGCAGTTGTCCATTACAGGTTCGTCTGTATTACATTCTTAGTGTCTTAGAGGAAAGACTGTGACAATAGAGACATTGTGTTGGTACCTGCCGTGATATGATGAACAGCTTCTCTTCAGCTGAAATACCTGTGACAGAAATGTGTCAGTAAGTAAAGCTGGACCAGCCAGTCAAAACCAGCAGCACCACAGTGGTGTTCTGGCAGTATTCCAGAATGAAGTTTCTGTGCCCCTGCACTGAAAGTTTCTCTATAGTCTTGCAAGTTCTTTAGCTGGTGGGGAAGACAATTTAGACGATAATGATGAAGTGTGGTGACATCCAGAAATTTAAATTCATAAGTCTTATAACTTTTAAACTGAGAACAGCAAAGAGGCTGCTTTTATTTCTTTGATTG